>NC_143054.1:192212954-192515984 GCF_052426305.1 Pelodiscus sinensis
ATCCACTGCAAATGGCGAAGATTCCCTGTCTACCTCTGGTTGATGGGGAATAGGGAAAATATAGAACTGATGTTCCCAGTCACCTAACTTTTAAAGCCTCAGCAAAATTCAAGTATTCTTGGCACATGTGCAGAGGTACCTGGGACTAAGACAAAGCATATGAGGCTTGGTTTCACCACGGCAGGGAAAAAGAACATCCATTATGTCTTGTAGATAGGTGTCAAGTATCAGAGGGGTAGCCGTGTTAGTCTGAATCTGCAAAAGCGACGAGGAGTCCTGTGGCACCTTATAGACTAACTGAAGTGTAGGAGCATAAGCTTTCGTGGGCAAAGACCCACTTCGTCAGATGCATGTAGTGGAAATTTCCAGAGGCAGGAATAAATATGCAGGCCAGGATCAGGCTGGAGATGACGAGGTGGATCCAATCATCCTGTGGGCCTCATCCTCCTTGATTGGATCCACCTCGTCATCTCCAGCCTGATCCTGGCCTGCATATTTATTCCTGTCTCTGGAAATTTCCACTACATGCATCTGACGAAGTGGGTCTTTGCCCACGAAAGCTTATGCTCCTACACTTCAGTTAGTCTATAAGGTGCCACAGGACTCCTCGTCGCTTTTGTAGATAGGTATAAGCCTATTATGCAAATATCATCCATCTTACTATAAGTAACACTTCAACCCTGATTGTTACTATAAAGCCAGATTCTAATACCCTTACTTATACTAGGTGGCATTTAAGTCCACAAGAAACACCGCGTATTAACTACTCAATAGGGATACTCTTCAATGTGAATCAAGTCATCATAATCTACCCATAATGATTATGGTGAAGCATCTAGTTACTAGCAGAATGGGTCAACATTTTTAAACTAAACTAAATTGTTGAAAATATTGCCTGACAAAAATCAAAATATTTTGCCAATCTATTTCAGTTTCTGAAAAAGTCTTCATTTTGATAAAAATACAAAAGGAAAAAATTGTTTTTTCCCCTTTTCCCAGTAGAAAAAAAAAATACAAGCATTCTATCCATACCCCTTTTGCTTTTTTCCACTGAAAACCAGGCAAAAAAGAAAAGAGAAAATATTATTTTTCCTGCCAAAATTAAATGTTTTGGAATTTTTGAGTAAAACATGAAAAAAATCATTTGCATTTGTCAGCAAAAAATATTTTTGTGTGAAAATAATTAAACAAAAGAATCTCTTTTAATTTGTCATGAAATATTTACCTTTTTTTCGGCTAGCTCTAATTACAGCTTATCAACCACTTTTTGATTTGTGTACCCAGTCCCAGTTGCTGTGAGATTAATTCTTAGTTCAGGTCAACATTAGGGGTGGAGGGGGCGGAATCGGTTTAAGGTATGCAACTCCAGCTATGTAAATAACGTCACTGGAGTCAACGTACCTTAAGCTGAGCTTGGTATGGTCTCCACAGAAAGAGGTCAATGGGAGAAATGCCTTCTCTTACTCCTCACAACAGCAAAGAGTACCAGCACTGACAGGGGTACCCTCAGTGTTCGATTTAGTGGGTCTTTACTAGACCAAGTAAATCAAACCTTGGAAGATCAATCACCAGAGCACCAATCCTCAGATAAGTGGAGATGTGTCCTTAGTTAGAAAACTGATTAACAAGTTTGGAGCAAACTACTAACAAGCATCCCAGCCTATTTTCCTTATTACAGCTGAATAATGTATAGGCTGCATAGAAACCCGCATTGGAAGACTGTTTACTGCTACAGATTAAGGACCAAACTGTGAATCCCTTACACTGTTAAGCAGTTAGTGTCACAAATTGTCCTTAACAGCCAGGAAGTCAGAGTCACAAGGTCACTACTAAACATGATCTTCCAAATAGCTATCGTCTTCTCTAATGGAATTACACTGTGCGTAACTGCTTACCAGTGCGAGTAATGCATTCAGCTGGCTCCGCATCTTTATGTTGTCTCTCCAATTAGAGGCATTTTTTAGTCTCCACTATTTTCTTTTTTGTATCATAGTTTCCACGGAAGCATCACTAATTCAGAGTCTCTGCCCAAAACCACATCCAGGATTCTGCACAGGTATCTATGTATGCATTCTTTCTCATTTGTTTTTTCATGTAAAGAAACAATCCTGTCTTCCTTCCCTTATAAATAGTGGCTTGCTTTGATTTCCTGACTGAGAATGGCGTAGGAAATATGCTTTTCCAAGGAGTAGATGGCAATATTCACCGCTTCATTCACAGGTCGTTCCCTGTTCCAGAAACAACTAAGCTGCTATGATACAATGGCTGTATTCTGCAAACATTGGCTTCCTGCAGACAGCCATGTATATGTAAGTTGGTTCTAGCTGTGCCAAAAACAAATGGCACAAGAGACTAATTCGCAGACAGGAAGCTTAATAGTGTACATGTATTTTGTTTAAAACTGCCAACTATGCTATAATTTATGTCTTTAGGTGTAGACATGAGTAAGGGGTGATCTATAAACTGCACCGCTCCAGAAGTTGCCTTAGGAAGCACCATGCTTTGGAAACACAATTCTTTCCTGCTCCAAGAGGGAGTTATCCTGCTGCAGCCCTTGAAAGAGGGCAGATTACTTTTTCTCTCACATTTGGCCAGCTATTTTGGCCAGCAGTCCCTTCCTCATCCCCCACTACACCTCCCTGCCCCTGTGTTTGCCAGGAGCAGTGTGAATAACCTGAGCTTAAGGGATCTACGAGTTGCTGTTTTGTTTCAGACCAATTCCACAAGCCAAATACCCAGGGAGGGACTGGAATTCCACTTCATTCTCAAGTTTAATTCTCATGCAAATAGTCTAAATCAGGGGTCTCCAAACTACGGCCCGCGGGCCGGATGCGGCCCGCGAGGCCCTCTCATCCGGCCCGTGGAGACTGTGACGGGGAAGAAACTCCCCGCACTAACAGCCCCTCCCCTGGAGAAGCGCCGAGCGGCGCAGCGCCGCGGAGCTGGGGCGGGGAAGAAACTCCCCACACTGACAGCCCCTCCCCCGGAGAAGCGCCGAGCGGCGCAGCGCAGCGGAGCCCAGGGGAAAGCCCACGGGGAGGGGAGCGAGGGCGCACAGCCGCAGGCGCGGCAGGCGAGGAAGGCGGCAGGACCCAGGAGGAGAAGGGGCAGGGACGCCAGGGTGAGCGGCACGCCCCGTGCGTGCCGGCTCAAAAGGGGGAGGGGCCGGAAGGACAGGGGCGGCCGGCACTCACTTTCTTTTGGGCAGGCAGCCAGGAGAGGGAAGCCGGAGGAGCCAGCGGGACGGAGGAGGGACTCTGGACCCGCGCAGCCCTTGCCCTGGGCAGCGAGACTCCCCGGCCGGGGGTGCGGGGGATCGGAGCTGCCAACGGACGGCCACACGCCCTGCGGACCGACGGCCGAGCCCGGGCTCTGCGCGTCCCGCACAGCAAGAGGGGTTGGGACTTGGCGTGGACAATTGCTCCCTATTGGCCAGTGCGTTCTTATCCTATTGGCTAGCTCTCTCATGAGGTCACTAGTGGGCTGGGCTCTATTTTGGCATCCAGGAAACAATTTCACCATTCACACTAATACAGATGTTCATGTGTAGTGTATCAATGTGTTATTAAATAATAACTGAATAAAATAATATTAAATAAATAATTAAAAACAACATCCATGTTTTGATTGTTTTTTATTTGGACCTCAAGTGTGTAGTCGGCCCCCGAACTGCTGTTTGATAGTTAATGCGGCCCTCGGGCAGAAAAGTTTGGAGACCCCTGGTCTAAATCACGATATCAAGCAAGGGCTCGCACATTATCAACCAACCAAACATTGGCTGATTGGCTGTGTAGATGGCACCTTTTGGCACAAAACCCGCCTTTTGTGCAAGAGCCCTCACTTTTTTGCACAAAAACCTCTTCCGCAAAAAGGATTGGAAGAGAAAATGCAAATGAGAGTGCAGCATATGCAAATGAGCGCTCTATTTGCATTTCCTCTTCCGGAAAAAGCTTGTAGTGTAGCAGAAGCGCAAGAGAGAGGTAAGGAGTGAGGTTGTGCACTGACCAACAAGAGGCTTTTCCTTGGCTTGTAATGTTTCCCCACTAAATCCCTCCTATCTGGTTGCTTGACTTTGTCTTGAGATAGGAGCAGAGGCAGTAGTACATTAAACTCCCACCAAAGTGAGAAACACTTCAGCTCCATTTCTTATGTTTTTCACTATGCTACCAAATGCATCTGGCTGGTCGGAAGCAGCAGCCTTTGGTCTTTGTTGACACACATTAGTAAGGCTATAAAAATAAAAATATAAAAAGTCAACCGGGCAAACAAACCCCCAAATTCTGTCTCAGGCAAATATACAGGCTTGAATGCGATAGTAACATCACAATGGAATGTCTACACTTGCACCCTCTTTCGATAGAAGGATGCAAATGAAGACATTCGAAATTGCAAATGAAGCTGGGATTTAAATATCCTGTGCTTCATTTGCATATTTGCGTTATGGCGCTATTTCGAAATAACAGAGAGAAAACCCTTCTCTCAAAATAACCCTTATTCCTCATACAATGAGGTTTACCAGTTATTTCAAGAGAAGGGTTTTCTCTCAAAATAACCACATCTTAACAGCTCCTGTTATTTCGAAATAGCGCCATAACGCGAATATGCAAATGAAGCGCAGGATATTTACATCCCAGTTTCATTTATAATTTCAAATGTCTTCATTTGCATCCTTCTCTTGAAAGAGGGTGCAAGTGTAGACATACGCCAACAGAGCAGCAAGTTGACAGGCTGCATGGCCCTGTGGAGACCATGTTTACACAACGGTCTTGGGACACTTCCTTGTTGGCTTGGTAAGGTTTAAGGAAGAGAAATTCTAGCAGTGAGAGTTTACAAGCATCTGACCAATGAGGACTCCCTGTTGGTCAACGCACAGGCCAGTTTAGGAAGTGGTCTCAAGGGAAGCCACGTTCATCTTGTCTAGGTCACAAAAAATGCATCGGAAAGCTAATTGCCTGATGCCCAAAACCACATCCACTGAAATCATTGGGAATCCTTCTGTTAACATCAGTGTGAGCTGAGCTATGCTCCTGTGCAGAAAAAATAGACATTTTTTAGGAACATGGCTGAGTAACAAGAATTCCTAGATTTTGATGCTGAGCTAAAGTAGAGAATACTGATTAATTGAATTAATTGAGAAATAAGCTAAAATCAGACCCAATGGGAGAGAGCACTATCTACCCAAACAGATTAATACCATTTGGAGACTCCATTGCCCGAAATTCAAGTACTAAAGATTATTTTTGCTAAGTATACGTAGCACCGGGGGCAGCAACAGACCTGTTGGGCACCTGGACAATGGGAGCAATCCCAGAAGGGGCGGGGCCTCAGGCACAAGGGGCAGGTCTATGTCACCTCGAGTGCACCACCGACAGTCCTCAGAGCTGCTTGAAGTGCTCTGGCACCAAGAAGCAGTGGCGCCCGGACCCTTTTGAATTGCCTGGCCTGGGGCAACTACCCCCTTTGCCCTCCCCTGTTGGTGGGCCTGTGTAGCACCTAATTTTTGGAACAGTATCCGTTTCATAAAGCAAAGTATCCTAGGCCCTGTTAGAATATTAATGATCAAGTGCAGTGTTGCAACTTCAGTGAACAGGCTCCGAGCTGGAATATGGTGATCAAGTGTCCTGGTATCACCATGAACAAGTCACTTGACCCAAAACCAGGAAATGGGGAGAGGATTGTATGGGCAGTGGAGGGAAGAAAAAACCAACCAAAGTGAATGCGATGGTTGCTCTGACCAAGAGTTATAGCCATCTGCTTTCATTGGAAGAGAACAGAATGACCAAGAAATGCGATGGTTGAATTTGGATGGAAAGAACTATTGTGCAGCCCAAACATTCTTGTGCATCTCTGACTCAGACGAGAGAAAGCATTTTCCTGTTACAATGTTCTCTAGCACTAGCAACGACATCAGTGTGTTCCTTAATGAATGGATCACAGTTCATCTCCAAATCTTCCAGAAAGAAACAATCGTTAAAAGATGCAGACTTAATGCATTCTGTCAGGGACAAAACTGGTGGGCTGTGTCTACATTGGCAAGATTTTGAGCAAAAGCAGCTGCTTTTGCGCAAAATCTTGCCGCCTGTCTACACTGGCCGCAAGTACTTGCGCAGGAACACTGACGTTCTAATGTAGGAAATCAGTGCTTCTTGTGCAAATACTCTGATGCTCCCACTTAGGGACAAGCCCTCTTGCGCAACTATTCTTGCCCAAGAGACCAGTGTAGACAGGCAACATTAATTTCTTGCACAAGAAAGCCCAGTGGCTAAAATGGCCATCGGAGGTTTCTTGTGCAAGAGAGCATCTAAACTGGCAAGGATGCTTTTGCGCAAAAGCACATCTCTTGCGCAAAGGCACATGCCGGTGTAGATGCTCTCTTGCACAAATACTTTAACACAAAAACTCTTGCGTTAAAAGTATTTGCGCAAAATCATGCCAGTGTAGACGTAGCTGTGATGTTTAACAGGCTTTGATCCCGAACAGTTAGCACCAGATATGTGCACATATCGAGGGAGAGGAATTCAAAGGAGAAATGGCTACGTTCATCATGGATAGTTTGTCAAATTTGTGTGTTCAGATACTGGCATGGCATTCACAAGACTGATTATCTGAAAACTGGTTAAGCAGACAGCATTACTGGGTCACATGATCCAGGATGGCCGCTCCATATAGGTGCATTATACTTTAAAGATATGGAAAGAATGTCCTTGTGCCTTTCCCAGGAGAGAATAATCCAGTTCCAAACCTCTTGTAATGCTGACTTACACAAAGATGTTGGCAGTGGGGATCAGACCTGGAAATAGGGATGTTAAAATGCGGATAAATGTGTAACTGCTGCAAACTCAACCGTTACAGTTACATGCACCTGCAGCTGCTCTGGGGAGCCAGTGGGTGCAGGGAGCCGGCTTTTAAGCCGGCTCCTGGCAGGCACCAGCTCCAACCCGCAGCCCCACTCCTGGGGAACTGGCTGCTGCCCCCTGAACTGCTGCCTCTGACACAGTGGCAGCTGAGCAGGGTGGCAGTTGCTCTCCAGGAGCAGGGTGGAAGCCTGTATGTATCTGGGAACATTAACGGATAGGCTCAGGCTGATCAGTTAACCATTTACATGGTTATATGTTCACATCCCTATCTGAAAGCTAAATGCATGAGCTAAAAAGGCACATTTCAGCCAAGACTGTAGTAGGCTGATCAATTTCTAGGGAGGCCTAGCCACCACCACTGGGTGACCGAGTGCCACTCCAACAAAGCTGGGTTTATCTATAAAAGTCAACAGCTTATACATGTAAATTATCAGACAGTAAGTACTGGTTCCTGCAAGCCTCTTCCGTGAAGTCCATGGGAGTTCTGAATGATGGACTGATTACATCCTTAGGTCCACAAAAGGAGCTTTTTGGAAACTTTCCCTGGAATATTTTTGTTACAAATGACACATGCATCGCTCAAGCAACAGAATAGCCCCAACCTCTAAATTTGTGTCTCCAGATGATTGCATCTGTCAAAATGGGCATGCATCGATTTGGGTGTAACTCAGTCCCATGCAAAAACAAACTAGGTAGGTCAGCTTCCAGCTGCTTATTCTGGTCAAACCCAGGTTTGTGGATCCAAATGGGAAGAATGTCTAATTTTGCCTGAAAAGAAATGGTCAAACAAATTCAGAGATGAGGTTGGTCCTGGCTAAAAAGTTTTACTCAGGACATATGGCAAATTAGTCTAGAAGAGAAAAGTTCAGAATGAAGAATACAAAATAAAACCAACTAAGCAAGCTAATATACACAATTTAACTACTATGGCCTAGGAAGTTTGTAACCTAAACACTGCTCCTTATATTACCATAGGTCCTTGTCTCTTGGGCTGTGTCTAAACTACATGGCTCCATCGATGGAGCCATGGAGATGAGGGTTGTAGGCAAAGGGAAATGAAGCCGCGATCGTAGGATGAGGTTTACCGGGGATGTCGATAAAAAGCTTTCAGGTCGGCACGGGAGCGTCCAGACTAGCGCGCTGAGCCGACAAACAGCTGATCAGCTGTTTGTCGGCTCAGCGCGGCAGCCATGTAAATTTAAATGAAGCTGTGATTATTTAAATCGCGGCTTCATTTCCCTTTACCAAAAAACAAATCTACATGGCTCCGTCGACGGAGCCATGTAGTTTAGACGTACCCTTGCTGTTTACAATCTGGATGCCTTGCTTGAGGATTGGGTGGCCATGGCCAATTGATTTCCCCTGATCAGGGCACTCAATTATTCTGAAACCTCTCATTCTAACCAAAATTAAGTTTGTTTTGTTTTTTTAAATGCAGCAGGGAACAATAAGATGTTGAGATGGGATTTTCAGAATGTTTTCAGTGCTGGTCTGGGTAGCCTGGATCAGCATTCACATGGCATTCCACGTCAGTATCCAGCCTGGGCCAGGGAAGGAAATAACTTAATCGGCAGACCAAATTTGGTGGTGAATCCTTGTCATGTGCCCCCGAGGCACATTGTGCATATGCTAAGAAGTGCTGACCTAACTCTGCTCTTGTTAAAGCCAATGGGAATTTGATTGCAAAGGAAGCAGCGTAAGATCCGTACCGACTGCTTTGATAGTCTTGCCTTTAATCTCTATAGCTGCAACCTTTGCCCCATGTTCTTTCTCTCAGGCCCATGGTGCTGTGCAATGAGATGCTTTCTAGTTGTGTCTCCCAGTTAGAGAGAGTTTCTGAAAACTACTTTTTTGGTAGGAGAACTGGGCAGGAGGACATTTGAGAAACACCAAAGAGGAACAGGACTCCAGAATCCACAAGGTAACAAAGAGTGTAATGATCAAGGTAAAGGATGGTGCAGAGAAGAGCATAGGAGTGGATCTGAAGCAAAAATGGAAGGCAACCCAGAAGAACGATTCTGGGACAGCCTCAGAGAGTAGGGGATGGTCCCCGGAGAAAAGAAACTTGACAAAAGGCTCTTCTAAATGTGAGAAATTAGCAGAGAAGATGTTAGAAAGAAATAGGAGTAATCAAGAGGGAATGGGAACGAATTGTTGAGGTCCAGAAAGTCTGAGGAGAGAGCCAGTATATCAAACAGCTTGCCAAGAGAAAAGGAAAGTCCAGGAGCTGGATCTCAAGTAGGACATGAAAGTCCACCATCCCCAGGAAGAGGTGGAAGATGTGACTTGACATAAGGAGTATATTTTGGAAGAGACTTAGGAGAGTCCTTTTTCTAACCATCTGAAAAGGAGCAACATCAAAGAAACAGCTTCATTTCCTCTTCCAGAGATTTTTTTTTTTAAATCTAAACTACCAAACAACATTGCCACCTCCCACAGCCAATGTCCAAGATGCAAGATCCCCTAATGTAGGCAACATATTTATTAAAATGACAGCCAGTATCATGACATTTTATGCACTTTCACACCTGTGGATAAAACAGGAAAGGCAGGGGTCACACTCAGTCAAACCAATACCAAACAATGACTGCAATTCATAGTACTAACAAAGCTAAGCTAATTTGTCATCACACTCATTTAGGTAGACAGTGTCCCTCTCTGCTACCCTTCATCTGCAGGGACTGATCCTAATTGGAATGGTTGGGTGTTGCCCAACATCAATGTTTACCTCTATTGCAGCAAAGTGTTCTGGAGAAATGAGTACAGGGTTGAGATATTCTTCTCGTTCGGCCACTAAAACACTCTACGATGTTGGTAGGTCATGCCACCTCTCTGGCTCAGTTTCCTTACCTGTAAAATAGGGACAATCCTAGGGACTGCCCCAGTTCACAGGCTTGCTCGCTGGGAGGGTTAGTTGGTTAATATCTATTCAGTGTGTTGACCATATAAAATGCAGTGTATTCATTTTTTTATATTTTTCCCCTGGGATCCATGAGTCTTTTCTCTTATGAGTGTGGATCCAATGGGGTAAAGCACTGTGGAAGAGTGTTTTGCCTGACATTTTCAAGAAAGAAAAAAAAAAAAGCTCTCCTTCAAGAACTTGTTTCCACTAGCCTTTTCCATAACATACTGCCATCTGCCTGGCTGCTTAATACATTCGCATTAAATGCCCCGAGCACTAATCAGGCCATTCGGGCACTATTGTAATGAGCATCCACTTCAGTGTCCATGCAGCCCTTTTGCATTCTTATTCATTAACCTGTCAAATAGCTTTGTGCAGTGTTATCGCACTGAGCAAAGGATTGTCAGACAAGATGCATGACCTGTGAAACGTCCCTGCTCCCAGAACAGCCTCAAAGTATTAAGAACATTCCGTCATTAAGAAATGAATGACTAGAAGAGATGATGACTGCAAAACCCCCTGCTAATAAAGAAAATAATTTTAAAGAGACACTAAGCTGTCCCTTCTGCGTTACGTTCAAGATGTTGTCTAAATAGCATTTTAAATTATACTCAGCACATTCTCAAAGCCTTAAGGATTTGGGGTTTTGTTTTTTTATTTATTTCCACTGTCTTCTCCCGGATACAGTCATCTCAAAAATGCACTGACAGGTCTCCACAACAAACGTTACCACATCTGAGAGCCATCCAGTTTGTCTTTCAAACCCCCTTTACAGCAGGAGACAGAAGTGTTCTCAGCCCGGGCAGAAGTGGGTGACAGAACCCAAGAAAACATTTCTTAATGCTAAAGAGACAAGGTGGTATATTTCATCCGACCAGCTTAAAGAAATCCATGAAAAGGCTGTGCAGAGATTAGGGTTGCCGGATGGTTTCAACAAAAATACTTGACACACTTGATATTACATCACAATCTACATTCCATCTTATTTAGAAAATACCGGACGTTAATATTTTCTCATTTACATTTTCTCAATTTGTTTCCCGAACAGAAAGCTCAAATACTGGACTGTCTAGTTCAAAACTGGACACCTGGCAACCCTAGCAGAGACAATGCGTAGATTCAGGCCCGTATGCAGGTATTTGTGAGTGTGTGTGGGGGGGAGGGTAAGGGTAAGGGTGCTTTTTCTGTAAATATGGACTGCAGGGGTGTGAATACACCCTCCAAGGTTCCCCAAGTAAGCAGGGAAATCAGCCCCAGCCTTCCCCCAGTCAGCCAGTGTATGGGAGAGGGAGGTTCAGGCAGTGTGCTGCTCCTGCCTTATCCTCCCAGGCCAGAGAGAGCATTATTACTGTGGGGGACCATAGGGGATACTCTTGTACCCTTTGCACACACACCCTGGCTACGTCTACACTGGCACGATTTTCCAAAAATGCTTTTAACGGAAAAGTTTTCCGTTAAAAGCATTTTCGGAAAAGCGCGTCTAGATTGGCAGGGTGCTTTTCCGCAAAAGCACTTTTTGTAGAAAAGCGTCCGTGGCCAATCTAGATGCGCTTTTCTGCAAAAAAGCCCCGATCGCCATTTTCGCGATCGAGGCTTTTTTGCGGAAAACAGTACTGTGCTATCTACACTGGCCCTTTTGCACAAAAGTCTCTCGGAAAAAGACTTTTGCCCGAACGGGAGCAGCATAGTATTTCTGCAAAAGCACTGACAATCTTACATGAGATCGTCAGTGCTTTTCCGGAAATTCAAGTGGCCAGTGTAGACAGCTGGCAAGTTTTTCCGGAAAAGCGGCTGATTTTCCGGAAAAACTTGCCAGTCTAGACACAGCCCCTGCATACAGGCCTGACATTTCATTCATTTTCATACAGTCAAGGAAACAACTTTTTCCGCTGGATGTTTGCTGCAAATCAATAGTGGATTTTGATTTGATTGTGTTCACCCACCTTTTAGGTTTGCTTTCTGAGAGCCTTCAGGCATAGGCATGTATGAATACTCGCACAAAGCAAATGTTCACCTCAAAGGTTCAAATGTTCACAGAAAGAAAATTTCAAGTTGTAGGGCTTTGCATTGGGCATTTCCACTGTGTCAGTTAGTCAGGGCTAGATCCATAGGTCCTGGTGCTGTTCTCACACAGCTGGGTTTCACACCACTGTAACTCAAGTGGTGTTACTCCACTTTGCCATAGCTTTCTTTTTAAAAGAGGTTATGCGTATGAGCAACATTTGCACATGATGTATCTTAACACTCAACTCTGTTCGGATGCTCTTAGCACATTGCAAGTGAAAAAGCATTGATTTGTTTAATTTACAGTAGAAATCCCCAACGTTCACCCTTTTCGGTTGTTTTAAAACATCCATCTGGGAACAGTATTTCAGTGTCTAACAGATTAGGTCTGCTATTCAAATAGATTTCTAGGTCAAGCAGACACAGAGTGTAAGCAGAGCAATACATTGGCAGGTGAACTGGCATCATTATAAACTGTGATTTTCTTGGGACAAAATTAAAACAAGCAATTCACCTATTCTACAAATGACTGATTTATTTATATGAAAACAAATACAATGGAACAATACAAGAAAAAAAGGTTGTCTATTCAACTGTAGAGCTTTCGTGTCCGGCTATGCTTGTATCACAAATCCTGGAACCATTCCCCAGAATTTCCTTGAATTTAAAAGTATTTCAGGTCCACACACGTTATATAGAATGGCAGCAGCAGCTGAAGCTGTATAGTGCTGAAAGCCAAGAACATATCACATTCTGATATCTATGGGCCTGATCCAAAGACCAGTGAAATCCGTGGGTATGTTTTTGTTCAGTGGGCTTTGGATCAGGCTCTGTGAGAGCTGTAGATATATACACCATCCCTCCAGAAGCACTCAGCACTTTGCAGAATCTGGCTATTATTGTATTAGATGAAAACAATCAGCATAGAATTACAAATATGCCCTGGAAAATGCTCTGCAGCATGCTGGTACAGTATATGCAGTGTGTCTGTATTGTTTTTAGCTGTAATATGCACCTCCCTGTTAATTGGTAGGTTTTTGTACAAGAAATAGCAAATTGTGTATTAATGTCAAAAATCACATATGTGAAATGTCCTTTTGTAATCATGGCCTAACAAACACATTTTTGTTATTAGCAATTACACAGAACTATGATAATTATAATATTGCCCACAGTATCTACCATTATATTTTGGGCACAATAATTTTGCCACATTAAAAACACAAGGAAAACTATAATTATAAAAAAAGTAAAAATAAAATATCAGTTCACTTGCGTCCTGTTAGAAATGAATTCAGTGAGATATTTTCTTCTACTTTCACCCATCAACAGCTGAGTCCCACTGCTGGTAGAATGAGGAAATGGTGGGAGTTAAAGAGTTAAATGTATTTTTTGAAAATACCTGGTAATGGGGCAGTGATATGGGTTCTAAGATATTTCCAAATCTCCTTGATAAAGAGAAAAAGGCATAACTGAAGGACTAATCAACTGAAATGGAAAAACAACATAGGGAAATAAAATGCATTATCCTTTCTAGGGGAGAAGAGTTATTTGTGTATGCATGTGTTTTTAGAATGCAGGGCCCGATAGTTGTCTGTGATTCTGATGTTCTAAACACTGGTGTAAATCCAGAGGTATCAGTTGAAACTCAGATGGACTCATATCAGGGCAACTGAGAACTGAATCTGTCTCAGGGCTGTTAACCTCATTAAAAATCCTGCTGCTATACCACAAGATTGCAGCAGAACCCCAAACTGAATCAAACTCTTACAAGAAGATTGACCTGGTGTTGCTGGGGTCCTTAACTCAATTAATTTTGGTGTTTTGGAAATGAAAATGAAAATGTCCGTGCCTCATGTAAATCATTGCTCTGGGGTGGGGCTAGGGATGAGCAGTTCAGTCTGCAGACTGCCCTGGGGAGAGAGGATGACCTCAGCCTCCTGTCACCACAGCAGCGTGGAGCCAGGGGAAAAGCACCTCCCCATGTCTGCTGCAGCTCCATTGGGCACAGCCATAGGAAGGGTGCCTGTCCCCCATCTGGGGCAGGTCCAGATTCATCTGCCCCCTGCGCGCTCCCCAGCCAGAGCAAGGAATGCAGCAAACCGTGCACTCTCCCCTCACTGCCTGATAAAGGGGAACAGCCAGCAGTGTTCCCATATGAATTGGGGAAGAGGGAGCTTCAGTGCCCCCCAAAAGGTCACTGGGAAGGGAGCTGCAGGATGGGACAGTCCCAGAATGAGGGGGTACGCCCCCAGCTAGCCCCTTTCACCTGCCTGGTGATTCTGCCTCTTTTCTGTATGGTTTTATGAGAAGCAATCCCATTTCAGGCACATCCCATTTTTCTAGAACAATTATAATAGAGGAAGCTGCAAACCAAATTTGGTTGTCCTAACTCTTACCGTTTAGGAGGAGTTCTTAAATAGACAGACAGACTCACAAACAGACAAACTCTCTAAATATATACCAGATCAGTACAGGTGGGTATATTTCTTCTTTATCATCTTCCTGCCTCCTCATCACCGCCACCATTCATAAAAATACAAACTTTTTGCAAATCTTTCTGTTAAAGAATCAATATTTTAAACTTCATCATCATGAAACAATTAATGCCAAAGAGTAGGATATTAGGATCAGATTTTAAAAGGTGTTTAGGTGCCTAACTCCCAACGAAAGACCTTGAAAAGTCTGGGTCTCAGAGCCTATGTCTATACTGCATGCTTATTTTGAAATAAGAGTTCGGGTCTACACAGCAAGCCCATTAGTTTGAAATACTCTGACTTCTGTAAACCTCATTTCATGAGGAGTAAGGGAAGTCAAAGAAAGAGTGTTCTTCCATTGACTTCCTGCTGTGTAGACAGCACCACAAGTCGAGTTAAGCTATTTCAACTTCACTATGCAATTAACGTAGCTGAAGTTGTGTATCTTAACTCGACTAAGCCTGCAGTGTAGACGTACCCAGAGCCTTTGACTAAACTGCCAATTAATTTAAAACTCAACTGAAGCTATCGACTGAAAAATAATGGTGTGTTCATGCACTGGGCGAGACTCTCAATCAATTTGAACTTTTAGTTACACTAGCTGAGGATCTGGCCAAATAACTTTAATCACAGCTTGAAACAATAATAAAAGAAAGACTGAAAATCTTAGTGCTCCCTAAGTACCTAGCTAGAATCGGCAGCGTAGTCAATGCCGAATGAGCATTCAGCTTCCGAAGGAACAGTGAAACAACCGTGATTAATTATTTTGTGCCTCTTTTTTTCATTTGGATTAGAATCCAACCTCCTTTCCTGCATAAGACAAGATACCGTATCTATCCTTACCACCGAAGAAAAGCTATAAAGCTTTAATAAATGCTATTCTTTTTAGGACAACAGCATTACAATACATTTCAGATGAGGCATACACAGATCATGCTGTTGGCCCTTTTAAATTTTAAATGGCTAAAATGCGTAACAAAGACGTGTTGTAAAGATGAATGGTATGCACACTTTCTATTCGGATAATGTATTCAATCAGAAAATGCTGCATTTTTTCATTACCTGTCTATTCCCGGCTCTCATCAGTAAGAATTTATCATATTGATGGCCTTATCATTTAGGGCCTTCTTCAAAGTCCACTAAAATCTGTGGGAATATTTCCAGCTATTGCAATATGCTCTCAATCATGCCCTTAGTGCACCGCAAATTCAGAACACGGTGCTCTTCTCTTTGAAGAATATTGACTTAAAGCTGTCTTGAAATTTAAACTCATATTTGACATTTCATTATAACCTCTGTTGATTCCTGTTTGATTATTGTTTCAGACAACCATGATCATAACCGAAAAGGTGCTTAGGACATTAACATAATTACATTCTTCAGGCCAAAATGGATTTCCATTCCAAAATGCTAAAGGAAAGTGGCAAATGACAAAGGAAAACCTTTAAAACAGACATGTAAAAATGAGTGACTACCATCATCCAAAATCAGCAGAGAATAAGTAACTTCCTGTCCAGTATATTTGACTTCAGCTATGGAGGAAAATGCTAGATACTACAATGAGCCAGGATAGGACAGAGATTTCACCAAAAGAATATGAATGAGCGCTTTGGGGTGAAGGTACAAAAGGGAGTTGATGGGATGATGCTAGGAAAATAATTTATGTGGACTTTAGGAAAGTTCTTGCTGCAGTAGAATTCAGAAACCTAATCTGAAAGGCTTCACACAGTAGAATCTAAGAGTTACAAACACCTCAGGAATGTAGGTTGCACATAACTCTGAAATAATGTTCATAACTTTGAACAAAGAATTATGGTTGCTCAAAAGTTCACAAATAAACATGGTCTTAGTACCGTTTTGAAACTTTATTGTGAAGAAGAAAAATGCTGCTTTCCCTTTATTTTTATTAGTAGTTTACATTTAACACACACTGTATGGCAGTGCTCCCTGTAAGCTGCGTGCTTGTGCAGCCACTGAGGAGAGATTCAAATGCCACCTAGATGATTGGCAGAGTGCTCACAGCTCAGTTTGTTTGTTTTTTTTGTTTATACTGCTGGTGCACATTCACACATGCCTTAGTGCACATAACATAATTTATTCCGCAGATGGATGGAAAAAATCCACACATGGATGGAAAAGATTACAGGCAACACCGCTGTATAGTCTTTCTATCTTTGTTTTTGGTCTCTGCTGCTGCCTGATTATGTATTTCTAGTTCCTAATTATGTGTTTTGATGGGTCAGTTTGTAACTCTGGTGTTTGTAACTCTGTAAGTAAGAAACAGAAGGTTATCAAAGTTGGGAGTGGTTTGAGGTGTTGTCAATTAGGGATGAAAGGAATATGGCTACAGATGGACGAGTGCTTTGCTGAGCTGTATTTTTGACAATTTATGGCCATAAGAGATCACATCCGACCTTGCCCGACAGTAGGCATGCTAGCTCCAGCACCTTAGTCAAGTTCCTTCTTGCCATAGGAAATTATGTCCTGCCTACCTAAATTCTGCCTGTTTACAGTTGATCAATTCTTCTGTCTCCATTAACCACCCTGTATCTGAGCAATTCAGTTGTCAACAATTGCCTGATATTTTTCCACCTCAGAGGTGTTGTATTTCTGCAGTGGGTGAAGCAATGAGCTTTATTCATAAAGTTCTATTCTTAGTGTAAATCCAGTCACTCTACTGACAACAGTAGAGTTACACCAATGAGTCTTGAGTCACTGAGTAGGAGCTATCTAGTCCACTGTCTTTAGAGCAGTTCATAAATCTTTAAGATGAAAAATGCTGTATGAAAGTAATATTGGTATTATTGCTTGTGCTACACAGTTGGCAAGGTGTTCCTTTAAAAAAGTTATAGATAAAGTAGAAAGAGACACTAAAAGAATTTTGGTGACCTCTCTCCTTAGGGAAAACAGCGAATAATGCATCTAGCTATGCACTCCTATGCGGCCAACAAGTTACTGAACTGAACTGTGGCTAAGCAAATACTGCAGCATCTGCCCAAAGGGAATCAGTTCCAAAATCCAGAAATCAGACCTCACAACTGCAAAACACTTATGCACATACTTAATTTTTAGCATACTCTTAGTTCACAGGATTTAAAGGCATGCTTGAAGTTAGTAATATGCTTAAGTGTTTTGCTAAATCAGAGATTAAATGATCAGGCAGCGACTAATATTACAGAGAAGTAAGGCAGAAATTTGACAGAAAATATTTAGTGGGGTGAAGCTGCTAAATAAGAGATGTGCTACATTAATTAGCTGTCTAACTGCCGCTGTCTCTGAAATTGCTTATGTTCCTGGGCTCAAAAGGAAGAGAAATGAGTAACAAATTGTTTTTAAAAATCCCAATCCTAACTTGTTTGTATAAGAATCGGGCTCTGTTTCTGCTGAAATTAATGGTTAATGTCCCATTGAGCTTGATGGTGCAGGATCAGACCCTAAACGATATTTAATGAAAAAAAACCCATAATTCTAATTACTAAGTACGGGCTACATTTATCAGTAAACCCAAAATAGACTTTTAAACTCTAATGCCTATTAACATTTTTCATCTTTTTTTAATAGAAAGAGATTTTATTTTCCAATTTTTGTACCACATAACGATATTAGTGAAGAAACATTAAAGCTGTTCAAACCCTCAGCATGGATGCTGTTACACTAGCATAAAGGTGCTTATATTGATATATCTTATTCCCCTAAATTTAGATATATTAAAGCAGCCCAAAAGCTGCATGTAGACCACTCTTCACCATACGTTACGTCTGGATCCAAAGCTCATTTAAGTCAGTGGGAGACTTTTCATTGACTTTTCATTGACTTTTCATTTGACTTCAAAAGGCTTTGGCTCAGGTCCTTACTGCTTAAACCTACAGCTGCATGTTGACTCTCATGTCTAGGGAAGCTTCTCTGAAAAAACATTCCATTCTTCTTCTCATTAAAGAGAAAGTCCTCAGAGTGGTGTTTTCCAGAAGACCCAACATTTGGACTAGCTCTGTCGGCATTGAAACGAATGGTAAAATTTCCAAGAAGTTCAGTGGCAATAGGCTTAGGTCAATACTAAGCACTTTTGAATCCCCCCTCCCTCCCCTTATACTAGTTCTAGTGGATAAAATAAGTTACATAATATTCATCTGATTTCTTCGGAGTGCTATGCTCCCATTGTTCTCATTGAGTTTGATGGAAGCATCAGTGCTTTTGAAAAATCTGGCCATCTATATGTTTTTGTATGTGTCCGTTATCCCTTTGCAAACTGATTCTCCCGAGTCATCCCAATGATTATACATGCAGGGAATGTCCTCCTGGCTGACCTCTGTCTGCACTATGCAGAGGTATCGAAAAAAAAAGAAGCTTCATTCTAATTTTGACAGCCTGCATCTCTTGGCAATCAGATGGGACATTGTGGAATTCTATTTTGGCAGCTGTGTCTTTTAAAGGTGGACTGCAAGAGTCCCTTGCTGATGCTCCCTTGTCTCTGAATAAATAATAAGCCCATCTGTCTGCATCTCTCATTTTACCCACCTCACAACTTCCCCTTTCCCTCCCAATTTGTTTAGATCCACTTTGGTGCTGGTATTTCACGTGCTGAAGAAATTCCTTCCCCTAATGTCGCAAAAAGAGGTTGCCAAATATTTAGGAGCAGGTAAAGGGAGAGATTTCTCTCCCCTTCCCCCCCAACCCCAATCTTTTATTGCAGCATCTTCTTCCTTCTCAGTTAATGCAATTGATCTCAGGAGTCTGGGCTTTCTTTGAAGACACGCAATGCTACAGAAAGATTTTCCAGCCATGTTTTTCTAGCACCCAGCAAAGAATTTTGAAATATGAAGCAGGCGTAAAGATAGTACAGGCAGCTGGTGGGATACTGCAGCAGGGTATTAGAACCAGTTTACAAACTTCAGGAATAATCTAGCACAAGATTGGATTCCTGACCCTCTTTAGAAGGGCAACACTTTCCTTTCTCCCTTCCTCTTCCCCGCTCGCCCTTAACTCTTGCTGCCTTTCCCATCTTTTTACTCTTTTTTTCTCTGTTTCTCTCTCTTGAAGGAGCACTGTGATCTCATCCTCACCTCCCTGGCAGCTACACATATCCCATGGCCCCTAAATGGTGTTACTGGACTCTCAGCCCTTGCTGGGAAGGGGCTGCAGTCCCGTCATTCTATCCAGCCAGCTAGTGTCATGGTGCCTGCAAAGGTCAAAATTGCCCTCACACCAGCACTGAAGTTTGAGCCACATTTTCCACCTCTGATGCTGACCAGCAGGAAAATTACAGTGCTTACTTATATAATGAAAGAGGTGCCCAGGCGCAAGCAATTAGGTTCAGGGACTTCAATATTTTTTTTATACTTTCAAAACAGAGGTGCCAGGGATCAACTCCACTGGCACAAATTAATCCCTGGAAAATTACCTTCCCTGCAACAGTACTAGTGGAGCAGTGGTCCTCCTCCACCCTTTGTGAGGTACATTTCCAAGTCCTGCCTGCTCTGCGTAAAACCAGGCTGGAGCGCACCCAGCCCTGGAGGAGAGAGCAAACCCGTCCTGTTCACCCACTGCTGGCAGCAGACAGAACCCAAATAGACATGACCGATTTCCTGCCAGGTCCTGCCTTTCTCCAAAGGCTGGAGCTGAAAGCCCAGGGTAAGAGGGGCAGGGGTCTTCTGGCTTCCCAACACTCTTTGATCTCCTTCCCCTTCAGGGTAGCCTGCCAGGCAGACCCAAGTGAATATACAGAGTCTGGTATACAATGTGAATTGTCCTGTTGGCTTGGTGAATGTGGCAGCAGGAGGCTGGAACAATCTGTGCATCCACTGACTTTGATCTTTATCTACTCAGGTTTAGCACCCTTTCTCTAGATACTTTATGCACAGAGGTAGGGAGTGGGTGACAGAACATCTTTCTTACCCCCCCCCCTTTTCCCTTCTCCTATTTATTTCGAATTTCCTTATCCTCTAATCTTAACTCCGGTCATCTGAAGAAGTGGGCTGCGCCCATGAAAGCTCACGATCCCATCTACATGTTTCGTTAGTCTATAAAGTGCTACGAGACCCTTTGCTTGCTGGTTTTTTTCCCCTATAGGACAGAAGCCACTTCAAACGGGGGGAGGGGGGTTGGCAGCAAGGCGCCCTCCCCCCATGTCTATTTCCGGCCCCTCTGCATGGATGGTGGTTTTCTCCTGGAGGTCCTTCTGCATCTCCACTAGCCTCCGGCCTGTGCGGATGTGCCTCCAGCCACCCCCCTGGCATCACATGCTCCACCCCTGCAGGAGCCCAAGGAACGTGACGGCCACAATTCACCCAGGTTTTCCGAGCAGCCCAGGGGGAGACACTGGCCCCCGCCTCCTCCCTTGGGCGCCACTGCAGAGGCCCTCCCCCGGCGGGGAGCGAGCCCAGCCGCGCTTCACTAATGCCCGAGCAGCACGTCCAGGGGGCAGCCGCTCCAGCAGCGCAGCTTTGACGCAGCGACGCCAGGGAGCGGGCGGGACGTGCAGCAGCAGAGGCGGCCGATGAAGTTGAACCGGCGTCGCCCCCCCCCCCCCGCTACCCCCCATCCCGCGGGCTCGCCCTGCAAAGCGACCCGCCCGGCCGCCTGCCTCGCGCTGGGCTCTGCCCCCGGGGGAGCGCGGCCCGGTTACATAAGGCGGCCCGCTCCGCTCGCGGGGCTCTGCAGTCCCCGGGCAGCTGGCGCGCGCGTGTGTTCAGTCCTAGGGCCAGGGGGGTTTCACACCCGCTGCAGCGGCTCCCGGGCGGGCCGCGGGACTCTCCAAGGAGACTGCAGCCAGCGGGTCTCCGGGCAAGGGGGCGCACGGCCCGGGGGGAGACCCGGTCCGATCCCTACAGGCGGGGGTACATCCGCCCCCGTCCCGCCCCCTAGCTCCAGGGAGCCCTCCCGAGCGCTTTGCTTTACCGCCCCCCCCCTCCTGGTGCGTTAGAGCAGCAGAGCACGAGTGCCCGGGGCTCGCCTGCAAAGCACAAACACTACCCCCCCTCCCCCCGCTACCGGCAGCGCCGCGGGTTCGAGCCCCGGGCGAGCTCGCTGCGGCGGTGCAGCCGGGAAAAGCGGAGAGCCGAGCGAGCAAGCCCACCCCGGGCTGCTGGATCCAGAGGCGGTACAGGGCTGGAGGGGGGAGGAAACTGGCGAGCGATTGATTTGGGCAGTCGACCGGGCTAGAGGGAAGCGCCTTGGGAAGGTACAAATAAGACCCGAACGGGCACTTCACCCCATAGCCCGCTGCCGTGGAGGTGATGGGGGTGGAAGGGCAGGCGGGGGAGGGCGTTTCTCCTTCACTCCCTCCCCAGGACTTTGCAGCGTGTCACAGGGACGCGGCTCCCTTTGCACCCGCGCTGATGCTGCACGGTGCTCACAGTCCCCCTAGCGCCCCTAAACTTGCGGCCCGGCGCTAGTCGCTCTCCAAGGTCCTGAACCGGGCTCTACCCCAGAGGCTGCAGGCGAGCGCCGCTGGCCAAGGTGCTGACCCTCCTCCCCCTCCTCCCCACACACACACACACTGCTGCAGTGGGCACAGGGCGACCGCCCGGGGCTGGAGGCTATTGACCCCAGGGAAACAGAGGTGCCACCTGCTCCCTGTTCCCCAAGGGAAGGGGGAATAATGCAGCGGTTATTGCATGTCCACTGCCCGCCCGCAACCAGCTCCGCAGCCCGTTTTTTTGGGGTGGGGGGGAGGGAAGCCCCACAATCAGTCCCCGGGAAACAATGCTCGGACAGAAGGTGTGGAGGTTACCGCTCTCCTCCCCGCCTGCAGCAGCGGCCGTGCCCGCGGACACAGGCAGGAGACAAAAGGCTGTGTCCCGGCGCGCTCCCTTACCTTGGCTTTTGCAGGCAGGCTCCGGTGCAGGCAGCCCCGCGGCCGGTTCTCAGCCCGGCTGCTGCGGCTCCGGCTTGGGAGGGAAGGACAGTCGCTCCTGACCTCCCCAAGCCTCCTTCTTCAATGGAATGGGAGCTGTGCCCTCATCAAAGATGGCCGTCCCTTCCCACGTCAGCAGCTTTTAATAGACATCTATCAGGGGGTGGGGGGAGGAGAGGAAGTGGCGGGGGGAGGGGGGAGAGAGGCAGAGAGTAGTCTGCGCGAGCCTGAGGCGTCAGAGGCTGCTGCTGCAATCCTTTGCATTTCGCCTCCAGTTGACTAACAAGAGACGCCAGAGAAAACCACCCCCCAAATTAGCTCCGCAGAATCCAACCCGCCATGTGATGGGCTGGGATCTTCCAGGGTGCCCCATGCAGCCGCTGGTTTTCTGTGGCAAGCGGGGGGCCGATTGATGGTGTGTGTGTATAGGGAGGGGGGGTACTTTGCTGGAATAATTTTTTGGAGGGAGAGGAGAATGCAGTAGTGATTTGTTTTCGCTAAAGGGGTGGTCCGAGAAGGGTATCCCTGTGAAGTCTCTGGTACTCCATATATGGCCAGTCTACGTGGGTTACTATTTTGGTGTGTGATTTCTTAGTTTTTTCCCCCTTCAGAGCATCATGCCAGGGGAAGGGGGGGGGGAAGGGTCTCTATGTATTAATCTGACCAATTTTCCTCCTAAAAACCAACCAACTCAAAGATACTCCAGATTTTAAAACACGCGAATTTTGTTATCTTTTCTGGGGAAGGAGGAAAGGGGGGGGGGGAATCAGAGAGCAAAAGAAACCCGTCCCAACAGGGATGCAAATGGTTAATCCGTTCCAAGAGAAACGGGATGCTATTTGTTATTAATTAACGGCATGATCATTTCAGAGCGCACCTTATTTGGAACAAATCGAGCTGTCTTTATTTAATTTGAATGTTAGAAGTGGAAATTAAAAATGCGCTGGGGTTTTTGGTTTCCTACAAAATATTGGCTGTTTTTAAAATGAAGCATTAGTGTCGACTTCGTACCGTCGACTAGAGCACGCATTTTATTCTAAACAGAGTTGAGAGTTCTCTTATATAACTAGCCAGATCTGCAATTAAACAAACATAAACCAAGATGCTTCATTCATTTCCCAGGCTCAGCCATTCTTGTCAACAGGAACTATTCGGTGACGGCTCAGTGCGCATAAGGGAAATCCTGACTTTTTTCCCCCCCAAACTAATGCGTGGATAATATTGAGTCAAAAAGCAACCCCCCGATTAGGGAACATTCTAACCTAATCAAGTTCGTATGGCGTGGCTGGGAAAACCCGGAGAGACTAAATGCTATGCAGCTGTATTTGCATCTCCTGTGATTGTCTGGTGGAGCGTGTGGGAGGGAAGAGAGAAAAGCCGGTGATTTCTCCTCCCATGCTCTGTTGTGCCCCACAGAAAAACGTGATTGTCGATCGTGCCTAGCAATCACAGCAGCTGGCATCCCCTCCCACGAAAATATGTCCTCTTTTGGAATAAGACATTCAAAAGTTTGCTAATTATACCACACAAAACATTCCCAGACAAGAGGGGCTCTTTGATAGAATATCCCATAATCTATGCACATGGAAGACCCAGGAGAGGAAAAAAACCTGCCAGTTTTAAGGTCTGCAATAATAATGATATTACATAATATAATGAATTATAATTAATGTCTGTATATCTCCTCTATCCAGTTAAGACATTTGGGAAAATATCCCTATTAATACTATTTAATAAGGAGATTTATTAACACAAATGCCAGTTTTGAAAAGCAAGCCATTTCTATCCCGGTCCTGTATGTTTTAACATTATCCATTGTTTTGCTTAGGTGAAGATTCTAGATAAAATCTAGAATGTTAAAAATACAGAGTCAGCAGGCACATTTATGAGAGTTTGTAAATTGTCAATAGAAATCTAAAGTAAAAAAAAATTAAACAGTCTATTAGACATGCACTTTGAAATGAAGTTTGATTTCCAGTGAAGCAGTTAATAAATAATGTGCAATAATTAACAATAAAGAAGTGAAACTAAAGGCAAGTTATAAACTGCTGCTTTGATTAGGTCAGTAGCACTGCAAAATCCTGATTGGTTTTGTGCCAAAGAATGCCTTTGAGGAGCACTAAAGCCCATTAGAATTAAACCAGGGATGAATTTGGTCCGTTATATAAAAAGTTGGGAGGGGGAGAGGAAAGAGTGCTGTTGGCAACATAAAATTCAATGTTAGAAAAACTATGCAATTCCAACAGCAGACTTTGTGACAGGGGAAAAGAAGAGGAAATGTGCAAAAAGTGAGATGTCACAGATGGAGAATATCTTTATGCAGACAAAAGAATTATTACAAGTTCAATTGTAAGAAAATTGGATTGGAATATAAAATGAGCTTTCAAGCCCCACTGCACCACACTCATATTTTAATAAAACAAAGTGGGACAGTTTGATTAAATAGACCATGCACAATGACTGGTAGTTCTAATAAGAATAACCATCCATCTTGTTAAAAAATCTCAGAGGGGTAACCCTGTTAGTCTGTAACTTTAAAAACGAGTGGTCCTGTGGCACCTTAGAGACTAACCAAAATATATAGCATCAAGAGCTTTCCTGAGCAAAACTCACTTGTTTATGTCTAATGTTATATGGGTAAAGGATATGTTAGATGTTGTTTACAAAGGTGGAATAAGTTGTTCTGAGACATACAAGAAAGCAGCCTTTTGCAGCTAAGTACTAAGAATTCTATTGAAAGAAATGCTGCTAAGCAAATTTTAGCTGATTCAGTAACACTTTTGTGATACTCAGTTTAAAAAAATGAACTAGTGGGATGCATACCAGTTTATCATCTGTTTATGAAAACATTTAAATATTCATTGAATAGCAAATCTGAGAACTGATAGAAACGAGGCCTAAAAACAAGATAGCAGGAGAGACTGAAGAAAGGAACCGAAATTGGCTCCAGGAATGATTCAGCTATTCAGCCAGCTGAAGAGCTAGTGCATTCAGGCACAATCCATGAGTAATGAGAAAATGAACTTGCTTTGCTGGATGCAAATGTACATTATATTAACAGCATTCCTACATTATTGTCAGTGAGTCTACTGAGGATATTGAGTGCAGAGCCTGTGAACACACTGATAGTGTGAAAACCACAACACTTTTGTTTCATACATCATTCAAGGAATCAGAAAGATGGTGAAAGTTGTCCAGCTGGTTTAAATAAAATCTTTCCTCCTCTTCAGCCTCCTAAAATCAGAGTAGGCTGGGTAGAACTACACACAGATGCACACACACCTCTCTCCCTGCCTCCCTCACTGAAGTCAGACCCCCAAATAGGCCCCCAGATCATTCCCCTACATTTTCCAAGACAAACATTTTTGTGAATGGCTGTTTGTGGATGTATTTATTTGTGCTTGAAAATATATAAGCTGGTAATAGATTCTCTGGACTTGCCAAGAAAGAGAAAGAGCTTTACTCTCTTGGAATGTGAATTTTCACAGAGTAGTTGAATGTCTGAAGACACATCAGTTTCCGAACGTTGGCGCATAAAATGACACAACGAAATACACATTTTGGCATCTATATGTAAGTGGCCTACTTTTTAGAGCTGCTAAGCAATAGGAGCTGTGCTTGTTCTGAAAATTGAGCCATTTTTATTTAGGTGCCCAGATATTGCCTGAGATCAGTGATGGGCAACTTAGGCTAGCGAATGGGCTACATAAGTGGCCCTCTGTCATCTCTGTGGGCCTCAAGACTATTGTAACCAAGACAGTCTCCCAGGATAGCGTAGTTTTGCGACCTGCGCTGGCATACCTAGAATTTGCAGGGTGTACTGGCTAAACCATAGCAGCACTCTGATTGGATGCTCATGTCTCTGACAGTCAATGTTGCATGCAATCAGCACGCACCTCATTTCATGTGTCCTTGTTTTACCTGAGTGTCACGTTAGCAATACCAGTAGGAAAAAAATGACACGGGCAGAAACAAGTGGAATCTGGCAACTCTGCATGTGGGCAAGGATAAACAAAATGTTTCACAGGCCACACATACTCCCGGAGGTGCTTAACATTATACAGCCAAATTTTAACATTTTGCCTACACCAGATAATGCTTTTGAAAGAACAGGCAGTCAATTCCCCTTATTTTTTACTTTCTCATCAATATGATGAACTACTTTGCCATTTACATTTGTTTTGTGCCTGAATATTAGAGGAGCTGAGCATTGCCATGGGAGATGTAAGTGATCTGTATATCTCAGGATCAAGACCTTTATGTAGCTGCTTTGTATCTTACACTGAATTTGGTGGAGAGACATAAATGAGAGAAACAATTACTTACTCCAGGCTGTATGTGATTACATTTTCACTTGATCTAAGCTGTATTGTTTTTACACCTTCAGTAATATATTATTTTCAAAGAGTTAATCTGCAGTTGCTTACTCAAGATTCAACCCAGCACATTTGCATACCCAAGATTCAGTTCAACCTTATTTAGTGAATATGTAAACAGAATTTTCAGTTTAAATCTCTATTGTATGGCCTGATTTAATGCCCAATGAAATGAGTGGACAGATTTCCATTGATTTCCCTGGGCCCTAGCTAAAGAGAGGAAGCATTCTAGCTTAGGGTACTAGCTTAGGACTTGGGAGACCCTGGTTCAAGTCCTTGCTCTACCAGGGACTTCTTGTGTGACTTCGGGCAAGTCATTTAGGGTATGTCTACACTCCCCCCTAGTTCGAACTAGGGGGGTAATGTATGCATACCGAACTTGCTAATGAAGCCCAGGATTTGAATTTCCCGGGCTTCATTAGCATAAAGCCGCCGCCGCCATTTTTAAAAGCCGGCTAGTGCGAACCCCGTGCCGCGTGTAGCCGCGCGGCACGGGGTTTGCACTAGCCGGCTTTTAAAAATGGCGGCGCCGGCTTTATGCTAATGAAGCCCGGGAAATTCAAATCCCGGGCTTCATTAGCAAGTTCGGTATGCATAATTACCCCCCTAGTTCGAACTAGGGGGGTAGTGTAGACATACCCTCAGTCTCTTGGTGCCTCAGTGCTCTATCTGTAACATTGGGTTACCAGTACAAGGGTGTTGTGAGAGTGTATTAAAGATTGCAAGGAGTTCCAATAGCAGAGTAAAGAGCACTACATGTATCCCTAAAATAGACATGTTCCCTAGTCTTGCCATCCTCACCCAAAGCTTCCAAAGACTTCAGAGGGAGACATGTGCTCAAAAGAATTGTAGGATTAGAACTACAACACTACTCTTAACCTAATTTCACTAGGAAAGATCATGACAAGACGGAAGAGACAATATCTTTTTTATAGGCCAGAGTGTTTATTAATTCACAAATGGCAACATTTTCTTGTGGTATGGAGGGAAGATCAATACCAACTCTGCTGCTTGATGCCTCACAAAGCTATTGCACCCGGGACCCTATGGCAGGGGAAATTACACTGAGCCAGCAGCCAAAGACACTTGTCCAACTAGCATGAATAGCAGCTAGGGGCGGGGGAGGAGGTGCTGTGCTGTAGCTCTGAGGTGGGAATGGATTTCATACCCCCAACCACTCTGCACCCACTCTGCACAGAGTCTGGATACAGGGGCTCTGTACAGACTGGAGTGGCTCTCCTTCCGGAGGAAACCCTTTGTAATAAAGGACTGCTGGCTGAATATTTACCCAGGAAATCAGTGCATGGGGGCAGATGTAATGTAGTCCTTCCCAGTTATGATAAATGTCAGCATAAGTTATTCAACATTTCTTAAATGCAAATAAATACATAAAGGAGAACTAGCCATAATGCTATCGAAGCAATGCTGGAGCACCGTCAAGATAAATAATAAACTACTCATCCATTACTAATATAAAAAGTGGGCCAGTGACAAATCTCTCTACTTAGTAAGGGAATGGCGTATATTAAATACAGCATGAGGTGCGCTGGGAAATGAGAGAAGGCAACATGGACCTCTTTTTCTCTGTTTTACATAAGAAGAATTTGTGGAAAGAGGTGTGTGTAAGAGAGAGATTTAAAAATCTACTGTTTACAGAAAAGAAAGAATTATTAGTTGTAAATTCTTCTCATGTACAGTGGCTTTAACATGGACCAATATTTTCTAAAGCACCCAACTGATTTAGGCACTTAAGTCCCATTGACAATTAACAAGATTCAGGTTCCTAAACTGATAGGGTCTTTAAAAATCCTTACCCACTTTTCAAGTGATGGAGTAGGAAGGCTCCAAGCTTAGCAAACAGACCTTCAAAGGCTGGGAATTCCAATAAGCAGAAACCTAGAAAGGCATTGGTAGGACGTTATTGTGAATCAATTTCATCATGGATTTCCTAGGGAATATAAAGTGGGCTGTGAAAATAAAATCTTATTTCGCATGCCTAAACTAGAGGAGTCACACAGCCCTATGACTAACCCTTCCTTGCACTCTCCTTTGCAGTTTGTCATAATTAAGAACTGATGTAAAGGCTACACAAAGAGAGGCATTTACATGGCACAATTTTTACTGGCCTTACAAGACCCAGGAGCTATATTTTGTATTCTTGGCTGCCATCCACTGGAACTTTATCTATACATTAACTATTTACATCTATACACACATAGAGCACTCCTGTAACAGTCTCATAACTCACCTGTCTCATAACTAGACTTTAGATTGTGAGTGACTTGGAAAAGAGATTTCCAGGATTTTCCAGAGGCATCTTAAATTAACTTAATAATAATCCATTTCTACCTCACATCCTTAATATTTTAGTGCTTTCCATAGAGACAGTGCTGTATCCCAATGTGATGGGGCACCCCAGCCCCACACTGCAGATAACCTGTGGGTGGGGCCAGCTGGCTGAGAGCACGCCTCTCCCATGGCCTTGCCGGGCATGCTCCCTGGTAGGCAGCTCTATAAAAGGGCCTGAGACAGCTCTCACGGGGCTGACTGCCGAAGGGGAAGGACCTGCAGAGCCAGCTCCAGAGTCAGAGGAACCCGTGCAGCTTGAACTGATGCCCCAACCACTGCAACCGCAGCAGCAACTGCCGTAGCCACAGCACCAGCCCCGGCCCTGGAGACAGGGGAGAGGTATAGCAGCAGAGAACCGCAGGGAGGTGGGACGCAGCCCAGGGTAGGGAATGGCATTCCCCGAGTGCTTGGAAGGTTGAGGGGAGAAACCCCTTGCTGAGCAAGCAGTGGACCAAGCCACTGCCAATAGGGCCCTGGGCTGGGACCTGGTGGAGTGGGAGGGCCCGGCTTCCCCTATCCGCCCCGCCCCCTGCAGTGCTCTAGAGCAGAAGAAGGCCCAAAAGCTTAAGGACTAGGTCACAGGGTCATATTTACCCCAAGGGGGAGCTGTATAAAGACTGTGCTGCAGGGCCATATTTACCTCAAGAGGGGGGCCGTATAAGGACTGTGTGGCAGTGCCGTATTTACCCCAAGAGGGGAGACATATAAAAATTGTGCTGTATTTACCCCCCAAGAGGGAAGCTGTATAAAGACTCTGCTGTAGGGCCGTATTTACCCCAAGAGGGGAGCCGTATAAGGACTGTGCTGCAGGGCCGTATTTACCCCAAGAGGGGAGCCGTATAAGGACTGTGCTGCAGGGCCGTATTTACCCCAAGAGGGGAGCCGTATAAGGACTATGCTGCAGGGCCGTATTTACCCCAAGAGGGGAGCCGTATAAGGACTGTGCTGCAGGGCCGTATTTACCCCAAGAGGGGAGCCGTATAAGGACTGTGCTGCAGGGCCGTATTTACCCCAAGAGGGGAGCCGTATAAGGACTGTGCTGCAGGGCCGTATTTACCCCAAGAGGGGAGCCGTATAAGGACTGTGCTGCAGGGCCATATTTACCCCAAGAGAGGAGCCTTATGAGGACTGAGCCACCGGGCCAAATTGACGGAGACAGAGGGGCAGCGATTGCCCTGATGCTGGCCATTGGGCCATGTGGTCCCTGATAGGCAGACTCGCAGGGGACCCTGACCAAGGGGCCGCACCCCTCGACACCCAGAAGAAGTAACTTTAACATAAATACCAATTAAAACCAGCTGTGATTTGTAAAACAGCACGAAAGTGTGCTAGAGATGAACATTTCTTCATTGGAATAGCCCCATAAGGACAGATTAGCTAGCTCTTTGAGTGTCTCTGGATACACACCGAAAACATGATGGGTCAAATTTACCTGTGGAATGTGATGTAAATCACACTGACTTCAGTGCAAGTTGTACGACCTGAACTTGATCTTTGTATCTACAGGAAAAGTGAATTTCTGAAGGCAACAGATGTTTCACACCACCAAATAAAAGATATTCCTAGCGATGATATCACAGTGACTGCCAGCTTGCATTTATACATCGAAGAAAATAAAATCTTGCCTCATGCTGGTCTGAAAATAGTTTTGTGTCCTAGTACAATGCTAACTAATGAGGCTACTTGCCCTATGACTGTATCCTGAGTCATACCTCAGCAGCAAATAACACCATCCCTTGGATTTAGTCTGTGGTTAAGCTGCAGGAACTGGATTGACTTTTTGCCCTTGGTGAGATAGGGCAACTGCCTTTCTCTAGCATGCAAAGACTATTCCAGTGGGGTGGGAGGGAGAAATCAATTTGTGATTCTCCACCCAGGAAGGCCAGTCAGCAACTTGCCGTGGGGCACAGAGCATAGTAAGGCATGGAGGATGTCCTAGTCACCCACTGCAGTTAACAAAGTTCCCCAGCCAGAACGATTCTTTCTTCTGCTGGAATCTGGTTTCCACAGGCGAGAGAGTGGCACTGCCTCATGCAATGGTTTTCCCACGTAACAATTTCCCGCACCGGTTTTCTTGCCATTCTCATCCCATTAACATCCTTCAAAGATCATCTGAAGAGCAGTCTCCAGCAGGTTGGCATCAATCCCAAAGAATTTGAGCAAACAGGACTCACTGGTGATGACTGATAAGATCAGCATGTGACAAATGTGAGCGGTATCAATGAAATTATCCTCAGGATGCATGTGAACAGTACTACAGAGCTGCATCATTAAACATCAGAGATACAGACTTGTCAAGCCCCCAGTGCAGCTAACTCTGCAGCAGGGTTTTGACTGTGGAATCATATGCGTAGTCACGTGTGAGAACTGCAACAAAATTGTCATTAGAAGCAGCAATGGACTATTCCTCCTATTACTACTCATCATCATTAGCTTATCATACCTCTAGATTCATTTCCTTTTGAAAATGCTGACATTCATTCACACAGGGCACATCTACACAGCAGGGCTGTGTCTACACTGGGCCACTTATTCCAGAAAATCAGCCGCTTTTCCGGAATAAGCTGCGAGCTGTCTACACTGGCCCCTTGAATTTCCGGAAAAGCATTGACGATCTACTCTAAGAAACTATGCTGCTCCCGCTCGGGCAAAAGTCCTTTTTCCGGAAAACTGTTCCGGAAAAGAGCCAGCGTGGACAGCACAGTAGTCTTTTCCACAAAAAAGCCCCGATTGCGAAAATGGCGATCGGGGCTTTTTTCCGGAAAAACGTCCGTGGCCAATGTAGACGCTCTTTTTCCGGAAATACTTATAACGGAAAACTGTTCCGTTTTAAGCATTTCCGGAAAATCATGCCTGTGTAGACGTAGCCCAGGACTAAAGCCGAAATAAGCTACGCAAGTTGAGCTACGTCAATTGCATAGTTTGAATTGAGATAGCTTATTTTGGCTTTTGGTGCTGTCTACGCAGCAGGAAATCCAAAAAAGAGCACTCTTCCTTCGACTTCCTTTACTCCACATAAAATGAGGGTTACAGGAGTCAGAGTAAGAAGTCCTCCAGCTCAATATTATTTTGACGTTATGTCAAAATAACTTCTTGTACTGTATGTGCGGACTATGTTATTTCAGAATAACTGACGTTGCTGTATAGACATAGCCCTAGAGGGTTACATTCGGATTCAATTGACTTCAGTAGAGTTATTTTGCATCTGCACTATTCTGAGATCATACTGACATTACCTGGCTAGCACACTACATTCCACATCCTAATGACTTAAAAAACCAAACAATGGGTACTTAAGAACAATTTGCACCTTCTCTATCAGCTTCATGTGGCATGAATACTTTAATTGACTATTTCTTTCCCCCTTTTTCCTCCCCCTCCCTATTTATTTTGGAACTGGACTTTTATTAACTCCATTCATATGAAGAAGTAGGTTATGCCCATGAAAGCTCATGATACCATGTACGTGTTTTGTTAGTCTTTAAGGTGCTGCTAGACTATTCATTGTTTTCAAAGTTTTTCCACAGCTGAGGAGCGAGCCCTTCTTAAATGCTTTTGGAAATTGACAGTACACTACAAATATTAAGTTAAAGAAATGTCCTCCCTATGGCAGTTTACAATAGATAAGACAAAGACAAGACACAGGATAATATTTCAAGGAAGTTCTGTGCAAGTTAGTCCTTTTATGGCTCCTTTAATTTCAATTCTCTGTCTTTACTTCATAGTGTGTTGAGTAATAATGTGCACTATTTGTTCCTATATTCTCCCATTTGCTTTCTTTTGCATAACTGTGATGATGAAAAGACAGCAGTGCAATGCTAAAATATTGGTAACAACCCTCAACAAATGCCCTCTTTGGCCACTAAGTTTTCCGCAAGTGAAATGAGCAGGTTTTCCCCGTCTTTGCTTAAAATATGGTTTCAGCTATGGATAGATATTGTCCCTACAGCCACCGTTGCCAGGAAATTGTTAGAATGTCTGACATTTAAAGCTATGAAAGGGGCTTCAAGAACTGAAAAATCCAATTAGTTCCATGTTTGCAGGCTTGTAATTTTGAAGTCAACTGAGCTATAATGATTTACCCCAGCTGAGGCTCTGGCCTGTGCTTTTTAATAACAGCAGTACATTAACCCTGCAGTGTGGATCCCCATCCACTTACAAGTGCAACATATGTTTGGGGCAGATCATCAAATGGTATAAATTGGAATCAGTCCATTAGCTTCAAGGAACCCAGGCAGATTTACACCACCAAAGGATCTGGCCCACAGAAAAGAAAGCAATTTTCCCCCATGAACAAAAAGATCCAGGAAATAAATATAACTCTCCTAATGAGACTAGAAGATAAAGCTAGTGGCTCCCCGACAGAGGTATTCAGTAGTCAAGATTGCTGTTATAAACAACACTGCGCAAACCTCCCCTAAGGACCTCAACCAATATTGCTAGGAAGATTACATTTGCTACAGCAAAGAGGAGTACCAAATCCAGTATACTTCCCGTGGCATTGTCGTGTATAACTAATTGGCCAGTTAGTATTTTTAAAGTGCTTTGAAGCTGCAAAATGTTGTACAGCTACTAGGAATTGTTATCGTACAGGCACAATACTTCAGAGTAAAGCAAATAACCCTTTCTAATGCACCACTTCAACTTCTACTGAAGTCAACAGAGATCCAACTTCAATGGGAGTTGGATTAGTCTATTGGGAAGCAGGGAGAACTCCTGCAGTATGAGTATTACTAGTCCTATTATAGAATACTTAGCTCCCACATTTTTAAGTACATGATTTGGAAAAGATGTCTTATATGGGCTGGTAGGCAGGTCTGTGGTACTTATCAGAGGGGCGGAAGCAAAAGGATCCAGCACTGGCTCAGTTGTTAGGAAAGATTGTGACTCAAGTATTTTTAAGAGAGAAAGAGCACGGCAGATGCCTGGAAGGGGGGCAGAGAGGTCATTTATTAATGGGCCACCATAGGGACAAATTCATTGCGCTGTTGTAACTTAGTGCCTTTTTAAGAGTTGATATTTTGGATTGAGGTAGTGTCATTGTTTAAAGAAATCTCTAACTGTTCTTAAGTTCTGCAAAGTTATTAGCCTCAGTAACATCCTGCTGCAGTGAGTTCCACAAGTTGGTCACAGTCTTCCTACAAAAAGCAATTATCTCCTCTTTGCTCACATGCCTCCTCATTGCTAGATTACAGGAAATAAAGTGCAGAAGCCCCCAAAAGGCTTCCATTAAAATGGCAGGGGAACAGACCCACAACTGGTGAACACCATCTTAAAGCCACAAATGGAGCTGTACCCGGGTACCCCGGCTAAGGATCTGGCCCTCATTTGTATCCAACTCTGCCTTGGTATGCAGCTGCCAGGTCTTCTGGCTGTCCTCACCGCCTTGTCCATGCTATAATCAGCAGGCCAGTGGCAGAGGCCTCTTGTCTCACTATGCTACTTGCCATTGGCCAGCTTTGACCAGAAGCAACGAGTTAATAACACAGAGAAGGGCTACAGTTGCTGCTTTTCCTTTCTGTTTTCTTTTCACAAGGGGGATCTGAGTGAATGTGCGTGGGAGGCTGACAGGGTGTTGGCCGCTGATCAGAGTGCATTTCCTGCTCTCCTCTTCCTTAAACTGGGTCATCCTTATTTACCCTGTTCCTAGCCTTCTGCCACATTGTAGGGTTTTTATCTACAGCTGCCCTCCCATACAATCCCTTCTAACAATACCCCCTGCTCTTCCCCATGTAGAATACAGGGGAAATAGATAATTGCACAGCTTGTTCTCTCTAGCCCAGAGGGACACAGAAGCATTTAACAGAACAAATCGGGAAGGGCCACCTATTCTGGGCAAATTATAAAGCTGTTTTCTCTTCACTGTACTCCTTGGCTGGCATCATTTCCTCCTCCCTTCCAACAGTCTCCCTGCTGTAACAGCAACTGCTGCTCTCTCATCATGTAGTTAAAATTCAGTTTGAGGCTAAGTGACTCAGCAGCAAACTGCAAGCAAGGGAGTTGGGTGGGATTTTTTGTTGAATTTTCATCGCTCACAAATTATTGCAAAGAGGAGATCCTAGAGAGGGATGAAAAAGGAGAAATATTATAGTGTAGATACAGTGTTGACTGTGGTTTCAGGGACTTTAGCAATTACCAAAGAGATACAGATTTTCAGTTTCTTATAACCCAGTGCCTGGGGCTTATTGCTCACCACATAATAGGGCTATGGATCCCCATCTGCATGACATGCTCATGTCTGAAAAACTCAAGAGATCCCAGTCCAGCAATGCCTGTTTCAGCTCCTGAGTAAGTGAATAGTCTCATTGACTTCAGCAAGGTTTGGGTTTTGGTGGGATGGGTCTTAGCCACTTGCAAGAGGATAAAGAAAAGTATAGAAAATACTCCTATGAATCAGAAGTGGTTCCAAAACACAATCTTGGAAATGAACCCATTTCTTGAACTGCAGGGAGAACTAGAATTCAGGCATTAACCTAGATGTGAGTTTCATGCCTTGCCTTTCATGGGCCAAACCCCAAATCAAAACATCTCTGAATTTTAGATGGTGGGGAGTTCAAAATCCAAGTAGAAACTTTGGATTAGACGGGCCCAAGCAACTTCTTTGATCCAGAATATGCAGCTCAGAAGGACTTGGTGACTATTCCTAGCCAATATGCCAGATAGGATTTGATTAACTTTTTGTCCAGAAGGAAGAAATGCTGTGCATGTAATGCACCCCCAAAAGCACTAAAAACCTCCTGTCCTCCTCACAGAGCCCATCAGACATCAGCAAAGGTTGTCAGATAGCTGTCAGGAATACTCTGGGTCATTCTTCCCCATATGCAGAATACACAGCTGCATGGGGCACCTGAAAATGTGGGGCACCACTGGGTCTTAATGTCTGTCCACCCACCTAACTCTTCCTATCCCTGTTCTGTGAGATTGCTTCCTCCAGAGAGGATCTAGTGAACAGCGGAAAAGCCTGCCAGACCTATTAGCAGAACACTGAACCTGTGAAAGGGCCCAGTTGTAATGAAGTCATTTAACAGGCATTTGTCTACCTATTTACTATCACTTTCTGCATTTACTGTATCATGAGCTTTTGTGGGCACAGCCTATTTCTTCATGATACCATCGACATGTTTTGTTAGTCTATAAAGTGCTACCAGACCATTTGTTGTTTTTTAAGTTTATCCTGTACAGGCAGGGGCGGCTTCTGGCTATAGGCCGACTCGGCCGTCGCCTAGGGCGCCGCCTTCAACGGTGCCTGATGATGATGTCACGGGGTGCCCAGGGCACCCAATGATGGCGTCACCCCATTGATGGCTCATTGACGGCCATGCAGGCGGGGGCGCAGATCGTGCGTTCCGCCTGGGGCTCCAGCTGCCGCAGCCCGCCTCAAGCCGCTCCTGTGTACAGACTAACTCGGCTGCCCCCTGAAGCTTCTGAATTTACTGTGTTCATCTACAGGACCTTAGTTTGAAATTTGCTTTAAAATATTTCATTAGTGTGTTGCTGAAGATTATAAAATCACACCTCTCAAAAAATTGCTCCCCCCCTCAGTTGCCATTGGGCATAGGGGTACCCATTTAATAGTACTGCCCAGAGCCCCATAAATCCTAAGGATAGCCCTGAAATACCCAGTTACTCATTTGAATTTAACCTCTTGCTTTGATTTTAATGCATCACATTAGATATGCTACTTCTCCCTGTCAGTATCTGGGAGACTCAAATTGTCTTCTCACATGCTGTATGGAGAGGGAGAATGAATATGGAGCTGGAATAGATTTAGGAGATCTGGCTTCTAGTCCCAGCTATTCCACTGACCTTCTGGGTGACTTTGAGCAAGTCATTTCTTGGTTTCCCTTTTCATCTCCCCCTCCCCCTTCTATTTAGATAGTCCATATCTGAACAGATTACAATCTTTTACTGAGTATTATATGCTTAGAAATGGGACTTGGTTGGTGCCTTTGGGCACTTCTATAACACAAATAACAACAGAATATCATGTAAGCTGTTCCTGAGTTTTATTGTTTCTCTCTTCGGGAAAACATGTATAAAGCAAAATGACAACTGAAAAAAATACTTATTGAAAATTGTGTATGAAGAATGCAATAGATACTATAGATTCGAATATTGCTAGTAGAGTAATACTGCATTAAGAACTGTGCTTGGGTAGTGTGATTAATCACTCAGAAGTCAGGAAATGCCACAATGGAAGCAATACATACATCTTACAATTTGTTTCCTCCCTCGTATGTTGAAAAGTATTTTATGTTCTTTGTAAACATGATGTGATTTTTTTCTTTGACTCCTAACCAAACAATCAATGGGTATCAGTGATGCAGGAGTTGGAAACAACTCTAGTTTTTTGAGGGTGGGGAGCAGAATAGGGTCATGGACAGCTTTCATGTTGCTTCTATTTCAGTGATCTCCATTTCTGATTGGGAGCTGACAAAGAATATTTCTTCTTTTCCACACATCAAAAACTACAGCAGGTGCCTGTTTTCTAGGACACAAGATCTGTATTTAAGATTGACTAGTACGGAGATTTCTCTTTATTAAAGAAATGGAAACACGTGTATTTTAAAGTGCTAATCATGTAAACTCATTGATGCCTTTGGAGACACATCATGATCCCACCTTATCCTCCCAAAATCACAACCCATGCTGTAAGAAATTTGTTTATTATCACTCCAGAGAAGAGTTATAAAGGGAGAAAGCATAGGAATATTCTGTTGTGACCTAATTTCTATTCTCAGTTTACATGGGCAGGGCTCGACAAACCGCTGTTTCTACTCACCCGTGGTGAGTAGATTTCAGCCGGTTGCTCCGTGCACCTCATTCACCGGCACTGGCACATGCGTGGTGCGAGGCTGGCGAGTAACTCTGGCCGCAGTTTGTCGAGCCCTGTACCTGGGTATACATCCAGAGTAACTCAAATGATTTAAGGGGAGTTACTCTTGTTTTACACAGCAATATACATATGAGGAAACTTTGGCTTTATGAATGTCCAGTCATAAAGGAAGTTACAGCTTTTGACTAGGAAGTTAAAGCTGCACATTTTTATACTTTTTTTTTCAAACCAGCAAAAAGGGATATTCTAACAGTTTTGCTTTATGCATGAAGCTTTCCCCACATCTTCATTAGTGATGGGAATCTGACGTGCGAAGGAGTAGAAAAAGGTTGCTTTTTTTCCCCTGTGGAAAATGTATATGAAAATGAAACATTTTTGGTTGAAATTTCCAGCAGAATAGTTTGGCCTTTTCTCAGAAAACCAAAACCTGACATTTTTCTTCAAAGTTCAGCAAGTAGAAAGCAAATCTTTTAAACTAAAAACTGTTGGCTACTGAAAATATTTCTGTCAAAATCTGCAGAAAACCTAAGCCCCCCTTTCTCTCCAGTTTTCAGGGTTTTTAACTTTCTACTGGAAAAAAACTCATTTTTTAAGCATTAAACTACTTTTCAGTGAAAAAATGTCATGTAATCAAAATCACATTTTTTTCCCATTAAAATTTTTCCCTGAAAAATGTTTTCACCAATCCAACTTGTCCAGTATCAGAAGGGTCTCTATGTGAATCTATATCCACAAAAATAATGAGAAGTCTGTGGCATCATAAAAACTAACAGAGTTATATACACATAAGCTTTGATTGGCAAAAATCCACATAGTGAGTTTTTGCCCACAAAAACTTATGCCCAAATATATCTGTTAGTCAATCAGATTCATCTGAAAGACTAACAGATATATTTGGGCATAAGTTTTTGTGGGCAAAAACTCACTAACATATATTTGGGCATAAGTTTTTGTGGGCAAAAACTCACTAACAGATATATTTGGACATAAGTTTTTGTGGGCAAAAACTCACTGAGGCCAGATCTACATTACAAGAGAAAGTTGATCTAAAATACACAACTCCAGGTATGAGAACAACAGAGCTGGTGTTGATGTACCTTACGTCAAATTTCTGCAGCATCCCTACTGTGGAAGGTCAATGGGAGAGTTTCTCTTACTCCTCATGACCCAGTGGAGTACTAAGGTTGATGGAGGTGCCATCAGCGGTTGATTTAGTGTGTCCTTACTAGATCCGCTAAACCGAACCTTGGGAGATCGATTTCTAGAGCATCAACCTTGGGGTAAGTGAAGACAAGCCCTGAGTCAGATGCACGGTTTTTGCCCACGAAAGCTTATGCCCAAATAAATCTGTTAGTCTTTAAAGTACCACAGGACTCCTTGTTTTCTCTGTCCAATGTATATAAAACAAGCTCCTGTTGCATAACTGATATTCATTAGGTCCATGTCCTAGCAATGCTTAATACAAAGATTAGTCCAGGAGGTCTCATCTTAATACCTCTGCTACATTTTTTACATCATGTTAAGTTCCAAACACTTCAGTGTAATTGTCCTTGACAATCAGTGTCAATGAGAACCCCTGTACTGGCCTAGCAGGGAGCTCTGGAAGGTCAGGATTTCAGTGCATTAGTGGAGTGAGGAGAAAGCTTTTACATTGCCTGATTGCATTGTCTTATGTGCTTTCAAAGATTAAGAAAACAAGAAAACAGAGTCTAAAAAAATGAGTTCAGGATCTGATTTAAAGTCCATGGGAGTCTTTTCATTGATTTCTATGAGCTTTGAATTAGGCCCTAAGGCAGTGTTGTACATTTGAAGGATGCTTTGGGTTGTTATGTGGAATAGTCTGTTTAAAATGACAGCATTTCTGATCAGGGATCTCTCTTATCGCTTGGCTACTGTGGCTGAACAGCTGCCTATGATCCAAGGGCCTGATCTAAAGCCCATCAAAAGCAATAGAAAGACTCCCGATGATTCCAGACCTTGGGAGAGCAGTTGGCTCTGTGATCATAAAGGATCTTTCTGGGCGTAACAGGAGTGCAGTGGTAGGGAGATGGAGTTCACCTAAGGGCTGTCTGGATTCTGGCTGCCTTGGTTTGGAAGCTTAGGTCAGGTCCACACTAGACCTAGTAGATTGGATTAAGGTATACAGTCCAGCTATGTAGACTATGTAGCTGGAAAAGCGGTAAGGAGTCCTGTGGCACTTTATAGACTAACAGATGTATTGGAGCATAAGCTTTCGTAGGCAAAGACCCACTTTGTCAGATGCATGTCGTGGAAATTTCCAGAGGCAGGTATAAATATGCAGGCCAGAATAAGGCTAGAGATAACAAGGTTAATTCAGTCAAGAAGGGTGATGCCCACTTCTAGCAGCTGATCTGGAGGGTGTGAACACCAAGAGAGGAGAAACTGCTTTTGTAGTTGGCTAGCGATTCACAGTCTTTGTTTAATCCTAAACCGATGGTGTCAAATTTGCAGATTACCTGTAGCTCAGCAGTTTCTCTTTGAAGTCTGGTCTTGAAGTTTTTTTGCTGCAGGATGGCTACCTTTAGATCTGCTACTGTGTGTCCAGGGAGATTGAAGTGTTCTCCTACAGGTTTTTGTACATTGCCATTCCTAATATCTGCTTTGTGCCCGTTTATTCTTTTACGTAGGGAAACCCGCTTCTGGAAATTTCCACTACATGCATCTGATGAAGTGGGTCTTTGCCCACGAATGCTTACACTCCAGCACATCTGTTAGTCTATAAGGTGCCACAGGACTCCTCGTCACTTTTGCAGATCCAGACTAACACGGCTACCCCTCTGATACTATGTAGCTGGAGTGAGCTTACCTTAAGCTGAGTTTGGCACCTCCTCACTGTGGGAAGCCGACAGGAGCAAACACTCCCCTTGGCTTCCCTTACTCCTCGTGACTATGAGGAGTACAAACACTGTCCAGAGCTGCCCTCAGTGTTTGATTTATGGGTCTATACTAGACCTGCTAAATTGAACACTAGAACATCAATCTCCGGCACAGCAAATGAAGACGTGCCCTTAGAATTGTCATAGTTCTAGCAGGGAAACAGCCTTCTCCTAAGAGAAAGGCCTTATTTCTGGTGTACTCCTTTGATGAGCTTGAGAGCTATATTCGGCGTTTGCACAAGTGACGACGAAAATACTGCAAGACAAAATGGCCATAGCCCTAGGACTGTCTAACTTACCCCAATTCACAGCCATCATTCCTACCTTGTGAAGAGGGGCTAGGAGTCCAAAGACAACTGACAAGGAAGTCATAATATGTTTGGTTCATTGTTCTTTCACCCCTCCACTCCTGGGCTCTGTCTAGACTGGCAAGTTTTTCCGCAAAATCATCTGCTTTTGCGGAAAAACTTGCCAGCTGTCTACACTGGCCACTTGAATTTCCACAAGAACACCGACGATCTCATGTAAGATAGTCAGTGTTCTTGCGGAAATACTATGCTGCTCCCATTCAGGCAACAGTCTTTTTCCGAAAGACATTTGTGCAAAGTGCCAGTGTAGACAGCACAGTAGTGTTTTCCACAAAAAAGCCCCGATCGCAAAAATGGCGATCGGGGCTTTTTTGCGGAAAACCGCGTCTAGATTGGCCATGGACGCTTTTCCGCAAAAAGTGCTTTTGTGGAAAAGCGTCCTGCCAATCTAGACGTGCTTTTCCGAAAATGCTTTTAACGGAAAACTTTTCCGTTAAAAGCATTTTCGGAAAATCATGCCAGTGTAGACGTAGACCTGAAGTGGATATAACCAGAGGCAGGGCTAGCTTGTGACTTGGACTCCATGCCTATGCGAAGAAATCAGAGCCTTTTTGTAAGCCCCTACCTGAATCCCGATTCATATGAGTGAGAGGTGCTACTTCACATGTTTACTCTGCCACTGGCACAGCTGGGTAGGAAGCGAGCAAGGAATGGGTGAACCCTGGATTCACGCCATCGCACCTCTTCTCTGGCGACAATAGCTGACACAGAGGGAGTGTAACAACTCATTGCTGGTAAAAGGCCGAGAGCATATTATCATGTTCCGGGGAGCAACGAGGAAGTTGAGAAGCCTAAGTGGGTTGTGCCTCTTGGATCTGATGATGGTGCAGCGGAGCTTCCAACTCAGCTCTTACTCAAGCCTGTACCTCAAGTCACAATCGTACCAGCTTTTCCTTTGGCACACTCACCCTTTGTTTTTGGCCCTTTAGCCATGCCAGTGTTGAAGGGTCCAGACTTTTGGGTTAAGTAAGCCATGGATTGCCACCTAGCTACTAGAAACCCTGGGTCATGCTCTCCATGTAGTGTAGCTCTCTGCTGTTGAGCTCTTCCTGATCCCTCAGTGTAACAGGCTGGTTAGAGAGGACCAGTCTGACCCTGGAGAAGGGAAACAGACTGCTGGCATTTACAAGTAAGAGAAAGGGGAACCTGTTGGTTTTAGAGGAGCAGACAGCACCTGGGAGAAGGTCTGAACACCTGCTGGGAAGGAAAGCAAAGGCCAGTGCCTCTGTGCTGAAAGGACTAAGAGCAGCGAGGTGTGCAGTGGAATTAACAAGCGAGGATTTGTGGTTTAATCTCTATAATGGTTTTAAGGGTGTAGGAAGCTCAGAGGAGCTTTCGAACAACAGAAGAGGCTTTCAGGCACTCTGACCACACGGGCAGTGCTGAGATCACAAGAGGTAGTCAATAATCTAGCGATAAGAGGGCACATGGCCCGGTAGTTCAGATGCACCCTGGCCAAAGCAGATCAATGATCACAGCAAAGAGGTGTCTCTCTCCGAGAGTCTCTTCCATACACTCCCGTCACCACTATATTTCTCTCTTCTTCAGCCATCCTGCATGGCTGTGGACATTAAGAACATGTCTGCTGGTTAGCAGCCCTTCTGTGTCTAGTGGCTTGCTCGGCTTCTAGACGAGTCCACCTGCCATTCCAGCTTCCTTCTCAAACCCGCTGGCTGCCAACCTGCCTGGGAGTAATCTCTTACTTGCTCCCTGCCACATGCTAGTGAGAGAGAATAAGGCACAAGATTTAACTGTCATGAACTACCACAAAGCATCACCCTCCAAGAAAAAAATAAAAGGGCGTTGCCCCCAAATCTCCTTAGCACTCTGTAGGCTTTGCTAAGCATAATCTTTGCCCTCATTCCCCTCACCCACTCTGCCTAGAACTGCCAAAAAGGCCTGGGATTCTCTTGCTTTTTGAGTAGGCCTCAGCTAGGTACTAGTCTACCCTACAGGCAACCTGAGTTTAATTCCCTGGTCTGCCACTGGCTTCCTGTGTGGCCTTCAGCATGTTGCTTAGCCTCTCTGTACCTCACTTCTCTTATGTCAAGGGGCTGCTGTGAGGATACATATATTAAAGACTGTGGTCATAAAAGCTGTCTAGCTAGGCAGATTTCTTCTGGAAGACTGGCTATCAGAGCAGTCATTGGTCCAGACTATCAGAGCAGTCTCAAATTCCAAGCATGGTGGTTGAGGAAAAGTGGAAAGAGCTTTTCCTCTCCCAAAATGTGCCCTGCTATGTTGCCCAAAGCCCAGGCAAATTAGAATACACAAGTGCTCTACAACAAATTAGCCATCCTGTGTTGCTTGGATGTTTATTTCCTATCCAGGCGCTTCCAAAGGGCTCAGTTTGCAGTCCCAGATCACAGCTGGATGTGACTTTATCCTTGCAAGTAGGGAATCCATGAATTCTCATTTTAAAGGGGCATCTGAGATTTGGGGCCTAATAACCCTGCCTTGGACAAGTGTAGAGGATTTTGTCCTGCATTGGAACAACAGTTCTGCCAAAGTGCGCACACAGTGGGATCCGTATGTTGCATTCCAGTATTCTCTGCTTCCCTAAGTGGATCCAGGAAGCAAAATGTAAGTTAGAAGAGCCCTGAGACTCCTCTGGAAGCAACTGCCCCAGAATCCAGGGAGCACTAAGCAAGATTAGAGCCACTTCTGAATCATATACACCCTCCCTCCCTCTCTGCCCTGAGCACCGGGGAGAAACAACTGAAAAGTGACCCCATGCTTCCCTCCTTTAGTGTAAATCAGGAGTATGCTGATGCAAGTCACCAGAGGAGCCTGGATGTAGAACAAATGTAGCAGACAGCATTTAAAACAGGCGCGATTCTCTTTGATGTCACCTGCATTACGGCCGATTTGTGCCAGCGTAACTGATAGCAGATCTTGGAGCACGCTCGTCATTCCAGAGAAGGCACCACAGGCCGATGTGAGCTGTGCATCTTGCACCAGGCCCATCTCGCTTTATTCCGTCTCTGGGGTTCAGCTCGGATATATAAATCTAGGGATGCTGAACACCGCTCTAGGCCAGAAACATGCCTAGCACTAAAGACTAGTTAGCAACTGGCATGCGTCACGGGTTGCTTTTCCCCTCCCCCTCCCCAAATATCTACAGCGCTTGTATAACTGTGGATCCAAAGCATGTAATTTCTGCTTGGAGGTGATTCATTCCTTCCCATGTAGTATTTTACTCCACTGGGGCCGCACACACAGCATTAAGCTATGATTATGTTCGGATGTGTGGTGTTATCATAGTTCAAGTGTGTCAAGCCTCTATAATAAATATTGCAAAGCAAATTTCCCCTGCCCCTCACGCTCGCCTTATTTACATGGATGGCTAGGTGCAGAGATAGACGTGTCAGATCTTTCCTCTGGAATATTCATAGAGTGTGACTTATTTTATAGGGTGAGATTTTCTCCTTCCCTTCTCCCCTTCCCCTCCTGAATTCTGTCTGATTTGTTTTCATTGTACTCTGACCTTTCCGGTGTTGTCAGGTTTGATCCTGACAGATCCTGAGTCCTGAGTGCCTGCAACACACACTTGCTTGGTTGGAAGCGCTGGTTGCCCAGCAATGCTCTGGACATAGAGAGCCAGATTCATTCCTGCACGGGTGTCTTCATCAGTTCAGGAACAGAGAGGAGCCAGTTTCACAGTTTAGACCTTATCTACACACCAAGGGCCATTGCCTTAAGTTTTGCAATTCCAGCTTCATCAGTGTTTCTCAAAGTGGTCCGCAGAGCCACCCTGAGAAACCTGCTAACTGGCCGCTGCGATTTCTTTATTTACCGGCTCCACAGCCACAGAGCCTCACGGCTCCTATTGGTTCTTGTTCGCAGCCAAGAGGAGCCGCAGGAAATGGTGCGGGCAGCTCCCCTTGGCTGCAATTGGTGAACTGGAGCCAATGGGAGCTGCAAGGCTCCAGGGCTGCAGAGCCGGTAAATAAACAAACTGCAGCAGCCAGTTAGCAGGTTTCTTAGAGTGGATCTGTGGACCACTTTGAGAAACACTGCGCTACGTGAATAAACTGTCACCTCAACTCCACTTCCTCCTCTTGTTTTGGTGGAGACCTGGAGTCGGTGGGACAGTGCTCAGTAGTCCATTTATCCACAATAGATCTACCGCTGCGGGATCAAGCGCTGCCCATCGATTGAGCCTGTAGTGAAGACATGCCCATAGTGGCCACAAGGACTAACATTAGCCCCAGTACAGGCGGGATGGTGTGGTGTCTCTCATGGCTGCTCTGAGTTGTATCTCTGTTTCAACAGCAGAATAACCACAGAGTGAGCTAGTCCTGGCCACATCCCCTCCCATCCTGACATGCCCATTCCCTACTCTGGATCACCCATAGCATACGTCTGCCCTGCCTCCAGCCGCCCTAGGAACACCCCAGTGCTATGGTGTGGGAAGCAGAGAGATGGCAGAGCTAATCTTGCCCTGCTGTGTTCACTAGGGAACTCATGTGCCTGTTTTGTGGCCCCACTGCACCAGCCTGACAAGCTGAGAAGGGCAGAGGGCAAGCATGGGGCAGAGGGTTCAGGCAGAATAGTCAAGCTCTTATTGTTTTGTTTTGGGGAATTCCCCTGTTCCTATGGGTCTCTTGGCACTTGCCCTCTGCAAGTTAGGTACATGCATAGCTTTGCTCATTGTCTTCAGCTTGTTGTCAGAATGCACCCTTTGGCTTCTCCCTAAGATCTCCTGTGCCAAACACCCTACCGGTTCGTAAGGTCTGATTCCATCCCACTAAGGCAGCAAGAGCCTTGAAGTGGTGCCAAATTTCTTTCAGCCCAGGATCCCTTCTTTTGGTAGATCTCAGCATCCATGCACACACGCGTTGCCTGATCTTCCGTCCGTGAACACTGCTGGCCTCAAGTTTGCAGCCCAAAGCATTATAAAATTACGTGTCAGGCCCCCAAAAGTACCAACATTGACTTAAAAACCAAAAGTGTGAAAAACATTAGACAGTCTTTGGAGGGCTGTTTGTTGGCTTGCAGAGGGTCATTTTTCCAAGCTTCATTCTGCTGCGGGGAGAGATAGAAAACTTACTTTGCTTTAAATGGCTGCGGTGCTTCAGGAGCATTCACACGAGGCCAAGAGTCGGAGCTTCCAGAAAAAAAAAAATCCTCATCACATATGAAGAGGTTCATGAAAAATAAGAAACAGGACTATGAAGCACTTTAAAGACTAACAAGATGGCTTATTAGGTGATCACCTAATAAACCATCTTGATAGTCTTTAAAGTGCTTCATAGTCCTGTTTTTTGTTTCAGCTACACCAGACTAACACGGCTACTTTTCTATCACTATGAAAAATAAGAACACTGGAGAGCTTTGCTACTAGCTTTGGAGGGGGCAGGATCAGGGCCTAGATGCTATACTCAGGGTCTGCGTCTTCTGTAGGTCGGCTAGTCCAGCTGATGTATGATCACCTGCCATGCCGGGAAGCTGTAGGAGCCGTTCAGGAGAACCCCTCCTGCTGCTCTCTCTAGAGCAGTGCGGCTCTGTCATGCCCCTTGCGAGGGATGTGAATGGTTAACCAGTTACAGATGATGCTTACCAGTTCCAGCTAACCAGTGGCACAGATGGATTGGAACAGCCCCCATCCACTGCTCCAGCCCAGCTGAACCCACTGCACTGGGAGAAGGGGACACTCCAGCCTGCCCAGAGCAGCCCCCACTTGCTGGAGCAGCCCACCATGCTGTGAGCGGGGGAAGGGCACTCGTATCTGGCTGGGCCTACCACACCACACCATGGGCTGGGGGGGGGGGGTCTGGAAAGGCTCCCTGCCCCCCCCCCATTTAAGGGGGTTAACCTGTTACACCTAACGTTTAAGCAGTTCATTGATTAAACAGGATTTTACTTCCCTGCCCCATCCGATGGGTTAGCCTTTCACAGTGATTATGCTGCCTCGTGGCTTCCTTTCCTTGGATTGTGACAAGCAGCTGCAGTATTTTAGGCAATGTAGCAGCCAGACTATGAGTCAACACCGCCTGCCAGCAAAACCCTTGCAGACTGTCAGTTACTCCCAGTCTTCTGTTTAGCGACTTTGGGCCAAATAAGCTTTGTCTTCCTGACTATGCGAAGGCCTTTGCACCTGGAGAGTCCCCCCAGAAAGCAAGGGCTGGAGGTGGAGCACAGCATGAGTTAAGGCGTTTGAGTTCAGCCTTTCTGTGGCTGATTTGCATCTGGTGAGATGACATTGTTTTTGCTGTTCAGTTTCTCCCCACTTCCAGACACGTGCAGACAACACCACAGCGTGGGCAGATGCTGAAGGCAGCAGCACCCTGCGTCTATTCGTATACTGCGTACCACTTCCTCACTGAAAGGGAGCTGGATCTAGTTTACCTGTGTGAAAAATTGCTTGAGTTTGCACTGCTGGCATAGCTCTCTCTCTGCATAGAGCCACTGGGATTGCTGCCACGCTATGCACCAGTTCTGTTGCTTATTTGGCAGATACAGTAGTCTTGCATGGCGCTAAGTACGAATCTATAAGTGAGAGGAATTCTCCCACACACCAACGAAGAACTGATGTACTGCCAAATGCCTACCCCTGCTGCTGGTTTAATGTTTTTTTTTTTTAAATTCTGCATTTTAATCTTTTTTCCAAGACGGCTAATAGTATCTCACATTAGATATCTGTACAAAGGGAGGGAGGCAAGAGATCCAAAGAGAATATTAACAGTATTATTGAAAATGGTCAGCCTCGTCATCTGGCCTGTTTTGCGATCAAATGCGTTTTGTTCTTCTGTGCTGAGAACATATGAGCTCTGATTCAAAGCTAATCGGTTACACACAGTCCTCGGATCCCTTCATTCATTACACTCTGTTAGCCCTGCACATTGAAACAAATCTGCAAAAAATTGGGGTATGCCAGGAAAATGTAACGCACTGGTTGTAACCGCAAACTAATACAGAATAGTGCAGTATGAAAACAAAAATGTAATGACAAGTGATAGCCTCTCTCTTTCTCTTTAATCCAGCCTATGGAAAGAAGGGCAAACTGCAGCTTGCCACAAGATCAGTGCAGATGGGCAGCACCCATGCAACAGAATAGGGAGCTGATTATGACTCAGTGACTCCTACATAAAACAGCATTAGACTGCAACAATCTGGGCCTTAGAGAATTATAGCCTAGCTATAAAATTGTATAAGTTGGGTTGAAACCTCCATACATAGGTTATCAGTCTCTTATATTCTGTAGAGCTTTCCCTACAGAAGCACCATTAGGTTTTACAAACAAACAAACAAACAAACAAACAATTTGAATCATAGAACCATAGAAGTGGAAGGGACCTCAAGAGGTCATCAAGTCCAGTCCCCTGCCCTCATGGCAGCACCAAGCACCATCTAGATCATCCCTGATAGATGTCTGCCTAACCTGCTCTTAAATATCTCCAGTGATGAAGAGTCCACAACCTCCCTAGGCAATTTATTCCAGTGTTTAACTACCCTGACAATTAGGGAATTTGTCCTGATGTCCAACCTAAGCCTCCCTGTTGCTTCTTGTCCTATCCTCAGAGGCCAAGGAGAACAATTTTTCTCCCTCCTCCTTCTGACACCCTTTTAGATACCTGAAAACTGTTGTCATGTCCCCTCTCAATCTTCTCTTTTCTAAATTAAACAAGCCCAATTCCTTCGCTCTTCCCTCATAGCTCATGTTTTCTAGACCTTTCATCATTTGTGTTACTCTTCTCTGGACCTTCCCTGATTTCTCCACATCTTCCCTGAAATGTGGTACCCAGATCTGGAATGTAATAATATTTGTATTACCATCTGGGGCCTATCCCAAGACTGGGACCTAGCATGCTGGGTGCTTCACACATGCATGGAATGAATCCGTCCCTGTCCCATAGATTTTGTAGAATAAATAGATAAGACTGACAAAAGGTTTGCGAAAGGGAGCAATCCTCCCTGATCTCCATGTGGGGAGACATTCAAACATAAGAGTACATTAAAAAAAAAAGCCAAGTATTTGGGGAGGGATATAAGCCCTCCTGCCTCTGGACATAAGGTAGCTAGAGACTGGGGAGAGTTTTACCCTGTGGTAGATTATTCCATAAATACCTCCTGCCAGTGCTTTTTTTGTTTACCCCCCCTCTTCTAAAACAGGGTGGGGCCATTTTAAGAGACATGGCCCCCTGAAGACATGCAGCCCAGCCAACTGTCAGACATTTGTGCACAGAGGTAGCAGGTTTAAATGGGTAGCAGGTTGAAAACTAATAAAAGAAAGTTCTTCTTCACACAGCATGTAGTCAACCTGTGGAACTCCTTGCCAGAGGAGGCTAGGACTATAACAGAGTTTAAAGAGAAGCTAAATCATTTTATGGAGGTTAGCCTTTTATGGACTTATTAGCCAGGGGATAGAAATGGTGTCCCTGGCCTCTATCAGAGGTTGGAGAAGGATGGCGGGAGACAAATCGCTTGATCATTGTCTTTGGTCCACACTCTCTGGGGAACCTGGTGCTGGCCACTGTTGGCAGACAGGCTACTGGACTAGATGGACCTTTGGTCTGACCCAGTACAGCCATTCTTATGAGGTGCCAGTAAGCTCCGTTCTTTCCAGGTAAGCTCTGACTGGAGGTGCTGGTACCGTGTTTGCAGGTGCTGGCACTGTGTACCAGGCAGTACCGTCACAAACAAAGCACTGCCTCCTGAAGGGTTTTGTCCACCTTCTCTGAGACAGCTGGCACTGACGCTGGGCTAGTCGAATGCTGCTCTGATCTGGCATGGCCATTCCCACGTTTGCCTGTTCTCGCTGGGTACTGTGCAATAGACTCAACCAGCAGGCTGGCAGCTTGTGGGGGCTGAGCAAGCCCCTGCAATACAATGTGACATGGGGAGTGAGCCTGCTGCTGGGCATGTCTTGAGAAACCCACAAATAAATAACTCATCAGCCTGCATTGCGAGATTGGTCCTGAGAGGTCGATTGAATAGACTCCACGCATGATTTATGGTGGAAGCAAATTGGCTGCAACTTTTATTAGATGCTAACAGGACTTAAGCAGACCAGGCACACAAAACAGGCCAGTGCAGTTACACTGTCAGCGCTGTCCTTACCGCTACACAGAATACACAGCTGTGTAGGGCACCCAACAATGTGGGGCACCCTGGGTCCTAATGTCCATCCAACTGCCTCTTCCAATCCCCGGTCTGTGGCTCTGCTTCCTCTGGAGAGGATCTAGTTAATTTAAAAGCGAAAAAGCCTGCCAGACCTATTAGAAGACCATCAGACCTGTGAAAGAGCCATTCCAGTGACAATGAAGCCATTTAACAGGCATTTGCCAACCCCAGGTATATACTGTCAGTTCCTAAATTTACTGTAAAAACTTTAAAAACAACAAATGGTCTAGTAGCACGTTAGAGACTAACAAAACACGTCAATGGTACCACGGGCTTTCGTGGGCATAGCCCACTTCTTCAGATGCCCGGGGTGTTGGAAGTCCAGAACCAAGAGGTTTAAAAGGTTTCGTTTCTACCTACAATAAAATTCTTTGGGGGCATACCAAAGAATTGTCTTACTCTGCAAATTTTCATGTGGAATTTTTAAGGTACTGCCAACATTTTTTCAATTAGTTTACATAAAAGTGGAATTGGGCTAGCTGGAAAACTGGGCTGATCATATAAGACAATATGAAGAAGGAGAGGAGAACAAAAGGCTAAATTTAAGCTAGCAACCTGCAGCTTCAGCTTGGCTACTGTTTCTAATCACACAGACAGAGTGCTTCATGAAGCCATTATACAGAACATTCCTTACGGCCCTCGTCCAGGCCAATAAGTCAGTGCATGGTGTTCTTCCAAACAGATCAGCCTCTCTCGGAAGGGAGGCAAAGAACTGGGAAGAGACCATGATGTTCTTGGCTCTATTTCAGACTTCCTGTATGTGACTTTGGGCATGTTGTACCTTGGTTTCCCTACAGCGGGTGGGAGGCTAAATCATTTCCTGGTGTGTGGAGAATTCACAGGTTGAGATCCTAAGATGGAAGGTGATCTGAGAATGCAAAGTATTATTACATGCACGGGCAGATCTCAATTCTGGGACTTCTAGTGCTGCAAAGTCCTGAGCAGTGGAAAGTTGCTTAAGGTACTAGTTCAGATAGCACAGGGAACCTAAAATTTGCTCTTTCAAGGACACAAAGCACATTCAATGTGAGCCAGAGTGACTTCCAGGCTTAACTAGGGCCCTGATGCTGTGAAATGGGTAAAGGAATACATTGTGGAACTGGGGCCCGATTCGTACCCAAAGGAAAAGGATGTGGGATGCCATTCTAGAAGACTGGATTTAGTCAAACACAAATTATTGCTCCCATAGAGGAGTAACTGGAAGAAATTCTGTGTGATATAGGGCAGACTAAATGATCTAGTGTCAAAGCTATTCCCCACTCTGGCATGATGAATGCAGAAGTAGGGTCCCGCAAAAGCAACCCAAAACCTGATCTCTACAGGCTTTGGTACAAAAACTCCCCCCCAGATCCTAATACCCACCATCAATGGGGAATCCGCTGCCACCATCAAGTGCTTTTGAACCCATAAACAGGGGTGGACATTTGAAACCAACCTCAGGGCACCCCAAACTTTTTTCTCTAAAGAGCTTGAAAAGAAAAAAGAAAACGCAAGCTGCAGTCTGTGATGGCTGTCCCCTAGTCAGAGACATGCAGATCCCACAGACAGATTTTCCAGGACACAGAAATGAACCAATACCAGCTTAATTAAAAAAAGAAAGAACTTTTATTATTAAAACAGTACCCCAGTTACAAGCATAGTTGGAATGGCTAGCTGGTAAGAGCCATCAATTAATATACGCATGGAGGATTCCCCTATGGGCCAAAACTTAGTTGTAAAAGAGAGGAAAACCCACTTCTAACAGCACAGACATCAGATCCAAATTCCCAAAACAGAAAACAATAAAACCTGATGGGTTTATCTAGACTTTACCCTACTTACACATCATGAAGATTCTTTTTCTTAGAGAGAGACATGTCTTCTGTCTCCCTCAGTATCTGGAGAGCAACCTGGCTCAGAGACAAAGGAGGGAAAACCCCCAAATTCCTTTGTCTCAGTTTGAAATCCCTATCTGCATTTCTATTGGCTGAGCAGATACCTGGCCAAGTACAGGGACATAGTTAACCCCTTAGTCCCTCGGCTGCTGGCCATACCTCATGGCCATGACATCTAGTCTGACTGGAAAATATATGAGTCTATGAACACACAAATACTAGAGCTACAGCAACATGTTTTCCGCATGTCAGTCTTCTCATCCACGTTTCACAAAGTAGTGAGTTTCAAAACACCTGGAAAATTGGATAAGACCGTCCACACCTCGAGATAGTTTCACAATAAGAGAGACTCGTAAGTGGAATGGCTCCAGCATGAGGCCAATATCTTTTCTGTGGTGCAGCATAGATGATCCAGTGCAATCAATCTTTTACAATGGATCATCTGCTCTGTCACAAAAAAACCCAGACAATTCTTTGACTCTCTTTTGGTGCAAGTGAATGAGCCTGGGCTGCTGCACCACAAAAATAGCTCCCCCAGCATTAGATAATAGACTCACAGGGGTTGGAAACAGAAATCTATGTCCTGAGTGAGCCCTTTGCTTAATTGGGCAAACTCTTGTTTGTGACCCCAGGACTGCTCATGACAGCTGGGTTGCTAGCAATTTTTTATTTCCGTTCAATTTCTGAAAGCATCAATTTCTGCTTTGAGAGAGACCGATTCACAGCTGTTTGGCTTCTGCTGCACGCAGCAGAGGACGGGGGCTTTCTGCAAACCTGTGAGGATTCCCTAGTTCTCTGGGTGTCTCCTTGGACTCAACTCGGAGCAGATTGGGGGCTGTTTTAAACGGTCCTACCTAGCGGGGGTACCAGAGTGATCATCCATCAGCTGGAATAGCCAGAGTATGTCACACTTCCACCACTCTCCTCGCCTCCCACTCAGCCATGGTCTGGGAAGGAGTCAAGCTTGCTGGGACTCTTCTACATAAGGGCAGGGGCTTTGTGAGCAGAATCCACTCTTTTTGTGCCACAAAGGTAGCACAGTGGGGCCTGCTTACACATTGTTTTGGAGTGGGGTGAGACGGGGAACCAGACACATGGAAAGCTCTTTCTGGGCTTTGCCACCAGGTAGAAAGCAAGGAAATGAGTCAAATTTGGGTCTGAGCAGCTTTTAGCTTCGGTGAAGTTCAATTTTCTAATCCACATCAGGAAAACAGCAGCAGCACAGTCCACCAATGCATGTGTTTCAGCTCAGTATGATTATCCTTTCATTCACTTAATCTTCATCAGGGCTTTGGCAGATAGCTGCACTAGGATGACATTAATATTTTCGGATACAATAAAACAATTAGGAGAGCCATGCACATGCAATGATGCACTTTATGGGATTAGAAAATTTGATCAGCGCCTGGGAGCAGGTTGACTCAGGCCAAGACAGTTTGGAACTTTTCCTGTTTTGAATCCCGAGGCTAAGAAAAAACCTGTCTCCCCCTCCCCTCCGAGCTTCAGAGGTGGAGGGTAGAGGCTCCAAGAAAGCCCCTCACCCACCACAGAGTCTCACCTGAACTGCTGCCATGCACCCAAACAGATTGCAATAGCAGCTGTCCTTTTTCAGCAGGGCAGGTGTCATGTTACTGGATTTTAAGGGGAGCAGCCAGATCACTGCTGCACCCATAGGCGGGTATTTGCCTCAAAGTCTGTACAAAGGGGGTCATGTGAGATGTTGAATGAAAGCTTATGTTCTACTGATTCTGTATATGCCATTCATGTACTTGTATAATATCTGTATGTGGAGTATAAACATGTACTCTGTATGGATGCTGGAAAATTCTCTGTGGCTGAGCAATGGGCAAGGAATGCTCAGCTAATGGCTATGCTAATTAGCAAAGGGACAACGAGGCTCTAGGTACCAATACACACCTCAGAAATGTGACTGATACCTGCAAGCCAGCATGGGACACAGGGATAGGTTGTCTGATCATGTGACCTGCAGTAACCTGCTTGGGCCAAGCAGATGCCAGGGGAGGTATATAAGTGCCATGTGGCACGCTCCATCTGGTCTTCAGTTTAGCTCCTGATCCCAGATACAACCTTGCAGGGAACCATGAGCAGGAAAGAACTGTGGACCCATCCTGACATAAGATGTACACCAGAGACTTTTAAGATAGCAGTTTATAACATTTCTGCTAAGAGCCTGTATTGAGAACTGGGTGATTCGATGCATGTAAATGTATTTTCTTTAACAACCTTACTCTCATGCTTTTCTTTCTTTTAGTAATAAACCTTTAGATTTTAGATTCTAAAGGATTGGCTCCGCATGATCTTGTAGATAAGATCCAGAGTGAAAATTGACCTGGAAACTGTGGCTGGTTTCTTGGGACTAGAAGAACTCATTCGGGGTAGGTGAGATTGGGTTCTATAACCCCTCACCTGGGTGTTAGGCCCGAGGCTGATTGGGACACAAGAAGAGCTGGGGTTTCAGAGGGGTTTTGCTTGTGAGGCTTCTGGCTGGCCAGATTGGAAGCTGAAGTGCTCAGTGTGACTTGTGTGTGGCTTATTTGGGAAGGCCTCAAGTCTGGGGCTGTAAGGAGCCCTGAGTTTGAGCAATTCGCCCTGGGCGGACGCCCTTGGCTGTGCCCAGACCCGGCCCGGTCCATCACTGCAGGCCAGAAGTAGGATGGGTTAAAAACTTTGGGAAAACCTGCTGTGAGGCATATGTAGGGTACCTAGGACACTGCCTTTCACTCTACAGTGTTGGCCTTGTTTCTGCTTCTACCAACATCAATGAATAGCAGGAGACTGCTCTGATAGAAGTATATGACCCAGTTTAATGATGCTGGCACCCTCCTGGTTGAGTGAAGGATTTGGAAGAAAATAGGCTCACTACCCTTGGGTTTTAGGCAGGCTCATGATGACATGATCTGTGGTGGGGGGATCCCTGGAAGCATTAACTCCACCACAGGAAGTCTCAGAATCAGAAAGTGCCATGGAACAGAGTTGTGTATTTTAGTCCTGCGCCCTGCCCTTAGGGACTGGTTGGGCAGCCAACAGCAGCTGCCACAGGGATCAAGCTGGCTCCCATTGAAGGAAGGCAGGATAAGGCACCCGGTGAAGGTAGGGTGGTGGGGTGGGTTCTCCAGTGGCCCAGGGGATAGGGCATGAGTCTAGGGAGCACAGGGTGGTGGTTTCCAGTCCCCCGCCCCTCGGTGCACCTCAGGAGTGGCAGATTAGGCAACACCAGCTGCCCCAGGACTGGAGCTAGCAGCATGTCAAGGTAGGCAGGACAAGGCACCTGCTGAAATCAGGGACAGGGTGGCTGTGCAGAGGGTCAGTCAGCTGAGAGAATGAATGAGGCTTGACAGAAAGAGAGTGCAGAGTGTGTGGCCAACAACCCCCCGTTGCAAAGGTCAGGTGACCTCAAAAATGGAGACCACAGCTGAGCTGTGGCATAACCCCCTCTGTTTAATCAGATCCTGCACCTCATTCTTTCCTGGGTCAAAGTTCAAAGCACAAAACGGAGGCGCACTAGAGGTGGAGGATGAACTTACATCTACTACAGAGGGTGTGTCCAGGGTTGTCCTGATTCCGCCTGCTTCCAGGGCTGGGACTCTGGGAAGATCCTAGCTACTCCCAAGCACTACTATTCAAGAGAGAGCTCGGGGGGCCAGAGAGATGATGGACTAGAGTAGACATTAGAGAAGGAAGGGACCAGAAAGCTCTGTTCTTGGCCCAGGTCTCAGGTGCTACTTTAACAATAATAAATAGATCATCTAGTCCCGTGGTCACCAACCAGTAGATCACGATCTACCGGTAGATCTCAGGAGCTCTAAGAATAGCTCTTGAGCCCTCTCTGAACTGCGCACCTACGCAGTACATTGACATTAGATTTCCTCATCTGAGGAGCAGCTACTCACCGAGCAACAACACAGGTGAGTAGCTGCGAGGAATAGTGGGAGCTGGGAGGTCGGGAGGGCTGAAACACCCCATCCAGCTGACTGTGGCTTTCAGCTGAAAGCGGCTGCCCCGCGCTCCAGCTGATCATCGGCTTCTCCTCTGCGCCTGCCCACGTGGAGCTTGGTGCACCTTAGCTGAGCACCATGGCCAGCTGGTCGGGCAGCCACTTCTCTTCCTTCCAGCCTGGCTGCCCTGCGCTCAGCCCAGGGAGGCTGCGTCTAGCTCCAACTGTGCTGGAGCAAGCTTCTCAGGCTAAGCACAGGATCACAGATGCCCATCTGATGGACTGTATACGACTAGCAATCTCAGACTACAACCCAGACTTCAAGACACTGGCAGATACTGTTCAGTCACAGGTGTCACACTGAGACTTTGTTATTGGAAGAAAAAATATATAATTATCAATACTTGATTTTAGATTTACAAAATAGCAGAGAACAAAATGTATAATTGTAAATGCTTCATTTGACATTTAAATAGCATGAATTAAAAACAGACCATTTATTTCATAACTATAAACATGTGATTTTAATTTTATATATTGTATAATTTAAAAATAAACTGTTTAACAGAGCGTATAAGGGCTGGGGATAGCAAGTGATGGACAGGAGAATAGAGAGGGCGGGGCTTCAAGGAAGGGGCGGGGCTTCAAGGAAGGGGCGGGGCGGTAGATCTTTGCCTGTACTGAGACTTAAAAAGTGATCTTGGGTGTGAAAAGGTTGGAGACCACTGATCTAGTCCACCCTCTGACACACAGGATCTCTTATGCTCCAGTCCTATTTTAGGACTACACTATGCCCTCCTCCCACCCCCATTGATCTAAGACACTCAGCTTCACTATTTGCGTAGCTGAAATTAAGTTGACATACTTAGACCTACTTATCGCAGTGCCTTCCACACACTAAGTCAGCTGGGGCTGCCCTCCCGTTGACATCGCCTACTCTTCTCATCCTGGTGGAGTACCGGAGTCGGTGGGAGAGCGCTCGGAGGTTGATTGATCACATTTAACAGACGCGATAAATCGACTGCCGGTGGATCCATCACTGCAGCATCAATCCACTGTGTAGAGAAGACAAGGCCTTAAATCCTCAAGATCTGAAATTTGCCTCAGCTCCCAGTGTTACCTCTGAAATTTAAGGGTGCTCACCAACACTTCTCCAGAGACGCTCAGCATCTTGCAGAAAGCTGGTAGGCTGGAGAGCCTTTTCTCTGAAACCTCCCCCCTCCCTTCTCCCTTGCTCCCCACCACCCCCAGAAACTCTACTATTGGAAGAGGTAGGTGGCACAAGAATCTAATCCTTCATTGGCACAGTGAGCCCCAAAATGGTTTGTTCATTTGACTCTGGAGACCTCAGTCCCATCTGGGGAATCTTTACAACTGGGAGGTTGATCAAAGCAGCTTTGAACCTCTGGGGAGAAGAAATAGGACGCAGCAAAGGGCATATTGCTGGATGGCTGAGGCATTCTTGTTCTTTGCTTGAAAACAACAAGAAGGAAAATACTTTTCTAGAGCTGGGCAAACATAAATATGCTAGAGCCTAGGATCAGACTGAATAAAATCATCCCGCTTGACATTTGCATTTAGGGATACTGGAAACATCACAGGAATGAGAAATGCACAGGGTGGGGGGATGCTGAAACTCAGAATTGACAGGGGTGTGCAGGAGCCACGCCTCAGAGTGCCAGAGGCAGCAAGGCAGCTAAAAATAAATCAAAGAAACAAAGCGAGAGAAGATGCTACAGCAGCAAAGCCCACTCTCCCTTTCACTTGGGTACATGTGTGTAGGGGGATGGCAGGCGCAGGATTTCTGCTCTGGAACAAAGCACCTACTTCAGGATTCTGGCAAATAGCTAGTTCTGTTTGAGAGCTAATTGGAGAGCGATCAGTAAACAGCTTCAGAAATCCAGGCAAATAACAAAGTAGAGAAGTTGTGGGTTAGGGTGAAAGAAGAAATGGTTTTTTTTTAATGTAACAGTGCTGCCTCCGCACCTCCGCACCCTTCCTTTGCATTTTATTTTCATCAGGACAGTTGTATTATAGGGCTCAGGCTCCAGGCAGGAAAAGGGATCTCTGGTTTTTGCCAGTGTCATTTTCAGGGTTCCCTGTGGGTTTAGGACCTCACAAATCTTCTCCACATCTCTGTCCCTCTAGGGGTATGTCTAGACTACAGGCTTTTGTTGACAGAAGTTTGTCGACAGATACTGTCGACAAAGCTTCTGTCAACAAAAAGCGTCTAGACTACATCCAGTTCTGTCGGCAAAGCAAGCCGCTTTGCCAACATGACAGTGTAGACGCAAAGGACAGTGTAGATGTAATAATGCCTTCTGTCAACAGAACTCTGTCGACAAAAAGCGTTATTCCTCATAGAATGAGGTTTACAGCCATCAACAAAACTGCTGAGTTCTGTTAACGTTATGTCGACAGAACTCAGCGGCAGTGTAGACGCAGGTATAGTTTTGTCGACAAAAGTCCACTTTTGTCGACAAAACCCTATAGTCTAGACACACCCTAGGAGTCAGCAGCAAATCTCCCATAGACTTCAGTGTGTGCAGAACTGGACCTTCACATACAAGCTGTTTGGCTCCTATGAAGAGGTGACAATATGATCAGATAATTATAATTTGGGGTTTTTTAGCTGGGAAACAGTAACTGCCGAGACATGGACAACATCGATTGTTGAGTAGACTAACATCGTCCAGGCCATTTCGGATTGTGACCTGGAATCAGACATTTATTTGGTGTAAGATCTTAGCTGTTTATACAGGTTCTTAGCAGTGGATATTGTCTAATGTTCTACTTATCTTTTTACAGAAAAATATTTCCTCAGAAACTTGCAGCCAAAACTGATTGTTAGAACTGAGACAAAAAACATCTGTATCAATACCTATGGGTCAAACAAAATGTTTTGTTCAATCTTCTTTTTTTTTTTAATCAATTCATCCTCTGGTGATTGTATGCTTTTTTTTTAATAAAGAAAGCCAGGTAAATTTAGAAATGAGAAATCACCTCAAAATGAAAAGGTGAAACATTTTATTTGGAAATAAAACAGTCTAACTTACAACTTTTTCTCCATTTATTTTTTGCCAAAAATATTGCCCCAAAATGCCAAATTTGACAAGTCTGGGTCAACCCTAAATTGCCTTTTTTCAGGAAACTATTCATCTGAAATTTTTTTCCCAGCTCAACCAATGAGCAGTCCAGAACCAGAATTGAGATCCAACATATTGGACCTTTACGCCATTGAGCATGGGACAGTTGGTAGTTTGGAGTTTACTTTCTGCAATTCAAAGTCAGTGTAAAGTTTTGTGTTCCCCGAATTACAGTGGATAGAGGCTGCCAGAACTTTATGGTATTTAGGCCAATGGTGGGCAACCTGCGCATGAGGCCCATTGGGACTTTATGTGTGGCCTGTGAGGGTGTGTCTAGACGATAGGGTTTGTCGACAAAAGTGGACTTTTTTCAACAAAACTAAACCTGCGTCTACACTACCGCTGAGTTCTGTCGACATAACATCGACAGAACTCAGCAGTTTTGTCGACACTGGTAAGCCTCATTTTATGAGGAATAACACCTTTTGTCGACAGAGTTCTGTCGACAGAAGGTGTTAGTGCATCTAAACTGTTCTTTGCGTCTACACTGCCCTGTAGACAAAGCAGCTTGCTTTGTTGACAGAACTGAATGTAGTCTAGACGCTCTTTGTCAACAGAAGCTTTGTCGACAGTATCTGTCAACAAAACTTCTGTCAACAAAAGCCTGTAGTCTAGACGTACCCTGAGACATTTTGTTTACCACTGCCCATACGTAGGGTTGCCAGATTCCACCGGTTTCCATCCATGTAGTTTTGTTCCTACTTGTATTTGCTAAAGTGACACACACGTAAAGCCAGGGCACGTGAAGTGATGCGCATGTTGATTGCACGCAACATTGACTGTGAGAGCCGTGTGCTCCCTCTGCACCCAATCGAAGCACCACCTCAGTTCAATCGACACATCCTGCGAATTCTTGGTACTCAAGCACACGCACCAAAATCACCCTGTCTTGGAAGACTGTCTCAATCATGATTCTCTAGCGGCCCACGCATGTGGCCCTCTCCCTAGCCTAAGTTGTCCATTGCTGATTTAGACTCTCAAATAACCTCTGGCCACATCTTCCATGGGTGTTAATCAGTATGGGTACGTCGAAACTACATGCCTCGTGAAACCAGGTTTACCTGTGCCGATCAAGAAAGGCTTCTTTGTCGACGCAGCGCGCCCAGACTGCCCCGATCTGCCGACAAACAGCTGATCGGCAGAGCGGGGTAGCCATTTAAATTTAAATGAAGCCGCGATTATTTTAATCGCGGCTTCATTTCCCTCTGCCGATCTGTCTAATCTACATGCCTCCCTCGACGGAGGCATGTAGTCTAGACACACCCTATAAGTGCCACTGAAATCAGTGGAACTATGCTAGTTTACACCAGGTGAGGATCTGGTCCCTACACGTGCATATTTACAGCAATTGTGAGTGTGCAACTGCTTGTCCCTTCTTGCAGGGTATATGCACTAGGGCTTTGTCACAGCCTGCATTTTCATGTGCATCCATTTTTCAAGCCGGATCAATTTTGTACAAACTGTGCCTTGCGTAAAGTGTAATCTGAAAACACATGATTTGCTGATCATTATTGTCCTGGTAAAAAATTTGAGTGGCAATCTTGTCTATAAAGTTAGGATTGTGCTGTGTGATGTTGCCGAGACATATTTCAAAGCTGGAGAAGTAGCCACACAGTTCCTTGGAGACAAAAGGCAAACACATGCCTCAGCTAGGTGGCAACAAAAATCAAATGGACTCTCACTGGGTTAAGTGGCCATTCTTCGGCAGGAAAAAGAGTGTGAACAAGAAATGAGTCTCAAAGAGGAGGAAAAAGGTATAAAGCATGGGGAACAGACACCCCTGGTCGCTTTCTCTCTATCCATAACACCTGAAAAACAAAGAAAACAGCTTTGGACTGTTGGAGGAATCCTGACTAAGATTCTAGCAGACTTACTGGCTGAACGTTTGAGAGAGAGATCTTTGCTTTGAATTCACTTAGCTCGATTAGTTAGGCATTAGTTGCCATTTACCTTTTATTTTCTTATAACCAATTGTGAATTTTAGGCCTCACTACTTGTCACCGCTTAAAGTCTTTCTGCAGTTGATAAACTTGTTTATCTAAGCCACTATGCCTGGATGGAAGTATGTGGGAAATTCTATTGGGGATAACAGGATTTATGCATATTCTTTTCTATTAATGAAATTACAGACTTTATATGAGCTTGTGTTGTCGAGGAGAGAGCTGGGCAGGAAAAGATGCACATTTTGGGGGGCCAGTTCAGATCTGGGAGTTTGCTGGTTTGGCCTGCTGTGTAAGTCCTGGGTGGCCCACCATAGTTCTCATAGGCTGTGTCTACATTGTCACCCTTTTCCGGAAAAGGGATGCTAATGAGACCAGTAGGAATTGCAAACGCCCCAGGGATTTAAATTTTCCCCGTGGCATTTGCATGAACATGGCTGCCGCTTTTTTCCGGCTCGGGGCTTTGCCAGAGAAAAGCGCCAGTCTAGACAGGTATCTTGCGGAAAATAAACCCTTTTCCAGAAGATCCCTTATTCCTACCTAAAATCAGGAATAAGGGATCTTCTGGAAAAGGGTTTATTTTCCGCAAGATACCTGTCTAGACTGGCGCTTTTTTCCGGCAAAGCCCCAAGCCGGAAAAAAGCGGCAGCCATGTTCATGCAAATGCCGTGGGGAAAATTTAAATCCCCGGGGCATTTGCAATTCCGAAGTGTCTCATTAGCATCCCTTTTCCGGAAAAGGGTGCCAATGTAGACACAGCCATACAGTATAGCTGGGAGTAATTTATGGGCTGGAGACTGGGTGTGAGCAAACCAGGAGTGGTTGCTCTCACAGCACGACCGTGTTGGAGAATTGAGGGGTTCAAAAGTCTAGACTGAACCCTGGGTAGTTTTGCAGGCTTCTATCCATGGCCCATCTGATCCTGCAATTATACTTCATCTCTAGGTATAGCTATATCTTGGAGCAGCCTGGAGTAACAGGGTGAAAGAGAGACACTTAAGAGGTGTAGGGGCTGACCCTCAGCTGGCATAAGCTGTCACAGCTCCATCAAAGTTAATTCACATCAGTGAAGGATCCATCTCTTAGGGTACATCTAAACTACTTGGCTCCGTTGACGGAGCCATGTAGATTTGTTGTTTTGGCAAAGTCAAATGAAGCCGCGATTTAAATGATCGCGGCTTCATTTAAATTTACATGGCTGCCGCGCTGAGCCGACAAACAGCTGATCGGCTGTTTGTCCGCTCAGCACGCTAGTCTGGACGCTCCCCTGCTGACATCAAAGCCCTTTGTCAGCAGCCCTGGTAAACCTCGTCCCACGAGGAATAACGGGGCTGCTGACAAAGGGCTTTGATGTTGGCAGGGGAGCGTCCAGACTAGCGCGCTGAGCGGACAAACAGCCGATCAGCTGTTTGTCGGCTCAGCGTGGCAGCCATGTAAATTTAAATGAAGCTGCGATCATTTAAATCGCGGCTTCATTTGACTTTGCCTATGTGTCTAATCTACATGCCTCTGACGACAGAGGCATGTAGTCTAGACACAGCCCTAAGGACCACACTGCCTAAGGATGGGAAATGCCTCCCCAGGGTCCAGGAGGAGAGTGTGACTACACTGCTCAATGAGAGGGCAGCCTGTTCCTTCCTTCATGCTAGTCCTACTCCCCCAGCTGGTGTGGGTCTCCCATGGCTCACCTCTTTCCTGCAGTCTATTCTGGTTCCCATGCATGCCTGGGTTGCAGGGACTGGAGTGCTGCAGGCATCTTAGATGAGGAAAACACACAGGAGAAAGGCTCCATGTAATCTCCCTCCCTCCCCATACACAGACTTACTTCACCCTTGTGTAGAGGCCTGGCAGAATCCAACTATAACCGAGCTGTAGGGAAAATCCCTTGGCTGCCACAGATGCAGTGGCAGACACGCCAGGGGGATACATGTCTATGGGGTGTCCCTGAGAATGACATGTTTATTTATAACTCCTACAGTTTAGGCTGTGTTTCTCTGTGCGATGCTTTAATCTAGCTGTCGGATGGAGACCTCTCCAGCCTCTATGGAAACGGGTAGCATTTGTATTTGGTCGGTGCATTCAGCTAGCTTAACTTGCATCATCCCACTTAGTCTTCCCCGTTTACACTTGCTAGAACTGCGATCCTCAGACTGATCCTCATAGCCCTGAAATGTCTTTTGGAGACTTTAGCGCTGATCCAAGGTGGCTGGTTGGCACCCTGCATCTCCACTGGAGGAGTATAATGCCAGCTTCCCTGCCCTGCCCATGAGCTGGTACACTCCTCCCGAAAAGTGAGAAGGTAACTTAGGATATGTCTACACTAGCCCCCTAGTTCGAACTAGGGAGGCTAATGAGGGCGAATGAAATTGCAAATGAAGAGCAGGATTTAAATATCCCGCACTTCATTAGCATGTTCCCTGGCGGTCACCATTTTGGAAACTGACTAGCTCGGAATAACTGCCCACGTCTACATGCGGCAGTGAAACGGGAGTTTGAAGTAAACCCCTAACATGAATTAGCTGTTACTCCTTGTGGAATAAATCCCACGCTTCATTTGCAATTTCGGTCGCCCTCGTTAGCCTCCCTAGTTCGAACTAGGGGGCTAGTGTAGACATACCCTTTGTCTTTATGCCCGTTCAATGCTTGGCATGTATGGATGCCAGTTGTGGGGATGTATGTGGATATTTTTCCTTTGGAACTAGACTGAGGTCAACAATCCATTTCATAGAATCATAGAATGCTAGAACTGGAAGGGACCTCGAGAGGTCATCGAGTCCAGTCCCCTGCCCTCATGGCAGGACCAAGTATTGTCTAGATCATCCCTGATAGATTTCATATCAGCCACCGAGCAGCCATCAAATGAAAATGACTTTTGGTCATTACAGACCTGGGACAGATTTGAAGCACTGACCTGGAGGTGAAAGTATCTCTTTTCCTTCTCTCATTCCCTGTGTCCTCGCTTCTCCACACACAGCATTGCCATTTATATATAATACTCTCACGGTATGGGACAACTAGAACAACCCGCGGGGCAGATCCTCAGCTGACGTACATGAGTGTAACCCAGTTGACCTCAGGGGAGCTATGCTGATTTACACCAGCTGGCCCAGGAGCTGTCGTCTGACCTAGTGAACTTGTCTTGGAAATCCTTTTTTATCTTTTGGTGCCTTCAAGAAGGCAAGGCAGGCAAACCGCCGCCCCGGCGCTCTGCAAATGGATGTCCCCCACCTGTGAGGGATTTGGGGTGACGATACAATGTATTCAATGCAGGGACATACAGCCAGGGAAGCCTTCTGCCACTCTACTGGAGTGACACTCGCCTCCTGCGAGCGCCCCCATCTGGTCGAATGCAGGTTCCTGCACTGCCTCTTTAAAATACTTTTTGGCTACTCAGCCCTCTGGATGAATCACACTCTGTGTGAATTACAATCCCTTATGGGGGTACAGCTCCTTTTGTAGGCCTTCCTGGCCCCTAATTGGCTGGTTCCTCTAGAGCCTCTCTAGCCTCCTGGAGGACTTATCCATGGCTCTCTCTGGGCTCAGGGCCTTGTCTGCCCTGTCATAGTCACTTAAAGAGGAATTCACAAACTGGTTGCATGCTTTACACCGGAAGACACATTTTTTAAAAAAGAGCCATCTTCAATGCATAGTACAGGGACTGCTTAAGTACATGGCACACTATGGTTCAGTTGTAGTGACACAGTCTGCTCACATCAGGCCAGAGTCTGCCTTGCACACCAGCCGATCCAGTAGACCATTTGGAGCATACTGGAATCTTCAGGTGGTAGAGAGTCACTGTAGTGACTTTTCACTTCCTCCCAGCCACCAGTGAAAGGCCCACAGCAGGAGAAGAGCAACATGGCTGGGGCACCTTTATATTTAGCAATTTCCAGCAGCTAAAGTGCTTTGCAGGTCAGGCACGGCAGATAGTATGTAGTTTAAGTCAGGGACTGGTCAACGTTGGGGTGAGTACAAAGCTAGCACAAGCGCCTCCCTGCCTGGTCTTGTAGCCATCCAAACACCATGCCGGCAGACTTGTGCTAAGCCTTGGCCACAGCAGAGCACGGAGGCCTTTGCCTTTCAAGGCTGTTCTCGTGGCAGAGATTAGGAAAATGAACAAGGGCCAATATACAGAGATAAATGGAGCAAAAGGCCTCTAGGCTATGACGGTAGTGCAGATACTGGCTAAAAACAATCCTTTTGCAGATTATTCCTGTATGGGAAATTCAGCAGAAAACCAGCATAAAATGTATGCACTGTGTTCAGATGAGCCCTATTTTGAGGATGAAGCAAGACTTAAGTATTGCATATACACCTAACGCTGGACCTCTGAAAAGGGTGAATTTCTCCCATCATGCAGATAAGACCAATAGCAATGGTCTCTCGTGGGTGCCCGGTGGAAACGTTAGGCTGAACAGTTGACTTTTTCGAAGCTGTTCTCATTTTTGTCCTTTACTGTTCAGGAATAGTTTCTTGTGCGAAGTAAGATCCCCTCCTCTTTTTACCCCTCTGGATCCCTTCCGCATTTCAGAGAAGCTGTGCTGAAAAGCCATGCTGGCAAATACTGATCCCCCCCCCCCCCCCCCCGCCCTCACAGTTGTCAGAGGAAGAAAATGACTCAGTTCTTCCTCACTGAAGTTGCAAAAAGAACCAACCCCCCAGCCTTGGGGTGGTGGGTAGTACCCTTAGCAGATCTTTCCCTTTGCGGGTGCAAACTGAACCAGCCTCCAACCAGAGATGGAATTTCTATCTCCACCAAGACACCCACTCGGAACATTTTGCAATCTGCTTCTCTTTCTGAGTGCAGAAACAACAGGGGATGCCATTGAAAAATGCAGCTCAAACAGACACCGTGCTCCAAGAACGAAGCAAACCTGCGCGGATCAGTGTCCCCAGCACCTACACGCATTTGTCCCATCCCCTTCTTCGAATCCAACACTTTTAATAAAGAAGCAAAAATGTTTACAGCTGCACTGACCTGTGAGCCACACGGTAAACAGCAGCTAGCAAACAGCAGCTACGTTGGTTGCTGCAATGAAACTGTAACCCACACAGCACCGGGCTGAGAAAAATCGCTGCTGCGTGGCAGAATCGATTCATTGCAGCACTGACTTGGCACAACACGACACTATTCTCGCTTTGTCTTTCCTTCCCCCCAGTGCGGCGTTGAGTGTCAGGAACTTGACTCATTCTTCCAGCACTGAGAACAATAGCAGAGTGCAGTTTGTGAAGGGGGGAGGGTGTTGATGGTGGAGCTCTTTAGTGACAGCTGAGGTGAGACAGTATTTTTGGCCCCCACCGCCCTGGAATTCACTAGCCATTGCTAGTGTTTCCTTTTACCCAGCACACCACGTTAACACATAACCGAGGAAATTAACGAGTGATCTTTCCCAGGAAGGATCCGTCACTAACAGAAAAGCATTTAGTGGCAGGGCAGCAGATCGGTGAGATCAACAGACAGGTCAGGGCTGGAATGTGATCTGCCCCTGCAAGGAATTTGTTCAGCCTACTTTGAAGCTGGATGGTTTTCAGAGGTCCCGACATAGCTCCATAATTCCTACTGAAGTCAAGGTGAATTGAGTGAGCACTGAAAAAAAAAAAAAATCCAGCCTATGTGAATCCTCAGTCCCTTATTTCTTGCCTGCAGTTTTGGGGACCCAAATTGTTGTCCTATCGGCCTCCAGACATTTGCTGTGTGCGGCGGGATTTCCAAAGGAATGGGGGTAGGTGGACACACAGCCAGGCGTATGATGGCTCAGGTCGGCATGTCCCAGAATTCAGGAGAGTTTGTCAAGCGGAGGGTTGGTCCAAGAGGGGCTCTGGGAATCTTCATCTGAGTGCCCAGCTGTTTCAGTGCCTTGACTTTCATGCTACTCAGGCAGCTGTCGCTGTAGTTAAGAGGACCCAGTTACTGCTGTGCCCTGTGGCTCCTACATGCAGAAACCTTCCTCTGCTGCTCTAGGCCCCACACCTTGCATAAAAAGTCAGGCAGGGTCACTGTAATGGCCACAGGGAAGTGCGCACACGAACACAAACACACACACACAGATGCCACTCAGACAGGAAGGGGCAATCGGTCGCATCACATCCTTGCTAGCGAGCTGCCAGGGAAACGCTGGGAAAAAATCACCTACACCCCACAGGCCTCGGCAGGGTACTTTGCCGTCGAAGAACACACGCTCGATAAAAACGAAAGCCAGGAAGAGCTGTTGCTAGCGGCGTCCCAGATCAGAGGACGTGACATTGAGCCAGGGCCGGAGTCGCCCCTACGATGGTAATTTCTGATCTCCGATTGGCACACGGCACTCGGAAAGGGGTAGGTGCACGGGACATTTCTCGTGGGAGGCAGAGCGAAGCAGGAACAACAAGGAATAGGGTTCAGAGCCACACAGAGCTGCTCCTTTTTCGGCTGCCCACTAGAAACCAATGCTGTGCCATAGGTTAGGAGTTACACAGCAAGATCTGCAGAGAGTTGCTTAAGGGATGGTGCCAAGCCACATCATGCAGAATTTCAGCAGGGGAATGAGACATACATTGAAAAAAGGAAAATTGCTTCTGGCCAGCCAGGTAGATGAGGGATTTGTTTGTCAGCTGTGAGTGTATCCAACCTATTCTCCCCTCCCCTTCACCCCCCCCCCCCCCCCCCCCCCAGTGGATGAGGCACCTGTTACAGATTTGGGCAGGAGACTCATGCTTTTAGATTCAGAGGTTCCAGGGGTACTTCATTGTAAGTGGCATTGATTGTGCCAAGGTTGTGGGTTTGATTCCCCCCTGTGGGCCAACATTTATAATGCCGGACCTCTGGAGTTAAACACATCAGTCTCTGTCTGAGCTAACTGACCCACTTCTGTGGCCAAGATTTGAAGGAGATCAATAACTTTCCAAGTCCCTAAAAAGCAACCCTGATTCTGGCTCAGTTTAGCACTGCCACACATTCGTGCATAGGGAGCTGCTCCAGGGAGACTTGTGATGGCAATGCACCCTAAGGCTACCTCTACGCAGCAGCATTATTTCGGCATAATGTCCGTTATTCTGAAATAACAACATGAGCATCTACACAGCCAGCCGTTATTTCAAAATAATTTTGAAATAACGGGTGGCTTATTTCGGCATTTGTAAACCTCATTCCACGAGGAATAACGCCTCTTCTGAAATAGCTATTTCGGAATTACAGTAGTGTGGATGCTCTACTGCTGCTATTTCGAAATAGCCCCTCCCCCAGGGCCATTCAAAGTAATTACTCCCCAGTGCTTCCTGGGGCTCTAAATCGAGGTAGCATGTCCACATTCGGGGACCCTGCCTCAGACTAATTTCCAGGGTTCCCTGTAGCGTAGACGCACTATTTCAAAATAAGCTATTTTGGAGTTTTTCTTCTGGAATAGCATATTCCAAAATAATCGTGCCGTGTAGACATAGTATAAAAGGGCTAAAGAAATGGCTGCTGTCCTTCCCTTTCTTTTAGAAACTGCTGGCTGGTTCTGGGTCAGATATCACACAGGGCAACACAACATGGCAGCCTGGGACAGCGCAAGTGATGGAATAAGCATGCCTAAGGGAGGGGAAGGGTCTTGGGAGAACCAAGGATCTCCCATAGCCTGCATGAGATTCAACCAGCATGGAGATCAAGAGTAGGTCTACATTACAGTTAGACCCCACAGCTGGCCCATGCCAGCTGACTCAGGCTCAGGCTCAGGGGCAGTTGAGTTCCCGTATAGGCTCTGGACCCTGCCAAGTGGGAGAATCCCACAGCTTGGACTTCTGCCTATGCTTGAACGTCTACACCTCAGGGAAACACTCTGAGACCAAGCCCTGCAAGCCCAAGTAAGATGGCACATTTGTCTAATTGCAGTCTAGACATAGCCCTGGTATCCTTGCCAAACACTTCCGCTTAGCTGTGGAAGGCTCTTAAGTTGCAAGAGAGGTCTTGGCCAAGAAATCTGACCGGTCCTCTACTGAGCATAGGTGAGGACTTCACCTCTAGCTGTGGGGTGCTCGATGCCTCTCTCTACTCTAGGCTGCACCCCATTCCACCTCTTCCCCCAAGCTATCTCCCTGATTTGTCCCTAACTTGCCCCTATCCTACCCCTTCTCCCAAGCCCCTGCCTTGGTTCTTGCTTCTTCCCTGCCTCCTCCCACTCAAATATGCTTCATCCTCACTCTTACCCTGTCCTCCCAGAATGCTGCGGATCAGCTGTTTGTGGAACTCTGGTAGCTCTGGGTGGTTTGGGGAGGGATTGGTCAGCAGGTCCATCAGTGGGCAAGAGGTGCAGGAGGGAGGGGGAAGTGTGAGGGGAAGGTTTGCCAACAGTGGGTGGCGAGCACCCACTAATATTTACATATATACTTCCATCCCCACAGCACCCACAGAGTCAGTGCCTCTGCTACTAACCATCTTCACATGGGCTTCCAGAAGACAAAGTCTTTGCTGGTCTCACTCTTGAGACTGATCTCCCAGTGCTGTCTGATCTGAGGAGGGATTCCTCTGGAATGGAGTGCTAGCCCTTCCCAGGAACTCCCAATGGCTGCATGTCTCCTAATTCCTGTTTCCTCCTGAGATATAGGTTTGTGCTGGCGAACCCTGGCAAAAAGTGAGATTCCATTCTGTTCCTTCTGCAGCTGCTGGTACTGGTAAGTTAAAATTCTTGCATGAATTTTCTGCCATATTCCGATTTTCCATGTGTGTTTCTGTGTCTTAAAGGTGGATGTTTTGTATGGTGAAAAGCAGGAATCATAGATTTCAAACCCAGAGGGGACTGTTATGAATATATGGTTTAACATCCGGTATAACACAGGTCACAGAAAATACACAACAAGCGACAGCTAAATTCAACACTGAGCCCCATTGTTTCCCTGTTTGCAGCAGAGTACAAATACTTCCCCAGCCACTAGGGAAACTTTAAAAAGAGAGGCTTTTCTTTAAATATGGAAATGAGTAATACACTTAGTACAGCATCAGAGTTATTTATTGTATATCAGATTCATTATATCTTACACTGCCTCACAAATATTCATTGTGCCACAAAATTATGTACAGATAACCATGTAATTGAAGTGTGAAATTGTTACAAGAAAGTGGGTGTTTTGAAGCTGCCTGAGACTCCACCATTAGGTTTCAGAGTTAACACAAACTGTGCTGAGGATGATCGCTCAGAGTTACTCTTTCAGATTGTCTTTGTGCTCAGTAAGAGAATTCTGCATGACTTTACTGTGGAAATGTCATCTCAGCCTTAAGAGATAAAAAGATAGGGTCTGATTTTTAGTTGGTGTAAACGAGTGTAGGGCTATTGAGTTCAATGGAACTAAGTGAATTTCCACCAGAATGATTTTGTGATTTAAGCAATGGATGTATTGACTTACATGGCTACTGCACTGGCTATTGAGTACTTTTGAGAACCAGGCCACTCCTGTATGTGCCTAAATATAGCCTGAAGAATCTAAGTTTAGGATAACGTTTTGAAGAAAAATCTTGTCTGCGAACTTTACATTATTGGAAAAGGGAATTTGTAAGTCTCCCAATAGGTCACATAGTATTTGCTTCTAGGTTTGGAAGATTCTAGGATATTGGACTTTAAAGTACAGTAATTACATTTTGTATCTAGAAAAATTTCTAAAATATCTATTAACTTTATTTTTTGTCTCCCTTGGAGCCCTGAATGGTTTGATTCATGACTGCTTAAACACTTAAAGTTACAGGTGGAAAGATCAAGAAATGTTCCTGATTAACATGTTTAAAACTCTAAAATATGTTGACAATTATTCTGTAAATATATGGCACAGTGACAACATAATTTATCATGAATGAACAATCTGTCTACATCCCAAATTCATGGCTGACCATTGTGTGTGTGTGTGTCTAATTTTGTATGCAGTGATTGTATTTATCTAGCGTTAGCTTGAGTGCATGTTTCAGAAGCTGTTAACTTCTGTCTCAGGGCTGCACAATCCATTTTAGAGCCTATAATCTCAGTTGAGGAACTCAGTCAGAAGCCAATTTTAAAATGAACTTGTCCGTGAAGACTGAATTCTTCGGTAGCAAAGGTGCAATATTTTCAAGTTACTGACTAGCTGGAAGTGTGCAGAAGCTCTGCCTTATTGAGATGCCTGTTTATTGTTAAGAAAACTTCTGCTCTATTGTATTATTTGCTGGATTTGCAAGAGGACTAGAAGGTGTTGGAGAACAGGGCCGCTGGGGAGAATTAGGGTACGTCTACACTGCAACACTATTTCGAATAAACTAGCACTATTCCAAAATAACGTAGTCTGTGTCTACACAGCAGGCTGTTATTTTTAAATAGTGTCAAAATACTGTCAAGCTGCAGGACTTCTTACTCTGACTCCTGTAACCCTTATTGTACGAGGAATAAGGGCAGTCAAAGGAAGATTGCTCTATTTCGAAACAAGTGCTGTGAGGACTTTCCCAATTTCAAAATAAGCTATTTTGAAATAAGCTATGCAATTGACGTAGCTCAATTTGTGTAGCTTATTTCGAGTTAATCCTGCCGTGTAGACTACAGGGTTTTTTCCAAAAAAGTAGCCTTTTTTTCGAAAAAACTTCACCTGTGTCTAGACTACTGCCGCGTTCTGTCGACAGCAAATCTAAAGAACACAGTGGTTTTGTTGATGGCGGTAAACCTCATTCTATGAGAAATAACGCCTTTTTTTTAAAGTCATCTTTTGAAAAAAGGCGCTAGTGCCTGAAAACAGGGCTTTTTCGAAAGAAAGCGTCCAGACTCTCTTTTGAAAAAGCGAGCCGCTTTTTTCAAAAAGTCTTCTTGTTGTCTAGACGCTCTTTTTCAAAAGAAGTTTTTTCAAAAGATACTTTCGAAAAAGCCTCTTTCGAAAGAGGCTTGCAGTCTAGACGTAGCCTTAGTGAGTAACATTGCTGCACGAAGAGAATATCACACTGTTTGGTTTATGCAGCTGCATTGTCACAGTGCTTTCCTTTTCCACAGATGTATGGCACATCACGATCAAAAACCAATCACTCTTCTGCTAAGCAGCAGCAGCAGGTTTCAGGGCTTTGCCACTCAATTTCCCATGGAAGGAGAAATCCAGGACATGGTTTATTTATACTCTATGCTGATCCCTGAACAAAGGTGGTCAGAGAGCAAGAAGGCAATCCCCATCTTTTTTTGGACCCTCAGCTGACACAGAAGCAACTCTGTCCAAAGACCTGACTCTAGTTAGAGAGTTTAACGCGGAGAGCAAATGCCCAAAAAAGAACTGCATCACAACTAACAAGGGAGCATTTCTTCAAAGACATATTGAGGTCATGCTATGAAAGAAAACTTGAAAAACTGTAGCAGCACCTCCTTGTGACACCCGCCATAACCAGACCGTTGCAGTGTTTGACATGAATTGCTCACATATGGCTAGAATGTGTAGGAAGGCTCACAAGGAACCCAACCCCTCTTCGAGCCCTGGTACAGTATTTTGATGGAGAGTGTCTCGTGTTCACTCAAGTGACTGCTCCTTTTTAGTGTCTCTTGTGGATACAGTGCACTCCAAAGAGTGAGGAGAGTCAGTAGCCCGCGTGCATCCTGCAGCAAAACCCATGGGGGGCAAAGTGTGAATCATGCAACCCATTGGATAGGTTTAAGTCACACCACAATGCCCTTGTGTATTAACCGGCATTTGGGCAGAGGTCCAGCCCTCTCAGTTGGCATAAATTGACACTGCCCTTTGACAACAGCTACGTAGGTGACCCCACAAGCCTTCACTTGAAACAGGAGCTGGGGAAGCATTTTTTAAGAGGAAGCATCACAGCTCTGACTGACTTTCATTCTCAGCAGGCCATTTGAAATCCCCCAAGGTTGCTTCTACATGGCATGCATTTTCGGCTCCATGTGCCTGACCAGTGAGCTCCGTGTCAGGGCAATGCCCTTCTTGTATTCCTGGAAAGTACAATAACTTTAGCCTCTTTTCAAGGTACATTTTCTGTTTCACTGTAGAAGTAATTGCAGATTCATCTTATTGTAACGTGTCCCTCCCCCGACACGCCCAGGTTCAATTGCAAGGCATTACTAATCATTGTGTGTGAAATCACAGAAAAATCTAGTACTTATGGAGAGGAAGGGCCGGTATTGGTTTTGTCAGAGTAGCGTTCCTGAGGAATCCGCACATCTTAAGTACAGGCAGTCCCCGGGTTACATGGATCTGACTTACATCGGATCCCTACTTACAAACAGGGTGAGGCAACCCCGCACTAGCTGCTTCCCCCCAGCAGACCAGGGAGACGCGAAGCTAGCGTCCCCCCCCCCAGCAGACTAGGGAGACACGGAGCGGCTTTTCTCAGCAGACATCTCAGCTTGAGAATAAAGGACTGAGAGAAGTGAGCTGTGGGAGAATAAAACTGAGCTCTGGAGAAATGTTTGGCTAGAGTTTCCCCTACAATATGTACCAGTTCTGACTTACATACAAATTCAACTTAAGAACAAACCTACGGTCCCTATCTTGTACATAACCCGGGGACTGCCTGTATGTCTATACCGCAGCCTTCTTCCGCAAAAGCTTATACTTCATTTTTTCAGGAAGAACGGCTCTTGTGCAAAAGGGGGGTTTTGCGCAAAAAGGAGCCGTCTACACAGCTCCTTTTGGAGCAAAAGCTTCTTGCACAAAAATGGCTGCTAATGAATTATGCAAATGAAGCATGGCGGTAGTCTACTCCACGCTTCATTTGCATACATTTTGGAAGAAGGCTGCAGTATACACGGAGGCTACGTCTACACTGGCCCCTCTTCCGGAAGGGGCATGTAAATTTCACGAGTCGTCGTAGGGAAATCCACGGGGGATTTAAATATCCCCCGCGGCATTTAAATAAAAATGTCCGCCGCTTTTTTCCGGCTTTTAAAAAAGCCGGAAAAGAGCGTCTAGACTGGCCCCGATCCTCCGGAAAAAGTGCCCTTTTCCGGAGGCTCTTAGTCTTACTTCAAAGAGCCTCCGGAAGTAAGAATAAGAGCCTCCGGAAAAGGGCACTTTTTCCGGAGGATCGGGGCCAGTCTAGACGCTCTTTTCCGGCTTTTTTAAAAGCCGGAAAAAAGCGGCGGACATTTTTATTTAAATGCCGCGGGGGATATTTAAATCCCCCGCGGATTTCCCTACGACGACTCGTGAAATTTACATGCCCCTTCCGGAAGAGGGGCCAGTGTAGACGTAGCCGGAGTGAATGCTTTTCTTTAAGAGATCCATGAACGGAAGGAAGGAAGGAAGGAGAGTCTGCATTTGGAACATAGAACCCTGACACATTGCCCATCCTCTAACCTATTTCCTGTCACACTCCTCCCTGGTCACAAGCTAACACAATGCCAGCCTGCCCTAGTGACAGAGAGCATCAGTCCATCTCGTGTCAGCCCTGCCATGGCAGGTGTGAGTGAATGATGTCAGAGCTGTGAAAAAAATAAGTCCTTGCAAAGGATAGAACAAGCTCCTCCCTGATATGTCATGCTAACAGAGACAAAACTGAGTTAAAAGGGGGTTTGTGTGTGTGGTTAACCATGGGTTACTTACAGACAGGCTGATGTCAGTGATCTCCTCTTGGAGCATAGTATGTATCAGGGCCACAGGATCCAATGTTGTAGGACACAACTGATTGCATCTGTAGTCCCCTTACTAAAGGGGCCTCTGTTTTATTCTGAAAAGACCCTGTGTGCTACAGTCCAGACTACAATTCCCATGAGCCCGTGGGAAAAAACAGGAAGGAAGGAGTCTTGTGTGAGAGAGGACTCTCTCTCTCCATGTGCATGAAGGAAAGAGACCTAGCAATCTGGGACTCTGCCTTGGAGTTTGGAATCGAAGCGGGAGCCAGGCTGCTGTCAAGGAGTTTGATCTAGTCCAGGGCCTGTTGGATGCAGCTACCGACCGGGACTAGATGCCTGTTGGAACTGGGATCTAGCAGGCTGCTTCCGATAGGCACAGCATGAGGCAGTAAATTTTGGGCCTTGTTGGAAAAGTTCTGGCTAGGACAGAGCTGCTGTTTAGCCTGGACCAAATCCCCACTACAGCTGCAACATCAGCGCGCCAATGCAAGCAAGAGTCTGGGACTGTGAGTCCAGGGGTGTGCACACTCTGCGGTGGGGTCACTGTTGTACAAATATTAGCTGTATAAGTTTCAATTATTGTTATGTGTTTTGTTAATGCTATTCATTGCTAATCTGTTAATCCCTGTTTATTTAAGTTAAGTAAAGATTGTTTATTTTAAAGTGTTCTGTTAGATGTATATGATTTGTAGTTGTTCTGGAATTAGATCCAGATTTATGTTGGAATGAGTGTGTTCCTGGAGGCTCTCAAGGCACACCAGTGAGTGTGTACAAGGCCAGCCAGGTGGAGGCACCGCCATTTTACATTCATTACAACAAGGGACTGCAGCAAGGGGGTGCATAGGGCTTTCCCCAACTCAACACCATCACCACTAAGGTGCTCAGGATCTCTTTTGGATTAAAACATCAGGGCTGTGTCTAGACTGGCATGATTTTGCGGAAAAACTTGCCAGCTGTCTACACTGGCCACTTGAATTTCCGCAAGAACACTGACGATCTCATGTAAGATCGTCAGTGTTCTTGCGGAAATGCTCTGCTGCTCCCGTTCGGGCAAAAGTTTCAATTTAAATTTGCTGGTTTGAAATGTAATATTTTAAAAAACCATAACTAGCCAATTCATTTTTGGTCAAACAAAATGTTCTGTGTAATCAGAAATTATTTCTTTTTTCAATTCACCAAAAGAGGTTTTTAAAATCATTTTTGTGTTGACCCAAAACAATTCTTTTTTTTCTTCAACTTTTTGGATTTTCTGGTGAGGTAAAAAAGATCCATTATTCCCACTTTCAAACTAAAGCAGGACAGACGTGTTTTATACCCATTCTGTAACCACTTTTCACTGCTATCAATAACTACACTAGGTGCAAAGCAATGCAGGAATCAGGCCTGTTGCCTGTTTTAGCACTTTGAAAAGATGGCTCTTAGCAAATCATCTGATTGTCAACGTGGCAAGGCTGAGCCTTTACCAGCATCTAAACCTACAGCACCATCTTCCAAGGAAATCAGATAGCAAGAACGCAGCCAAAATGAGCAGGAAATAGAATCAGACTGGTTGCTAGAGAAAAGGAAGCCATTGGTAGCCATTAGATACACATTGTCTCCCTCTCCCCACGGTGGCCCAATCACAAGAAAACCAAACTCGCTCTTTGGATTTCAGGCTTTGAAGTACTTCAACTTTCCACTTCCTTTCCCTGTTATGCTTGGACCTGATATGCTATTGAGCCCACTCGCATGTGCTCCTCTTCCCATTACCAGTTGCTCACCTCCTCCACACACACACAGATAAAAAAGAGGTTGGCAGGGAACATCATGCCCTTTGATATCCTCCCTCTTGTTTTCCAAATTGGTAATTTCAAAATTTCAGGCAGCTGTAGAAACAATGGAGGGGAGGGGCAGGGGGACAGGGAGAGAAATCCCACTTGATTTTTCAAATATCGTTGAAAGCCAAAGTTAAAAGTATGAGGAGTCATAAAAAGCAGCTTCACTCAACTCTCTTGTTAATCTTAACTCTCTCTTGTAAAGGCAGCCTAACTCAGTTGACCAGTAGTTTCTGGTTGCTTTGTGTCCATGTGGCAGGGAAGAGTTGATAGAGACCTCTATTTGCAGCAGGGACTATCAATTTTAGTTGCCTTTGTTTTTGGGTGCCCAACTTGAAACATCTTAAAGGGGCCTCATTTTCATAAAGTGCCAAGCACCTGCTATTTTGAAAGGTTTCTCTCATCAGGTACCCCAAATCACTGGTTGCTTTTGGAATATTTAGGCCAGGTGCTGCCAGCAGTAAAACAGCTGGATTCAATTTTCTAAGATGCCTTTTGAAAACTTAAATGCCAGCTCAAGACACTCCCCCAGAAACCTAGGAAACTACATATATCCCCCGGAGGGCCCCTTGAGAGGCAGTATTTCTCCATTTGCAAGCACTGAGCCTAGGGATGTAAAACAAAGAACTTTATGTGTGGTTGAGGCACAAGAGAATAAACTTCATTTATTACTTGCTGGCTTTTACAAAGTAGTGACAATATATGCTAGCCACTTTCAGCTGGCTTCCTGCTCACAGTTTACTAGGCAGGTGTGAAGGCGTTGAAGAATTCTGGCAGGCTTCTCTATAGCCCTAGGGAAGTGTAGCTCCGGCTGCTGGGGGGCTCTAGCAGCTGAGGGGTTTCACCTTAGGTCGTTTTATAAGAGAGGGGAGCCCACACTGGAGTCCTGCAACCAGATTGCTGCTCTCACTTGCTGAGCAGGGATGGGTTAAAGCCATAATCACCTGCCTCAACTTAACGATCCACCACTTCCAAGTCACCTCAGTTTTGCCTGCTGCCTCAAAGCCACCTGGAAGCCACTTCCATGCTGAGCCGTCAGCAAGGCACCAACGGCAGACAGGACTTTGAACAGAGTTCTTAGCTTCTGAAGGTAGGAGCCAGCCTCTCTCTTCATCCTTTTCGCTCCATCCAGGCTCCTTCCACCAGCTGGGCTGACCTCAGCTGCAGTAAGGGTGACTTTCCACCCCAGGCACATTTGGGGATGTTCTCTTCTCCATTCATCCCCAGGTCTGGATCAGTATTTTTTGGCCACCAAACTCAAAGCTTAGCTAGTAGGTTCCCCTTGCTTACCAAGAGACACCAGCACAAAACACTCTCCCTGTCATCTGATCTTTTTGGCAGCTCTGGCTTATTCCTCTCCGTATGTGTCAACAGGCTGTTTTCTTTTTAAGATTTCTAGCCTCTGGACGTAACATTCAGTATTTTCTATGGCTTCAGGCCTTTCCCCTATCATGCTCTAAAGGAGCACTAGCAAAATGTGTGAAAAATACATCTTTACCTAATATTAAGGTTAAATTTGGTTCTCAGTTATGCAAATTAAAGATTTTTATAGATACAGGCAGTCCCCGGGTTACATGGATCCGACTTACATCGGATCCCTACTTACAAACAGGGTGAGGCAACCCCGCACTAGCTGCTTCCCCCCAGCAGACCAGGGAGACATGAAGCTAGCGCCCCCCCGCAGCAGACCAGGGAGACGTGGAGCGGCTTTTCACAGCAGACACCTCAGCTTGAGAATAAAGGACTGAGGGAAGTGAGGTATGGGAGAATAAAACTGAGCTCTGGAGAAATGTTTGGCTAGAGTTTCCCCTACAATATGTAACAGTTCCGACTTACATACAAATTCAACTTAAGAACAAACCTACAGTCCCTATCTTGTACGTAACCCGGGGACTGCCTGTACTAATGGAACTTCTAACAAAATTTCTAGTCCAGTGTAGAATTGGCTCCTACTCTTTAATTTGGACAAAATCCATTTTTCACTCAAGTAGGCAGATGGAAAGTGGCTGCAAAATGTATGTTTGAAAGTTAGTAACTAACTAGACACCATAATCTTTTTCCAGTAGCTGTTCTAAGAAACCTTTTTCATTATGTACTCTGGTACCCTGGATTGTTAATCAAGTCTTGTTACCATTAATCTTGTTCTAGTGTTGTCTCAATTGATGGAGTATAGCTTTACAAATTTTTAAATTAGACGCCCTCATTCATAATGTCTGTATCTTTATGTTCTTACATTCCAGCCAGAATGTTTCTTCAAATGCCAGTCTGCCAATGGAGATAACCACATGAGGAGGGTTCACTAGATTCTAGGGAGGGGAGGCTGTCTTTGTAAACAAGGTGTAATGGTTTTATTTGACAACAAGTGTGGGCTGCATGCATGGTGGCTTCTTTTACTAATTCGTTATGACCCTTAATTGCTTTTCAGCAACACCTGAACCACACGAGTGGGAATCAGTGGGACTATTTGGGCCACCACACTTAGGCATGGCACCAGATGATGGAGCAGACAGACAACTGCTGTTCCTACCTGTGATGTGAACATCACCGGATGTAAAAGTGTTCCTAGGATTGTATGTGTAGCCCGTCCTTTCAGTGATGGCCAGTGTGGACTTTGTCAGTGCTAACTGCCAAGAGCAACACAGTGATGTGGCCCATAGGCACATACAAGGGCATAACAAGGAAGAACCACACACTTCAACCTTGGTTGTTTTTTTTTCTGTTGGACACAATATTTATTTGTGTCCTGGGATCAGTGGCTTTTCCCTAAAGCTGGGAGAGGGGCCGTTAGCCATGGGACAGGTTGTGCCCACCCACTTTTCAGAACCCAACAGGACCTTGAACCTTGTGTTTGGGTGCTCAGGCGTAGAGGGTGTAGAAGGGCTGGCACGCTGACTTTTCCTCTGCCTGGCAAAATGCCTCCTGGGTCTGTCCCTGGGGTGGTAGTTTATGCAGCCCTCTGTGGCAGGGTGAAACAAAGCCGGAGGAAGCGCAGAAGCCGAAGCTGGCCAGCACCCACCACAGTCAGGAAGTGGCAGGGTCGAATTTAGAAGGCCCGCTCTGGGAAGGAGGAGGGGCCGTGCGGGGAACGAGAGCCCTCAGAGCAGCGGCAAATGCGGTGCCGGGGGATGATGTCACACGCCGATACAGCGTGATATCAAACCAGCACCGGGGAATGAGTGGGGGGGGGGGGACACAGGAACCAGCGTGACGTCACCCACCGAACACCAGGACGGGGATAAAATGGCAATGGCACTGGGGATAAGAAAAGGGGAGCAGGGAACAGGAGGAGGAGATGCTGGCCAGGGCGAAGAGGGGATGCCCTACCTCTCAAAGTAAAGAGAGGAAGAGACTCGGACGGCGGAGGTAGGCAGTGGCCCAGGGCAGGGTCGCAAAGCCTGCGTGCAAACGAGTTTAGGGGCATTTCCCCCGTTTGCTAGGTTAGGAAGTCAGGCTCCCTCTCTTAGGGCTCTGGGCCGGGACTTGGGAGAGTCGGTGTGGCTGAATCCCCCTACTGCACCATTGGAGGCCGTATATTGGCGCCCAGGCCAGTGCGATTGTCCACTGTGCGTAACTGTCAAACGAGATCAGACGGGAAAATATACTGTTGTAGATTGTAAAGGTGACGGATAACACAATAAAAATGGGTAGTTGAATGAGATATGAGCCAGAACTTCTTACACCCTCCATTCTCATTGCCCTTCCCAAAATCACTACCCCCAGAGCCAACAGGCTGGTAACCATCCCCAATTAATCTGGTGCGCTGTTTCTCCTCAGAAATGGTAGGGCCACAGAGTGCAGTTGAAGAGCCTGCCATAGCCATGGCAATCATAGCTGGGTGCTGTATCTCAGGCAGCAGTGACTTGTAGTTTTGGGTCCAGAAGTTGCGAAAAAACAGTCAATCCCTGTTGTCAACAATTTGCCCAGGGATAATTTGTGACATCGAACCCCGGGCAGGTTATTGTGGCATGTGAGGGAACCTCACGACAAGGTTCACGATATGAAGGAGTTGCCCGAAAGGCTGGGTTCTGTGTTTTTCTTGCTTTTCCAACCCATAAGTGCTCAACCCATAAGAGCATTGATACTTTGTGTCTAAACTATTCTAGTTGGTATAATCTGGCACCCACCAAAGACTAAGGAGCTATGTGCTGCTTTCCACAACTAAGGATTCAGTCCGCAAGCTTTAATTCTTTGATCTTTGAGCCTGGAGTAAACAGACACCACAATCTGATGAAAGCCATGGTTCTGATCTGAAAAATCACTCGGGCTAGGTCTACACTACACCTTTTTCCAATTCTTTTTGGAAGAGGCTTTTCCAAAATTTGGCCTGTCTACACTGAGCCAAATTTTGGAAAATCCCCCTCTTTCAGAAGATACCTTCCTCGTAGAACGAGGAAGACAGGGCTTCTGAAAGAGCGTGTTTGCTCTTACACACACACACACACACACACAAAAAGCGGCCGAGCACTCCCTGGATGCGGCGGAGTTTTTCTGGGATACCTGGTATCCCAGAGAAACCGCTCAGTCTAGACATACTCCATTGGTGAAAGTAACACAGTGGGGTTTAATTATATTTTATCAGGGAGCCCTGGCCAGTCCAGGCCCACACAAGTCAGACCCAAAGGTCAAGCTGTGAATTTTCTACCTCCTGATGAAGATCTAGAGCTGAACATGATTTGCTGTTGCAGTAAGTGGAGTGGAATCCAGCTCCTCCTTCCCTAGTTATGCTGACATTAGTGTTGATGTTGAAAACAGTACCTGGTTATGTCAGGAAAGCAAGCGGGTGTTACTGCAACACACGGGGAGCAGATCTGCTGAGCGAGACAGTTTGACATAAGCACTTCTGACTGATCAACAATTCATTTGTACATAAATGTACTTCTGAATCCTAAAAACAGTATGGAAATCAATAGCAAGAACCATCACAGAGCCCTCAGACAAAGGCAGGCAGAGCTTCTACTCGTGAGTCAGTCGCTCCATCTGAAGTCAATGGACTCACCTATCGATCTGGCCTACAACATTTTAACATAGCACACTCATCAGGCAACCATCACCAGTTAGGAATCCCGGCTGGAATTCTAAGATGTGCTTCCCAACGGGGAAGTCCCCTTCCACTCTGCCATTCCCAAAGCAGCTTCCTTAAGAGTATGGTACATGAGCCTGCCAGGAGCCCTGTGCCTTGTGGGAGTGAAATCTAACTCTTAGAGTATGTCTACAATCTGGCGCTATTTTGGGATATTTCTGGTATTCTGTAATAGCTGTTCCATGTCTTTTAAACAAGCCCATTATTTCAAAATAGCTTTTGAAATAACAGGCTTGCTATTCCGACATCCCTGTAAACTCATTCCACAAGGATTAAGGAATATTTCAGGATAGCAGTTTATTTTGAAATTTGGCGCTGTGTAGATAGCACCAAATTTCAAATTAAGCTATTTTGAAATATGCTTGAAATAAGCTACGCAAACAAACAATGCAAGCACTTTTGCCAGTCTTCTCTTTGTTCACTTCATGCCAGTGACGCGTTTCGTGTAACCTGCAACTTTTTTTTCTGGCTGTGCACAGAGATATTCATCTTTCCATCCTCCACTCTTAATCACAATCGCGCCTCTGTGCACTGTCTCAGCTGTCACCCATTAGGCGCCCTTTGCAACCAACGCTTTCTCAGCAACTCTGAGAGTATCGGGCCTTTCCAGAGCTTCACACCAATCTTTGTGCGTCGCCTTCAAGGATACAGTTTTTGTGCTGTGTGTGAGAGAACTCCTACCAGCCTGTGTGTGAAAGGCAATGGACACACCCCCTCATGGTCCTCATCAATGAGCCATTGGCAAGCTTTCGGGCATGTTGCTGAAACAGTCTTACTCTCTGGTCTATGGAGATACGCCCGGTTGCCTTGGTTGTGATGCTGTCTGTGTTTCCCAGCTACTGCCTTGACCGCTTGGAAAACTCAGTTGCTGATTGATACCAGCAGGGTTCAGTTGATGGAGTTCAATCAAGTCATGCTACAGTCTAGGGCAGTAGTACCCAATGCGGTGCCTGCGGGAGCCATGGCGCCTGCCTGAGCATTTAAGTGCACCCGCGGAACAATCTGAGCCAGCCTGCACCCGGGCACATGCTGGTGCCGGCCCCGCATGCGAGGTGCATGGGCGGCCCCTGCCCCGGACACGCGGCACATGCCGGTGCCAGCCCCAGGTGCAAGGCGCGTGGCACATGCCAGTGCCGGCCCTGGGTGGGAGGCACATGGGCGGCCCCTGCCCTGGGCACATGGCACATGCTGGTGCCGGCCCCTGGCATGTGGCACATATGCAGCCCTTCCCCCGGGTGCCCGGCAGCCCCAAAAGGTTGGGGACCACTGGTCTAGGGCATTGGTGCTCAAACTTTCCACACTTCTGTAGCCCTTTCAGACTCTGATTTGTCTTGTGTGCCCCCTGAGTTTCACCCCACTGAAAATCGACATGCTTACAAAAATCAGCCATGGAAATGCAAGTCTCACAGCATGTTGTTATTGACAAATTATGTCCTTTTTCATTTTTGCAATAGAATTATGAGATTTATATTTCAATCGATTTATTTTATGCCTACATTTCAGGGGATATCCTATATACAAGTCATTGTGTGACATGACCTCTATATATTTAGGTTGGTCTCTAAGGTACCACTGGACCACTGGTTGTGTTAAAAGTTACCGCCTAACCCGACAACCCCTCTGAGATTGTGAAATTTTAGTTTGACCTGACTTTGGTAGTGCTTTTTATGTAGCCTGCTGCAAACTAGGCAAATAGCTGGATGAGTTGAGCCCCTGGAAGACCTCTGGGTATTCCAAAAGGAACACATGCCTCTAGCTGAGAACTGCTTGGCTAGGACATGGGAACTGATAGTGAATTGAAAGCTGCATTTTTTCCTAGGAGATGTGAATCTGATAAATTGAACTTCTGAAGGGGGCGCACCTACACCCTCACCTTTGGGAGCTGGATCCTGATCCTATTGAAATGAGTGGGGTTTTGGTATTTGCTTCAAACAAGAATGGACCCTGTTTGTCTGCAGGAGCATTTGGGGAAGGAGACAGCTATGTGGTAGGAGGAATCAGGGGCAGCTGTTTGTGTGACACACATACACAATGGCGGGCTGAAGTTCATGGCTACAAGTCCAAATCAAACCAACTTCTGTGGTTCATGGTCAACAGACAAAAAGTTCTAGTAGAAAAATGTACCAAACATGCATGTGCAATTGACAAAGTGCTAGACACTCGTGAGTGTGAGGAGAGCTTAGAGTCGATACAGAAATGAAAAGTAGTAAACAAATAGCTCAGAGAATTTCCCATACACAGCCACCTGCATGCACCATGGCAAGGGAAAATCATGCACATTTCATCGACCATCTCGTTAAACAGGGAGCTCTGCCTATATGTCCCAGGCCAGCAAGCTGCAGTTTCAGCAGGGAAAAACAAAACTGTGGGTCTGCTTGAGATAAACTCCACAACCTAAAGGAAAAATACGGACAGCGGGTGCCATCTCTTGAGTTGTCAGTCTTTACTGATGAGCACAAGGAGCATGGTTTCCCACCCAAACCTGCCTTCCCCCTTCCTTCTGCCACCTACATCAGTACCAGAATTCCCCCTGCTGGCAACCAGGTACGCTGCAGCCTCCAGAAACACCATCCGCCGTGGTCTGCAATGCACCAGCCACACTACACACCTGTTCCATTGTTGGTGAGACTTGGCCATACAGGGATAACGAGACTAACTGCCCTGCATGTGTTGCTGAAGTGACAGAAGGCAGGTTGCCCAGAGGGGGGATTGAGCTAAGCAGGAGCTCAGGTTGGGAGACAAGGGCACTCAGCAGCCTGCAGGACCTCTCTTTTTGATTTGAGGCAAACGAGCAGTTGAGCAGAGGCAAGGAACACGGTGACGCCTTTTTGACTTGAACTTCAAACAGGTCACATGCAGCAAAACTGGCCCCTTGCCCTCCTGGCTTTCCTTCAGAAAGCCACATTTTGTTGTCCAAAGCCAAGACTTTTTAGTAGCGCTGGTTGAAAAAGGTGGGAGAGATGGGTTCTAGAAAAGTGTGATTATTGGTGGAAATTTGAACACTGAAAAGATTTGCCCTCCCCCTCCAAAAAAATAATCAGCCACCTATTGAAAAAAGTTCTATTCCAAAATGCTGCCAAAGTATCTCCATAGTGTCTCCTGGGTGTGGTACTTTGGGTGTTGTAAGCTCTCATAGTTCATACTTCCTGGTAAGACTACTTCTACCAGGTAAATAGAATCAAAGAATCATAGAGCTGGAAGAGACCTCAGGAGGTCATCAAGTCCAGCCCCCTGCCCAAGGCAGGACCAATCCCAACTAAATCAACCCAGCCAGGGCTTTGTCAAGACGAGAATTAAAAACCTTGAGGGATGGAAATTCCATGACCTCTCTAGGGAACCCATTCCAGTGCTTCACCACCCTCCTAGGAAAATAGCTTTTCCTGATATCCAACCTAGACCACCCCCACTGTAACTTGAGACCATTGCTCCTTGTTCTGCCATCCATCACTATTGTGAACAGCCTCTCTCCATCCTCTTTGGAACTTCCCTTCAGCAAGCTAAAGGCTGCTATCAAATCCCCCCTCACTCTTCTCTTCTGCTGAAGAAACAAACCCAAATCCCTCAGCCTTATAGGTCACGTGATCCAGCCCCCTAATCATTTTGGTTGCCTTCCGCTGGACCCTCTTCAATGCGTCCACATCCTTTCTATAGTGGGGGGCCCAGAACTGGGCACAATACTCCAGACGTGGCCTCACCAAAGCCGAATAAAGAGGAATAATCACATCTCTGGATCTGCTGGCAATGCTCCTCCTAATGCACCCTAATATGCCATTAGCCTTCTTGGCTACAAGCAGCGCCGGCCCGAGCCATTTTGGCACCCCGGGCCTGGGCATACGACATCGCCCCTGGGCGCATGGCATATGTGCGGGCCCACATGTGGGGCGTGGGCCCGCCCCCAGGGGCCCATGGCGCATGCGTGATCCATCCACAGCCGCTGGCACGCAGCCCGAGGCCCACCCCCAGAGAGCACAGCGCATAAGCTGCCCAGCCACGGCTGCTAGCATGCAGCCCAGGGTCCACCGCACATGTGCGGCCCGGCCATGGATGCTGGAATGCAGCCCAGGGCCCGCACCCGGGACACACAGCACACGCGCTGCCCAGGCTGGCCTGGCTCCCGCTGCTGGTGCACACACCGGGTTGTGCAGGGCCCTGCGGCCGTGGGGGAAGGGTGCTGCTGGCCGGCGCCACAGGGATGGGGGGGACCAGCGCTGTGGGAGCCGGGCGTGTAGCACCAGCCTGATGGCAGCTATAAGGGATGCTGCGCACCCCTTGCAGCTGCCATTAGGCGCCCCCCATCGGTTGGCTCTCCGGGCAGCTGCCCGGCTCACCCACCCCTCAGTCTGGCCCTGGCTGCAAGGGTACACTATTGACTCATATCCAGCTTCTCATCCTGTATTACAAACAGGTTGCACCATCATCTCCCCTCTGGGAATGGGGAGGCAATGCATTATGGGAGTCCCTGTTCATAATTCATCGTGGAAGATGTAGCATTTCCAAACTGAAATATTTCCATTTAGGGCCACTGCTTTTTGTGGCAGATGCTTCACACACACACACACACACACACACACACACACACACACACCCCGTATTTATTTATAATCAAAGCTTCCAATTTTCAATCAGACACAGTGTCAAGAGAAAGCTGTTCCCCCACTCTACCGGTGGACAGTCTGGCATAGGAATGACCTGATTGTTATACAGAATGCTGCGTCTTGCGAAAATGCTATCCACGTGGCCACTGGCATGGTACCAGAAGAGGTCTGTGTGCTTCAGCTAACGCTATTGCTTGTTCAGTGAGTGATCCCGACAGCTCGTAATGAAATTACAGACAGCTGGTGCCATCTCAAGGTTGCGTCAACTCTTCCGTGTTTGTCAGCTGGAACAAAACCAAGGGAATGATTTAAAGTAGCCTCACATGCAAACGAAGTGATTGATTAACCCCTGAATCGGTGTTTCTGAATGCAAACCTATGAAATGCTCCCATAGCTAGAATACACATTTCTCATGTAAAAGGAGATGATTAGATCTTCACAGTCCTATTTAAACAAAGCAAAATCAAGGAAGACCAAGGTGTGTCTATATTATTCAGTTGATGCTTTCAGCTGGGATAGTACTGTTTCTCCCAAAGCACTAGGGCTATGTCTACACTCGCGGCTTCTTGAGTGAGTAATATGCAAATGAGGCTAAGCGTGGAATATCGTCGAGCCTCATTTGCATACCTAATGAGCCACCATTTTTTTTCAGAAGAGGCTCTTGTGCAAGAAGGAGCATCTACACTGCCCCTTCTTGCGCAAGAAAAACCCTCTTGCGCAATGCCGTTCTTCCTGAAAAGTAACGGCATTCCACAAACTGGTTTCATATAACTGAGCCAGAAATGGACCCAGTTCTTGGCCAAGTGACCTATCCGCTAGATTGTTTGATCCAGATATGATTATCCAAGCCAGAACTTGGGTAGAGAATTTAGGAAAAGAGTGCGCTTGTTAATCTGAGATGGCCAAAACACTGCGTTTAGCATTCATCTAAATGGCAACGACTAAGACAAGAACACTTGACTAGACTTCAGCGGTACTGCAGACTGTAATTCTGAAAGAAAAAGAAAACAAAAAGTTAGTGGAAAACTGCATGAAATAATGGATTTGAGAGCTAATTGGTTCAGACAACCTTCATACACTTGCTTCATGTGTCCTACATCGGCATCTCACAATGTTTTAACTGCCCCATCTGGCACAATACAGAAAAAATGGTCCTCATGCACAATGAAAAGATATTATTACAAACATATTTCTCAGATGGGCCCAATGACACAAAGTAGCTAGAAATTTGAATTAATTTTCCTTAGCTAGCTGGACTTCAACAGTGAATCTGGCCCATTGCCTCAGAATATAATCAATTCACATATATAAATTTTTATGTACATATATAAATCACATATATAAATCTCTATAGTTAATGTTTTATTTTCACCAATTTACCAGTATGCTGTAGCTGCTTTGCAGCACTTATCCTGGCCAGTTAAACTGCTGGCTACTTTGAATTACCACAATGGCAGAAAACAGCTGGGCTGTGTCTAGACTGGCAAGTTTTTCCGCAAATCTAGACGTTCTTTTCCGCAAATGCTTTTAAGGGAAAATTTTCCATTAAAAGCATTTGTGGAAAAGCATGCCAGTCTAGACGTAGCCCTGATGTATATCAAGGGCTCTGTCACATTTTTGGAGTAATGACAGCTTTACACATTGATTACATTAAAAAGCCGACTGCATTAAAAAGAATATAAGGTTGCGAAATCAAGCACTCAAAAGTTAGGAAATGCCAAATTAAGGCTGACAAAATACTGAGTGAGACATGCTTCCTGTAGGGAGAAAAAAGAAACAATCACATAATTAGAAACTGTATGGCTACGTCTAGACTACATCCCATTTTTGTAAAAGGGATGTAAATTAGACGTATCGCAATTGCTAATGAAGCGGGGATTTAAATCTCCCCCGCTTCATTAGCAATTGAGATACGTCCAATTTACATCCCTTTTACGAAAAAGGGATGTAGTCTCGACATAGCCTATCAGAATACTGCTGGGCTAGCCTCTGAGATCTCTTCTACTTCCTTCCCTAGAAAAACTTTTGCTGTGGCCACTCCGGTTGCCTTGAATGTAGGGGCAGGATATCGGGCATGCCACATATCCAAAGTTACACAGAAACCCCCTTCCTTCATATACATTTACCTCACATTGCGTATGCATCACACACTTTGCAAATGGCTTCATTACATTGCAGGAACAAATCCCTGTACAGTATACTCTGTCCACATGCTCTCCATGTGGGGTCATAATCTTGGCCTCATGTTTACATTCCTGACTCTTCTTGCCCATTGCTCTTTTTCATAATAAATGGTTCCCTGGGGGTTCCGTTCTTAGTTTGCGCAGACATTCTGTCTTCCAGCTGACCCATTTACTTATTTTAGCATAAACATTTTATTTACAGCCTGCTGATCTAGTTACCTCCCTAATCCTGTCTTCTAAGAAATGAGGCTTCCTCCATGTTTAATTACTCATTTCAAAATAGGCCTATAAACGCATACTTACAAAGAGGGCAAATTAAGGTTACATGAACAGCCTTAATTCTGGCATTTCCTTCCTAACTTCTGAGTGCTTGACTTTGTATCCTTAATATTATTTCAAGTGTGTGCATGCACATGTGCGTGTATGTTATTTTCTAGGTGTTTAAAAAGCAAATTTTTAAAAACCCTTCATGTGGCATTAGATCAACACCATGTGACAGGGTATAACAGGCCCTAGGAGGCCTCATGGTCCTGGCACATCCCACCCCAGAAAAGGAGCAGTGAATGTGGGTCCTCCAGGACTGCCTAGAAAGGCTTCAGGGAAGCAACCAATCAGAGCTCAGCAGGTTCAGATAAAAGTAACGGCAGAAATGGAGCAGGTCAATGGCTGACTGGGACCAGTGGAGTGGGGAAGGATTAGAGATCTGAGAAAATCTCCAGGTGAGGAGGCCTGGGAGAGATCTTGCTGAAGCAAGGACTGGATTGAGAGCCCAAGGACCAGAACCCTATGCTAATGGCTGAAGGGGATGGAACAGAGTAGGAAGCAGCCCAAGGAATGTGGCAGTAGCAACAGCAGCTATTAAAGAAAGCAGCGCATGACTGCTATTTGTAGGAACCCAGGGATGGGACCTGGAATAATGGGAGAGCTCGGTCAAAGCCAGGCTGAAGACCCTGTAGAGCACCAACCATTTGCTGAACTTCGTTACCTCTGGAAGGGGACTGGAGTGAAGGAGTGGTCTGGCCGAAGAGCTGGGGCCATAAGAACCGATAAGGCCTGAGGTCACTGCTCAACAACAGGCCAGGCATGGAGAGCGAACACAGAAAGGGTTGAGGACTCACCCAAGAGGCAGGGCTAAAGATTAGAAAGGCCACAGGCCCTGTTAAAACTTTATCTGGAAGGGGTTTTGTTCCTGCATATTGACTGTGTGTGACTTGGCCAGAGGGATGGATCGCTGAACACTCACCTGATGATGTCAACAGCCAACAGGGGTACCGGGGCAGAGCGCGCGAGAGAAAAAACATGCAGGTTTGCACCCAACCAAGAGGAGATGCTCATGAGAGGTGAATGTCCCCATCACACATGTTCATAGATCATCAACAGGGCAGGAACCTGTAGCTCCTTGGCACAAGTCTTGGGCCAACAGAGTCACTGATAGCAAGAGTAGGTCGTCATTACCAATGTTGACCAGCCACAGAAGGGAAATGAGACTTGGCCAGTGGCTTTTGCAGATTTTCGGTGGTAGCAGAAGAATGTGAGACCCAGGCATTTTGTCTTTAATCCCAGATTCTGGACAGGAATGTGTCCTAATGGCCTGTCCCTGAGCTCTTCTGCCTCTGTTCCATCTTCATCCCCTACCCGGAGCTCCTCATTCATTAGCTCCACTCCCCTTAACGCTCTTTAGTCCTGTCCTAGTCTTCACCGCCACAAGTTTCCCTGTCCCAGACCCATTCCTTACAATCATAGAATCCTAGGACTGGAAGAGACCTCAGGAGGTCATCAAGTCCAGCCTCCTGCCCAAAGCAGGACCAATCCCAACTAATCCTTGCCCAGCACATCCTATCAATCTCACCTAAAGGAGTTCCCTTACCCATGTGTTTGGGGTTGGTTTACTTTTTCTTTTACCTCTTTCCTTTTCCATGCCTCCATGAATGGTGCAGAAATGTCTTGGCCATGCAACCTCCCTCCTGGGCATGAGAGCAGATCAGTCACTGGGGACCCGCACATTTTATTTCTTATTGAATAAAAGCTGTCAGCAGATTTTTTTCTCTCCTCAAAATTGAAATTATTGATCCTAGTACAACAATAACGAGAGGCTGTATCTGTGTGTCCACAGTGCAGTACTTCAAAGACGTGACGGTGTAACTCAGTGAGGGGCAACCTACATCAGCGAGCAGGCTGCATGAGTGGGTGTCCTTCATCTCAGTGGGCCGCACGATTGTCGTAACCAAGGCAGTCTTCCAGGATAGGGTCGTTTTGCTCACGGGGCTTCTGTACCTAAAATTTGCGGGGGGTGCTGATTGAACCGTGGCAACACTTTGATTGGATGCAGAGGGAGCGCACGGCGTTCATATTCAGTGTTGGGTGCAATCCGCATGCACCTCTTTTCACGTGCCCTGGCTTTACATGCATATCGCTTTAGTGACACCAGTAGGAAAAAAACGACGCAGATGGAACCAGCAAAATCTGGAAACCCTGCGCATGGGCAACAGTAAATAAAATGCCTCAGAGGCCACACATAGAACCCCAATGTGCCACATGGGACCCACCACTGGTGTAGATCCCACTTTGTATGGGTCTATCCTCCTCTAAGATGGAGTTCATCCACTTATGATACAGTCCTGTCGTCAAGATGTAAAACTTGGATTAGGTGGTTCAGTCAGTTGAAGCTCTTGCTCCTAGACATCCAACTCAGATGATCCCGAACCCAAAGATAACATCCCATCTGGGGTGTCATGTTGCAATAGTGCTACCATTGGTTTCTTTTCCACTGATGTACAGCTGCTCAGCTGGTGAAGTAAATGGAGCTCCAGCAATTCACACCAGTGGAGGATGTGGTCCAAAGTGGGTATTTACAGATTTAACGAACGCCTATGCTTTGCTAAATTAAGCAGCGATAGCTTTACCCCTTAGCAGATGCTAGATAAAAATTCTGATTTATTTTAGAGATATCTTCAAGCATAAGTAAATAAGCCATAAAATAATAATACACGTGGGCACCAATGTAGCAGACAGTCAAATGTTGTCATGCTACCAGCATCTTATTTAATATACCAGTTGCTAAGTGGCATGGCTAATAGGATTTGCATTAATACACAAAGCCTCTTTAAAAATTAATTAGCCCAAAGTAGAGCCAGCAGTTGACTTGAAACTATTATTAAAATGCCTGCAACACTCACGCCAATGCCGGTGAGAACTCTTGCCCTTCTGGTTGCCCCCATGCCAAAATGTTTTTAGATCAGATAGGACGTAGGCATAACAGAGTCAAGAGTTACCATGGAAAATTCTCATGTTGAGTGGAGAGGTGGGTGGTACCCAACAGTTATTGTGCTATTGCCAAAGGCTATTGAGAAATGGAATGAGCAAAGAAATGTGATTTAATGGACTAAATGGAGAAAGAAAAAATGCCTTGCTATTTAAAAATACATAAATAAACTCCACGAGGCCAGGTCCTTGACTTTAGTGGAACTACACGGACTTACCCCAGTCAAGGACCTCGCCCCCCCTATTCACATCTGGTGTCTGTTTGACATAAACAAACAACTATCATTGTGTTCCATGTACTGGCTGGCCTCTTTAGTTTGTGTTATTTCATGAAGATGCACTCAAAGCTCATCTTCATGGCAAATTAGTCTGCAGCAAGCCAGGGGGTCAACCTGCTGTACACTAGCTTCTTGCTCTGTAGCATCCCCTGTGAATGCTACTGTAGTCCATGTAGAGTCCATCCACGTGGGACGTTGTGATGTGGCAAACTAGAGTCACACACTGGCTTGCCAAGCACTAACTCTATAGACAATCTCCAATACTTGCCCTCAGCAACCTATTTAAGCTTAAGTCGTTCAACTGCACTCCACGGTGGGAGAGTAAAGGGAAAATATTAGTGCATGACATTGACATAGATTGAAAGGTTCACTCATAGCTGCTATAGTCATGGGGGGGTTGCAGTGAGCTTACCAGTGAAATGTACGTGAAAGCAAAACTACTCCTTCACCAGTATGCAAAAACACTGCATGATGCTAGATTGCCTGCCTTAAGTGATGGTGTATTATATGTCTTTAGGAGGACTAGCTTTTCCATCATCAACAAAAAATTCAAAGGACGAGTCCATACACTGCTATTATTCTGTAGGGAACAGCTGAGGCCAGGTCTACACTACAGCTAGATTTCTCGGGGCATGAAAAATTCACTCCATTGAGCAATGCAGTTATACCAACTCTGCTCCTGGTACAGACAGTGCTGGATCGACAGGAGGACTTTTGCCATCAGCATAGCTACTGCCTCTTGTGGAGATGGGTTAACTCTTCACTGAATCATAGAACCATAGAATCCTAGAACTGGAAGGAACCTCGAGAGGTCATCAAGTCCAGTCCCCTGCCTTCATGGCAGGACCAAGTACCCTCTAGATCATCCCCAATAGATGCCTAGCCAGGGCAATTTATTCCAGTGCTTAAACACGCTGACAGTTAGGAAGGTTTTCCTAATGTCCAAATGTCCAACTACTGTGCCGCTGCAGCATTGTCAATGAATCGATTTGTTGGAACATTTTGACAGGATTTGGCCTCCTATATTCCCATAACCTCACTCTAGGGGTATGTCTACACTAGCCACCCTAGTTTGAACTAGGGTGGCTAATGTAGTCATTCGAACTTGCAAATGAAGCCCGGGATATTTTAATCCCGGGCTTCATTAGCAAGTTCGATTGACTATATTAGCCATCCTAGTTCGAACTAGGGTGGCTAGTGTAGACATACCCTAGGAGGCAGAGTGTCAAATCTGCATGTACAATACCCCAGAACGTTTTCCTCTGCTGCATAGTTCACAGTAGTTGAACCCCAGAGAGTAGATCCGGAAAGGCCAGGTACATCAGCCTCATGATGTTTTGCAGGACTGTTCTCTACATTATTCTCATGAATTGCTCAAGTAAACTTATTGTGGTGGATGCTAGCAGTTGTGAGACTAGATCCTCAGGCGGTGTAAATCAGTGATGCTCCACTGAGGTCAATGGAATGACAATTGACATCACCATGGTATCTTGATCATTTTTCCAGTAGTCTAATCTACTGGCCCATTACCCTTAACAATGATCCCTTTAAGTATCGATTGGACTTTCCCTCCCTTATATTTAGACCATTGTACATTGTCCTTGAGCCTACTAAAACTATGAATAATTCCCTTCTTCCTTTTGTACTGTCACCGTGAAACTGTGATCATGTTCCCTTTGGCTGTGTCTACACTGGGCCACTTATTCCAGAAAATCAGCCGCTTTTCCGGAATAAGCTGCGAACTGTCTACACTGGCCCTTGAATTTCCAGAAAAGCAACGATGCTCTACTGTACAAAATCAGCCGCTATTCCAGAAAAACTATTCTGCTCCCGCTCGGGCATAAGTCCTTATTCCAGAACACTGTTCCGGAAAAGGGCCAGTGTAGACAGCCCAGTAGTCTTTTCCGGAAAAAAACCCCAATCGCAAAAATGGCGATCGGGGCTCTTTTCCGGAAAAGCGCGTCTACATTGGCCACAGACGCTTTTCCGGAAAAGCAGCTTTTCCGGAAAAGCAGCCTGCCAATGTAGACGCTCCTTTTCTGGAAAAACTGAAAACGGAATAGTATTCCGTTTCAAGCATTTCCGGAAATTCATGCCAGTGTAGACACAGCCTTTGAGTCAAGGCTGTATCATCATTTCGCTCTGTCTAATTTCATCAGTAGAAATTCACTCTGTGTTGAAATTTGGTAGGCCAGGTCTCAGTTTGGGAGCAATTAAAACTCAAATATTATTATTATTAGGTATTTAAAACTATACAATTGCAGGGAGAAAATAACTGTTAGCTGCAGTCTGTTTTTATAATTCAAAAAATAACTTTGCTTACTCCTTTCTCTTTTCCCTTGAGAACTCACTTTGATAGATCCCTGTTTGTATAATTTACAAATGTACTCTAATAACAATAAGGCAGGAGATCAGAAATTATGATGATCAGAGGCTGTGTAGATTCCTAGCTAGATGGACTCTACATTAGTTGCACCAACACTATGAGCCAAATTCAAAGCTGTGAACTTTTAGGAGAAATTAATGTCTCTGCAGGATTAATCTTTCAGTCTTTGCCCTATGAAACCCTCATTAAAAACAGTGGAATTTTCCCCTGCATGAGGGTAGAGTTAGAAGTACAGGAAACAGCCTCTAAGCTTTTTTTAAGCTATAGAGTTATAGATCATTAATGTAGAATCCTGCAGTGAATTTCAATTGTTTGTTTTCCAAGTGGTTTTATGTGTAGATCTATTTGTCCTTATAGGTTGTTTTTTTCCGCTAGTTGTTCCTTACAGGCTTCTGTGTATATCCCCATTTACTTGGCTGGAGTTACTGTGTCTACGAAGGTGTTGTTAGAACTAAATAATTTGCTGATTCTAGAATTGATGGGTCTATCACACCAATTAAACTGAGAGTTTATCCGGGGCATGTGGCCATTGCTTAGGAGAGATGAAGGAAGATACTGAATTACTCTGGACTCTTGATGCTCCATCGTGGGGTAAGATAACAGAATTTGTTAATAGAATTTTCTCACCCAGAGAAAAGGTTCAAAGGCTTCCTTTGAAGCCCAGTGTGCTAAGTGACAACAGATGAAAAATAAACCATCCATCAAGGGAAGCATATTACCATGATATTGGGTATGAGATATTAGTATCTTTCTTCTTGTATAACTGGGCCTTGATAAGAAGCCACTGGGTAATAAAGAGGGCTAAACATCAAAGCCATCTAATAGTAAAATTGAGAGGGTTGGCTGGGGAGAAGCAATTGACATTGCTACGCTGGGTGAAGTAGACACCCTGTTAGCATGAAGGACTGAGATGCTCATGAGCTGGAAGGAATTAGGGGCTGACCTTCCACTGCTTTGAAGCTTGGGAAGTCACTTACCCTGGAGTAAAGACGCTTCCAAATCATAATGCTTGCATGTTCCATCCCTTTTGTTCTCACAGTGCACAGGAGTCCATGACAATGTGTGGCAAGGAGAATCAGACCCAACACACATGAAAGAATGTTCTTCAGAGTCAGGCTGAGATGCAGAAAAATCCTCCCTCTGTCTCTTCATATTCCCCCAATATTTATTTCCAGTTGATCGATCTCGATCTCTCTCATATTTTCTAGCTCCTGCCTGCTGGGTCAAGTCAAGAACCAGCAAATGTCAGCAAGATCAAGTGACACATCACTTTTAGATCGAAAGAGGTGGAGGCTCAGATAGGGGCGGCTGTCTAGCAATAGGTGTGTGTTGTAGCAGGGAACCAGAAATGGATCAGATAGGAGTAGCTTCGAGGCAAAGCAGCTGGGAGTGTGTCAGGTCTCTTATGAGAGGAGAGGGAGGGAGTCTGACACTAGGGATTGTGTTTGTCTGCAGAGCCCACAGAAGCAACCTGGGGCTCTGATGTCTAGGATGGGTACAGGGAGCTGAGAGGCAACTTCAAAGCTTGGCCTACAGCATGATTTGAGAGAACTAATGCTGCTAGTTCACATCTGCTGACCCACGCTGGGAAACTCACTGCCGTGGGTTGGGCAGACACACCGGTGTGAAGCTCATGGGAAGCAGGATACACATCTTCGGTTCCACAGCTCAATGTACAGAGGATGAGTGGTGTTGTGGAAAAGGTGCTATTCACCCCTCTAGCACTACTTTACTAGGACCCCAGAGGAGCACAAACCTGGGAAACAGCGATTGTTCGTAACTCTGAAATGTTGGTAACTCTGGGCAAAATATTGTGGGTGTTCTTTCAAAAGTTTACAAGTGAACATTGACTTAACTCAGCTTTGAAACTTTACTATGCAGAAGAAAGACGCTGCTTTTAACTCTCCTCATTTAAATGAAAAAAAAAAGCATCCTTCCAAATTCAAATGGGGCATGTGGTTGGCCAGTTTCTTCATAACGCCGGTGTTTGTAACTCTGAGGCTCTCGCTCACCAACGTGATCACTGCAAAGATTGGTCTGCTGCAGTGCCAAAGGATGAAAGCAAATTCAAAATGGTCAATGCACCTAGGAAGGGACAAAAGGCTGCACCTAGGACCTGATGCACGGCCCCTATCTAAAGTACCACACTTCTTTAAAATCTTACTCCACTGTTTAAAATGTTGCTGCGCTTTTCAATAAAATATATGAGAGATACGGAAGGTCTCACACTATGTGACAGATGCGGGCCGAGGAGCAATGGTCTCAAGTTGCAGTGGGGGAGATCTAGGTTGGATATTAGGGAAAACTATTTCCCTAGGAGGGTGGTGAAGCACTGGAATGGGTTCCCTAGGGCGGTGGTAGAATCTCTATCCCTAGAGGTTTTGAAGTACCATCTTGACAGAGCCCTGGCTGGGATGATTTAGTTGGGGTTAGTCCTGCTTTGGGCAGGGGGCTGGACTCAGTGGTCTCTCGAGGTCTCTTCCAACCCGCTGATTCTAAGTGAGGAGACCCAGGATAGGCCTACACTGCAAGTAGACACAGATGGCTGTCCCTTGCCAGCTAGCTTGGGATCAGGCTAAGGGGCTATTTCACTGCAGTGTGCATGTCCAGTTGGGGTAGCATCCTAAGTTCTTCGACTCTCCCACCTTTCAGGGTCCTAGAGCCCCAGCTCCTGCCTGAGATCGAACATCCACACTGCAATGTTACAGCTCTGCAGCTGGAGCCAGCTGGCATGGCCAACAGCTGGGTGTTTAACTGCAGGAGAGACATACCTCAAGAGGCAAATGCTGGCCCCATTGAGGTCAGTAGGAATTTTGCTATTGATTTCCGTGGGTAGGTGATGTCACATCTGCAACAAGGTGCAATGGGTTATGTGGTCCTCCTCTGAATCCCCACCCACTGTGTAGCACCAGCCTTGCCAGGAGTATACTATGTGGCAGTCCCAGCATAGGAGCGGCTCCTTGGTGAGAACAGGTGCATATTGGGCTCAGTTAGCCAGCGTGAGGATAATGTAAGTGTGGAAGGATTTGGCAGGGGAGAGGCTCTACTAGAAAAGAGCCATCAGGATTATGCAAGACAGATCAAATCCTTGGCCATCTGTCCTTTACTGACTCCTAGGTTCTGCAAGGGACTCAGATTGGTGCATATTGTTTCACACCATGGCTACATCTAGACTGGCATGATTTTCCGAAAATGCTTTTAACGGAAAAGTTCTCCGTTAAAAGCATTTTCGGAAAAAACGCGTCTAGATTGGCCATGGACGCTTTTCCGCAAAAAAGCCTTATGACCTGACCAGCCCTTGTGAGCTATGCCTAGACTTGTACTGTGCTTTCTCTTTCATTTTCTTGGCACTCTAAAGCAGTGCAGCATACAAGCCCTCCCCCTTAATTCACCCCGTCTGCAATAAGGTGCAAAGCGCAGGTAAAGCATTAAAAAGGCCTTTCTGGAGCCTAAGTTTCTTATTAGAAACAGTCTCTTCTCTCTCATCACTTCGTGCTTCTTCAGATTCCTGAGAAGTCTAATAGCCTGGACACGCAACTTCCTTTTCCCCTTTCATCAGCTTGTAGCATGTTCTCCAGCTATAGCATAAATCCATGCACTAATGGAAACAGCTCATCTCTTCGAGTTGGTGTCTATACGGGAGACTTCTAAAATAGACAGGTATTTATTTTCTAGCGCTTGGAGTGAGATCTCCAGATTTCCAGCTTCATTTCTATTTCATTTCTTTAGCAAAGCCTGACACTTGGTACCTTTAGGGTTAGAAGGTGAAAAAAAATGGAGGAACTTTTGCTTACAAATGTTTGCTCTAAGATACAATTGGTATCACCTACGTTCCTAGATGGCTTCAGAGAAGCCTGACTCCAAGCAGCTATGTCAATGTAACCCTTCTGCCGGCTAGGCCTGGCAGTAACCAGAGCTGGGTTCAATATCTTGGCGCTCATCTCACTTGGAACCGGCTCAAGCACCCACCCAGTAATCTGGGAAATTCACTCACCCCTGGGTGCCTCTGAGAGGCAACGCTTCCCCACTCACAAGCACTGAGTCTAAGTGTAGGAAAGAAACATTTAATGAAACAGAGAGAGAAGTCATACGGCATTAACTTGGGGAAAACACCACAAACAGAGTTCATAACCCAAACATGAGCCAAGCCCCCACCCCAGCCAAGAATCACCTGAAGTCCAAAGAGTCCGACACCCCAAAAGTCTCTGTCCCTGGTCCATGCCACCCAGAGTCCCAAAGTTCACCCGCAGGGTTTCACCTCCCAACCTGGGTAGAAATGGAGGTGGGGGGATAGATACGGGGCACCTTATACGAAACTCCACCACGCTCCACCAGCTGTCTCGTCCTACGCTACTGGACACACTGCTGGGTGCCTGCCGCTGCTCCTCGCCTGCTGCCGCCGCTAGTTACTGCTCTTCGCCTGCCACCGCTCCATACCACGCTGCCACCATTCCACCCCACCGATCACCGCTCCTCGCCTGCCGCCACTCCACACTATGCCGCCGATTGCCACTACTCACCTGCCACTGCTCCACGCCACGCCGTCGGTCGCTGCTCCTTGCCTGCCGCCACGCCACGCTATGCCGCCGATTGCCACTACTCGCCTGCCGCTGCTCCACGCCACGCCGCCGGTCACTGCTCCTCGCCTGCCACCACTCCATGCTATGCCGCCAATTGCCACTACTCGCCTGCCGCTGCTCCACGCCACGCCGCCGGTCGCCATCACTTCACTGGCTGCAATAGGTCTGGCTCTCAGCCAAACCAGTGATTTCAGCTCACTGTGATTTCAACTCTTTAGCCACCAGCTGGACTGGCCAAGGAATCCAGCTTCCACTAGACTAGCAAAAGAAAAGACTCCTTCAGGGAGTCTGCTTTAGGTCTGTCCTTAAAACAAAGGGGGGAAAAGGGCAGGTTGGGCCAGTCTTACAGCTCACACCTGGCAGGTGTGAAGCAGGCTGACTCAAGCCCTTTAACCCTTCCCCCCAGCTCAGTTCACTCAAGTCTGGAAGGTGGGAGGCTTGTTCCTCCGAGACCTCTTACCATGATGGTGGTGTCTCTCCTGCAAGCACTGGTGGCCTGTTTTACAGTTCCCACATTTAGGGGTAGCATGATTAGTGACCCCCACAACAGTCCCAAATTATTTACAATTCTCCACATTCCATTCCAACACTGGCCCTCCATCAGCCCTGGCTGAATGGGATTCACATAGCCACACCTCGGATTCTCTCCTGAGCAATATTTACATATCAACAGTTAACAGTTAATTACCTTACAGAGCTAAACAATTGGGCTACATCTAGACTGGCATGATTTTCCGCAAATGCTTTTAACGGAAAAGTTTTCCGTTAAAAGCATTTGTGGCACAAAGCGTCTAGATTGGCACGGACGCTTTTCCACAAAAGCACTTTTTGCAGAAAAGCGTCCGTGGCCAATCTAGACGCGCTTTTGCGCAAAAAAGCCCCGATCGCCATTTTTGCGATCGGGGCTTTTTTGTGCAAAACAAATCTGAGCTGTCTACACTGGCCCTTTTGTGCAAAAGGACTTTTGCCCGAATGGGAGCAGCATAGTATTTCATCAGCAAGAAGCACTGATTTCAGACAGTAGGAAGTCAGGGTTCTTGCGGAAATTCAAGCAGCCAGTGTAGACAGCTGGCAAGTTTTTCCACAAAAGCAGTAGCTTTTGTGGAAAAACTTGCCAGTCTAGACACAGCCTTGTAGTGGGCACCCCCCTCCCCCTCCTTTTAGCTGGCTGATAGCAAGCAGCAGTTCAGCCCCTGCTTACATCAACACAAGCTATAGCTAGAGTGCATACAGCAGAATCAGGTTTCAAATGTTACAGTCAATGTATTTTTCCCCCTCCGTCTGTTTAATTAATATAGTAATTAGCAACTGCAGTATATTTTTCATAAACGCATCATTTGTCAGGTTTAAAATATAATTGACACATCTTCCTTTGAGCCAAAGCTCTTGTTCTAGTATTTACAAACTAGAGTTCAGAATTCCTCTGTGAGGTTACTAACTCACATCTAGAGCTGGTTGAAAAATGCCAATTGTTTTTCCATGGGCAGCTTTGGGAACAAAACTTTTTTCCTACCAAGGCTATGTCTACACTGCAGAGCTTTTCTGGGATACCTCTAGGTTTAGAGGTAGATCCTGGAAAAGCTATGCCGCATCCAATGAATGCGCCCGCTTTTTCAGAACAGTTTCTGAAAAAGTGGACATGTTCTTTTGGCATCCCTGTATTCCTCATTGTATGAGGAAGAAGGGATGTTCCGAAAGAGGAGGTTTTTCCAAAATTTGGCTCCCTGTAGACAGGCCAAATTTTTGAAAAGCCTCTTTTGAAAAAAAGTGGAAAAAGGTACACAAATTGCAGTTCTCAATTTTCGTATCTTTTCCCGACTTTTCTTTGAAGTCTAGACATAGCCAAAGTTCCTTGTGCAGTTTTGCTTGTTTGTGTGTAAAGCTTAAAGAAAAGAAAATTCCAAGAAAACATCAGTTTCCTATAAGCCATATTTAGCTCAAGTTTTCAGATTTTGGTGAAACAGAGTTGGTTGTTGGAAATGAACACATGAAAGTTGCCACTATCCAAACATTTTTGTGGCCTTTTTTTTGTTTGTTTCCAGTTGGTCATTTAAAAATGAAATTTGACCAAAATGGACACATTTTCATTAAAATGTGTTTTGACTTGAAAAGCCTGTTTTCTGTTGGTGGTGGTTTTAAAGAAATGGCAAGATCTAATTATTGACTTAGAGATGGAGAAAAAGAAGCACAGAAGGATTCAGTGTCGGAGTTTCAAAATTGCCTAAGTATAAAACTCCCATCGACTTTCTGTTGGATTTGGGTGCCTTTGAAAATCCCACATTAAGTGACCCTCCCAAGACTTTCCCGGGAAGTCTGTGGCAGATTCAGAAATGGAACTTGAGAAGCCTGAAGGTGAACTCAGGATAGCTGAAGAGGGGTGCATACAGGAGAACTAAAAAAATCACAGGGAGGTTAAGTGACTTGCCCATGGCCACACAGGAAGCCTATGGCATAGGCAGAAATTCAGCTCAGATCTCCTGTATTCCATTGCAGTGACTCAAACACAGGGCTACCCTTCATATCAGAGACGTAGCAAAATGTATAATACAATCCAAGCTGTTTGTAAAAAACAATGCCCCAGACTTACAAAGATTAACACTAAAGATTTCACAATATTCTACACCATGGCACTACACACTGTACTCAGCTGGATTGTTACTGTAGGATGTTGGCGGTATGTATGAAAAGAAGATTACTTGAATGACAGGATTTGCTTATCTTTTTTTAAAAAAGCTTTTTGCCAGATGTGGACGCATAAAAATAGACACTTAAATCCATATTTGGACTCTGAATAATTCCCCCTTTTAGGATTTACCCAGCTCTGTGGTGACAACCTCCACAGAGGTAACCAGAAAGTTATTGACTTCTCACATGATTTTTTTCAGCCAGTCACGAACAAGAATCTTTCTCTTGGCTATAAGACCAGGAGTTTTGCCACACCTTGGGCCTGGTTTAGAGCTCATTGACTTCAATGCACATTATCTCAGGTCTTCACTGAAAGGAGATGAAGTCCAAGTTTTAGGACAATAACCCTAAATAAATGTTTCCACTAATACAACCATGTTTATAAAACACACCGGACAGCTGTTTAGAGAGACATACAAACACCAAGCACGAGGCCCCACCTCTGAGTAACATGGACCTATTCTCAGCAGCCCCTCAAGCTGGGAAGTTAGAAGCCAGGCTGTTCAGTTCCAAAGTCTGAGAAACAGCATGGCTTCTGCATGTCCATCTGACTCTTGCTCGCCACCTCCTGAGTCTGACCCTCCCTTTTAAAACACCAGCTCCCACAAATAACACTATTGCTCCAAGTAGAATGCTATTCGCTGAGTGAAGGTCTCAGAGTCTGGTACCCTGAGTAGCTCTTACTCCCCTGAACAGTGCCTTGAAGTCAGTGTAACGGTTGGAGTATCGGGCTGTTATTTGATTAGATGAATTGGTCCGTCCTCAGAAGGCTAGGACGTGGCTGTTTGACACCACCCAGACTAATGAGCAGTTCGGGGCTGCCCCCACCCTAGTGGTAACTTGCCAAGCGCCCTAACACCGACCATGCACCACGTGCCTTTGTGGGGCCTAGTCCAAAGCCCACTGACGTCAAGGGACAGATTTCCCAGTGGGCTTCGGGTTAGGCCCATAGCATGTCCTGCACTGTGGGGCAGTCAGCTGTGGTCCACCTTCTCCTCGGTCCTCTTTGGGGTGTTGTCAGTGCCCAGGGAAGAAGAACGGAGCAGTCCCTGTGCTTCATGGAGCACAGAAACTGCAGATCTTCCAGGCCTTTACTCATGCGACACAAGCTCCTGGCATCCTCTCACTGCGCTCCAGGCAGAATCCACCCCCGCTTTTCATTGTGTAGCTCAGATATTAGCAACAGTGGGGGAACGCTTTCTTGTTTCAAACACCTTCTCTTTCCTGCCTGCTCGCCACTTAAGTCAGAAAGGCTGGAGCACCGGAGCTTGCTGAATTAAATACCATGTGCAAGATCTGATTTCGCCAAACATTCCCCGTGGGATGGCAATTGTTAAATGCCTTCCTTTATGCACCTCGGCGTAGCCGGGTGGTGTTAACTGCGTATATTTAGAAGCGGCTGGGGAAACAGAAAGCAAGTGCTGGAGAATGTCAGAACACTAGGAAACAAACCGATAATGTTCCAAAATTCCTAGAGGAATCAAAGGGAACAGAGACTTCCCCAAAGTGGAGGAGGTCCTGTCCCTGCAGCTTCGCCCCCCATCTCAAGGCCTTTCTCCAAGGGCCCCTCCTCTTTCCCTAAAGGCCCCGCCCCAGCAACTTGGATAACAGAGGGGACTGGGAAGCCTGCTCCCACTCCCTGGGAGGAGGACCCTAAAACAGACCCCCTTCCCATGTCCCCACCCTGGACCCCTAAACTACAGCAGATGGAGGGACCCAGGCTCACCACAGCTGCCCACTTGGCTTTCCTGGAGCTGGCTTCGGCCGGAGGTGGAGGGTGGCAGGCACCTCAGAGCCACAGCCTAGCCATAATAAGAGCCACACTGTTAGATGTGGGGAGCCCTGTAGACCCTCCACCTGCCCGTGGTGCAGGGGGCTCTCTCAGGCCTTCCTCCCTCACACTGACAGCAGGTGGAGGGTCTGCACAGCTCCCACAACTTCCCAAGCCTTCTGGAAGGGCTCTCCATGGGCCTGGCCAGGGTGTGGGGCCTGTGGAGGGAAGAGAGCAGGGTCTGCCCCAGTGAAAAGTGGATGGGCCAGGCCCCTTCACTTTCAAAAAGTGGAAGGGCGATAGCCCCCTGGCCAGCCCTGATCTTGGGCCACTGAGAGGAGTTGAATAAAGCGTCCTTTTTTGAAGGACAGAACTGATTATTAGGCCCTAAGAGATCTGATTGTAGCTTCCTGTGGCTACAGTGCAAGGCCAAAATTGAGAGTGGTGACTGAGATAACTCCTTGGGGAATTCTGCGCCCAAAAATTAAAATTCTGCCAAATTCTGCCTATTTTATTGACAAAATAACCCAATATAATCTAGGGAGGTCAGTGGTTCACTGACACAGCTGAACTGGAGAAGCCCCCTGCCCAATGTGGGGGTGTGGGAGGCTACTTCAGCCTAGCCAGGCCTGTCATGCAGCACTTCAGGTGGGGAGCAGCCCCCTCCCGCAGCAGAGCCGGCCTGACCAGAGCAGCCCACGGTGCAGGCAAGAGGCTGCTCCAGCCCGGCCGGGCCCACTGCTTGCGGGATCCCGTTTAAGTGGTTAACCGATGAACTAGGATTTTAATCCCTCATATAACCCCACCCATTTCAATTATTTTGGTCATTTATTTCCAGTCAGAAAATATGTCTGTAACATGACAGATATTTAAAAAACAATGAATCAGGAAACGGTTCCTTGCTAAACGTATCTGTACAGATCTCATGAGTAATAATTAATTGGACCTACAATATAGAAATGTATTTCTCACCCCTCTCAGAGACGGTGCCAAGGCTTGGGGGAGTCAGGTAATGGAGGAGCTGCGAAGGAACTAATGGCTAGGAAGGAGCCTGTGGGTGAACTTGGGTGTGGGTGGGAAAAGTATGGAATGGGGCTATTGGTGGGGGGCTGAGGCCAGGGGAGAGATTATTGGGGAGCCTCCACCCTGCAGACCCCCACTCTCTCTCATTCAATCAAGCACATCTGTCCCTGTCCCCCTCATGTGTCCTTGCAACCCCCCTGTTCCCTATCCTCATGTGTCCCTGAACCCCACTCAGCCACCATCTCCCCTGTCCCCATGTGTTCCTGCCCCCCTCTCATAGTCATCCCTGCCCCACTGTCCCCTCTGCCAGCCCTTCTGAAATTCAGCGTGTAATCCCCCCAGCAGACCCATGTGCCCCACGCTGTCTATCCCCCCATATTTCATGCATCCTGGCCTGGACCCACAGGCAAGATGCTGTGAAGAATGCAGCCTCCTCTCTTCCCTATCTGCAGTTGGGGCTTCTCTCACCTGGGAGCAGCTGCTCACAGTTCTGGTGCCACAGTGTCCCCTGGTGGGTGAAGAGTGTAACTGCAGCACATAGCAGCAGAATGTATTTTCTGCTGAGAACAAAAATTCTGTGCAGCACATGAATTCTGCATACCCACAGTGGTACAAATGTCCCCCACAGTAAGACTGGTAGGAGCATAGATTATATACTGGGGGGATGGGCATAAATCTGATCCACTTTGGCAATTCCTGTCTCTCAGCAGTGGCCAACACCAGCTGCTTCAGAAGAAAACCCCTGTAGGACAGTGGGTCCCAATCTTTTTGAGCTTACAGACCCCTTTTCAATCTACTAAAATTTCACAGACCCCCCCGTCTCCAGGGGGAAAAGAAAAGAAAAGAAGTAAGGATTGGTGGGCCCAATCCTTATTTTTAAACTATTCACGGACCCCCGCAGTATCTTCATGGACCACCAGGGGTCCACAGATCACAGGTTGGGAACCACTGCTGTGGGAGGATTTTTGGGAGCAGTCCTCAAGGAAAGTCTTGTCCTCCTTAGAATCTAAGTGCATTTCTACACTGGGGAGTTACTTCGAAATAACTCCCCTTATTTCAAAATAACAAGAAGGAGCATCCACATTGTGCAGCCTGCTATTTCGAAATAACGGATTTGTTATTTCAAAATAATAACTCCTGCTTGTGAAGAGGAATAAGCTTATTTCAAAATAGTTATTTTGGGAGTTATTTCAAAATAACTTGATAGTGTACTGATAGCCTCAGTGTCTTGTAGCAGTTCGGTTTGTTCTGTCTTTTTGTTCTGTTTGTACAGCACCTACAGGTTTTGGTCCATGACTGAGGCTCCTTGGTGTTACTGCAAATTAAAAATAATCCCTTTTATAAATTTCAGGTCGGCTTGTGTTTTAGAACATAGGGTATGTCTACATTACCCCGCTAGTTCGAACTAGCGGGGTAATGTATGCATACCGCACTTGCTAATGAAGCCCGGGATTTGAATTTCCCGGGCTTCATTTGCATAAGCGGGGAGCCACCATTTTTAAATCCCCGCTGCTTCGAACCCCCTGCAGCGCGGCTACACGGAGCTCGAACTAGGTAGTTCGGACTAGGTTCCTATTCCGAACTACCGTTACTCCTCGTGAAATGAGGTGTACCGGTAGTTCGGAATAGGCACCCTAGTCCGAACTACCTAGTTCGAGCCCCGTGTAGCCGCGCTGCACGGGGTTCGAAGCAGCGGGGATTTAAAAATGGCGGCTCCCCGCTTATGCTAATGAAGCCCGGGAAATTCAAATCCCGGGCTTCATTAGCAAGTGCGGTATGCCTACATTACCCGCTAGTTCGAACTAGCGGGGTAGTGTAGACATACCCTGAAGGATTTGTATCTCTTCCCTAACTCTTTAAACATACTTACTTCTATAGTTTTTCTTAATAGTGGTTTAGTCTCCAAGGCTGTGTCCAGACTCCATGCCTCCGTCGACGGAGGCATGTAGATTAGCCACATCGGAAGAGGGAAATGAAGCCGCGATTAAAATAATCGCGGCTTCATTTAAATTTAAATGGCTGCCCCGATCTGCCGATCAGCTGTTTGTCGGCAGATCGGGAGAGTCTGGACGCGATGCCCCGACAAAGAAGCCTTTCTTCATCGACACAGGTAAGCCTCGTGAAACCAGGTTTACCTGTGTCGATGAAGAAAGGCTTCTTTGTCGGGGCATCGCGTCCAGACTCTCCCGATCTGCCGACAAACAGCTGATCGGCAGATCGGGGCAGCCATTTAAATTTAAATGAAGCCGCGATTATTTTAATCGCGGCTTCATTTCCCTCTTCCGATCTGGCTAATCTACATGCCTCCGTCGACGGAGGCATGTAGTCTAGACACACCCCAAGAGTTAGCACGGACAAAGAGAGAGAACTATAAAAAAAATGGTATGAAAATGTCATGCTATAGACTAGTGGTCCCCAACCATTTAAGGTTGCTGGGCGCCAGGGGGTGTGGCCATTCGTCCACCAGGCACCAGAGGGCGGCCCCCCCCATAACCGCGTGCCTGGGGCAGGGCCCCCCCCATAGCCATGTGCCTGGGGCCGGTGCCCCCTCCAAGGGCCGCGTGCCCGGGGCCGGCACCCCCCCAAGGGCTGCGCGCCCAGGGCTGGCGCCCCCCCAAGCGTTGCGTGCCCGGGGCCGGCGCCGCCTCCCCCAAGCACCGTGCGTCCCCCTCCCCTCCAAGTGCCACGCGCCCGGGGCTGGCGCTCCCCCTATGCGCTGTGTGCCCAGAGTGCGGGTGGCCAATCCGCGGTGCTCCTGAGGCTGGCGCTTACCAGGCCAGCCCCAAGCACTTGGCGGGCGCACACAAATGCCCCTGCGGGCGCCATGGCACCCACAGGCACCGTGTTGGGGACCACTTTTATAGACTATTGTCTCCATTCTGGAGAGGGTGAAACTGAAGCAGAAGGTGGTTCCCTAGGTCATATAATGAGCCAATAGCAGAGACATAGACCCTGGTCTCCTGGCTCACCTTGAGAAACTGGAAAAGATTGCTACAGAAGACTGGGCAATGACTTCATGTTTATATATGAAAACTAAGAGATTGCAGGGCACAGATGAACTGGGACATTCTGCGAGGAAGGGTGTGCCAAGTGAGGCATGGAAATACAGAAGAGAATGAGCACAGTCGTAATGCAATACCCTGAGGATATTATGAAGTGATATCTTGGGTCCAAGACAATAAGTCGCTCTATGCAGCCTCCTCCTCAGCTCTACTGACATTAGAAAAGCTCAGACTGTCATGCATGATTATCACTTATACAGCAAATTACACATGCCTGTTATTCTGCAGTGAATAACTAATAACTGCATGGGGACAGAAGCCTTCATCTAAGTTGTACGCTATAGGCTGGATTCTCATTTGGTCACCTCAACCAAGACTCTGATTGACTTCAGTCGTCTTGGATCAGGCTGTGTAGGAGCAACCCAAGATTGACAAGGTTTCCACAGAACTCACAGTGTGGCTAATCACTTCACTCATTTACAAGTGACCCCATTGATTAACATTGTTACAGACATCAGTTCTATTGACCGGAGAGAGTTAACTAAAGGAACCTTGCTTGCATGGCTAGGCCTACTCTGAGCCAATCAGGAGTCTGCTGTTCTCATGAATGTAGCACGATCCTGCATGTGATGTTATTTAAGAGACTGGAATGATTTGTTGTTTTTTTTCAGTTGAGACATGACACATTGATGAGAAGGGACGTTTTATGAATATTTTGGCAGTATGGATGCAAGCTGTAATCCATATAATCAGACAAAGTGCTGTTTGCATCCTGGAGCTTTCCAAATGAACACAAACGGGATGAGAGATTAGCCATCACGATTGCAAAATAGCTAATGACTCCCAGATTCTGGCTAGTCACCTTTGCTCAATCGCTAGCCCGAGGAAGGAGGGTAGGAAATCTGCTCTCAGCACATGACTACAGACAGCCATAAACAGACACAGACTTTTCCCAGATGACTCCTAAAAACCTCTGACCCTGAACCCATTATTGTGTAACAGGATTACAGTGGCTGTGACTGGTGGAAATTTCAAAACACATCATGCAACTGTCCTCCATGCTCTTAAAGAAGTGAGAGATTACAGACTGTCTCTGATAACAAAAGGGAGGCCCAAGAAAAGGAAACAGAGAGACATCGGCAGGTGCACTAATCTCTCCTGGACACATAGAGCAGGAGGAAATAGAGCGATGATTTGAACAAGGTAAGAAGAATGAGAGAGAGGTATTTACACTGCAGTGAATGGAAGAGAGCGTAACAGCACAAATCATATAGAAGAGGGGAACCTGGAAACCTTTTGAGCGATGCAGCAATTCCTGGGGAAGGACAGAAACAACCAAGAGGCGATGCAGCGCACAACAGCGACATGATAATGACACGGCACATAAGGAGTGAAACATTGTCAAGAGGAGGAGAAAGGATGCCAGCAAATAGCAAAGACCGGGAATGTGTTTATCTTATTTGGCACGCGTTACAAGAAAGATGGAGGAAGTGATTTTAAACACCTGGTGAGACTCGCTCCATCTGCCAACCACCTAGCCCACCACGTGAAAAAAAAAAAACATTGCTCTTCCTGGAGGCGTTTCTGGAAAGGTTTTTTTTTTTATTTGAGCACCAAAAATTGAATTTTGCTCCTGATTATGCATGATGAGATCTTGGCTGCTGGACTTGAGAAGGCAGCTCTCAACTCTCGTATAGTTTTAACACCCCTGGGTGTTTATGAGTCGCAATGATTCAGTGTAAATATTGTGGTGTCTGTCCTTAAGAAATCAAAGTCGCAGTAGCACTTGGGGCTGAGACAGCCAAAGCTTTGGAGAAACAAAAGACAGGACTATGCAGCACTTTAAAGACTAACAAGATGGTTTATTAGGTGATGAGCTTTTGTGGGCCAGACCCACTTCCTTAGATCAAATTGTGGGTCTGGCCCATAAAAGCTCATCACCTAATGAACCATCTTGTTAGTCTTTAAAGTGCTGCATAGTCTTGTCTTTTGTTTCAGCCAGACCAGACTAACACGGCTGCTTCTCCAGCACTAAAGCTTTGGAAAGGAACAGTCAGAAAGCTGCTGCTGTAGGGAGGTGGGGTGGTGGTGGTGGTGGTGGTGTATTGAGAGTTAAATAAAGACTCCTGTATAAGAACCTCGCTTACTTAGACAGCCCCCGCCACACTTATGTCCTTTGTATCAACTCATACACAAGCCTCTTAGCGGTATTAATGAGCACGACAGCCTAACAATAAATATGGAGAATCGTGTTTCTGGAGTGATACGCTGTTTGTTTCAAAGCAGACAGCTCTGTGCTGAGCTTTCAGATGCTGCAACAACAGTGGAGGGAATCAAACATGCGGGGGGAGGAGAAGGGGGAGAGGAAAAAACCTGCAGTTTCTCCAGAGGGAGTCAGAAAGCCGTCAAGGCTTCCTGCACGCATGCACCCCCGAGTGATCCAAAATATGAAGCCATCCACTGCGGGATCAGAAGCAGCAAGCTCTTGGGAAAATTCCTGCAACAACCTGATGCTTTTTTAAAGTCTAGTCAAAGAGGGCCAGATGAAGTGGATGTTTGTAACTCCATTTATCTGACCCTCTGATTTGCGGGGGAGGAGTTTTTTGGACATCAGCAGCTGGGTGATGTATTTATTTTAAAGAGATACATTAATCACCTTGTTCCGAGAGGACCATCTCCCCGCCTACAGAGCTCAGAGGAACGATCTCTCTTGAAAATGAAATGATTTAAGGGCGCTAGCAAGATGTCCAAGTGCCAGTACTCCGTCTGATTCATTGTCACCGAGCGGGACTTTCCAATGTCCAGCAGTCGCTTCACCTCCGCCTGCCTGCACAGTCCCCCTCTGCTTTCTGAAGGGGGCTGGTGTAAAAGAGAGAGAAGCCTGCGTGAAACCCCAGGGTTTGATCTAGAGCCAGAGTTTGGTTCTGAGGTTTTGGCTTCACTCCCCAGTGAAGGTTTAAAGGCTGTTGAGGATATTGTAATTCAATTTGGGGTCTGAGTTATTGAGGCCATTAAACTTTATGTCAGCCACCCGTGCTCATCCTGGCTTTGAGTCCTTAAAAGGAGCGAGCCAATTGGTCTGACTGAATTAGCGTGGCTCTGAAGCAATAGCAAATTATTTTCTTGCATGCGAGCCTAAAATGATAGGGCCAATAGGAAGGGCACACTCAGACTGCAATACACTGGCCAGCTACAAGTTGGATTGGCTCTCTCTAAACATCAAAATGCAGAGAAATCGTCACACACAGACTCCCATTTTGAAAAAAAAAGTTTTCCTTTTATATTAGAGACTGACAGCTACTACGTTGGCTTCATTCTTACCCCTTTATAAGTCTCCCCTTTGCTGGGATGGTTATGAAGTGCTGCCTCCGCTCATAATACAGCCAGCCATGCACCGAGGCTTCTGCGCATGGTATGAATACAGTAATTACTCATTTAACACGTGCCCACTTTACACATTTTTGCAATAGCACATTTTTTTTAGGGAATGTTTTTCGAATAACATGACCGTCCCCGAAATAACACGAAAATAATCAAGTGGCGGATACTTTGCGTGGCGGTATAAGTTGGTGAAAACAGTGGTAATACGCATGAGTGGATACACCGCTCCTCCGCTCACTCACGTGTTTATCTTTGTGTTTTAACAAACCACGGTGACTCGTGTTGCTAGATATCTAATGTTGACGTTGACGACCCAGCATTCACAAAAAATTGACTTTGCCACCACCGCCTGAAACGCAACCCCCACCTTTTACATTATTTTTAATGGGAAAATTGACCCCGTACAGCACGTTTTCGCTTAGCACGAACATTTTCAGAAACATATCTAGGCTACGTCTAGACTGGCATGATTTTCTGGAAATGCTTTTAACGGAAAAGTTTTCGGTTAAAAGCATTTTCGGAAAAGCGCGTCTAGATTGGCAGGATGCTTTTCCGCAAAAGCACTTTTTGCAGAAAAGCATCCATGGCCAATCTAGACGCACTTTTCCACAAAAAAGCCCCGATCGCCATTTTCGCGATCGGGGCTTTTTTGCGGAAAACAAATCTCTGCTGTCTACACTGGCCCTTTTGCGCAAAAGTTTTTCGGAAAAAGACTTTTGCCCGAACGGGAGCAGCATAATATTTCTGCAAAAGCACTGACAATCTTACATGAGATCGTCAGTGCTTTTGCGGAAATTCAAGCGGCCAGTGTAGACAGCTGGCAAGTTTTTCCGGAAAAGCGGCTGCTTTTTCCGAAAAAGTGGCCAGTCTAGACACAGCCCTATAGTGTTAAATGAGGAATTACTTATTTTGTTGTGAACACATCACCTTCTCCTAACTCCTTCACTAACTGGGATTTGCCTTTGGGACTTAGCATGGCTTCTCTTTAGGGCAGGGATGACAGGTCTGTAGACTGGCAGGCAAAATGGCCAGAGGGCCCTAGGTACTATTGTATAGGGCATCTGCCTGCACTGGTCCTAGCAGGGTTGAAACCAATCTCAGGAGGCTGAGTGACAGGCAGGGCTGCAGATAATGAGGCCACCGCTGACCCTGCTAAAAGGGCAGCCACAGATGGGGGAGGAGGTCTGCTGCAAGGAGCTTGAGGAGGGAGGCTGGTTTCCGAGCGGGCTGCTCAGGTTTCTAGGCACAGCCTTGCTATGCATGGTAGGCTCATGGCCCTGGGAGGAGAGGGCTTGGGGTGGGAGCCACAGGTGCTCGGGCCAGAGAAACAGGTGATGGTAGAACCAGAGGAGGGGCAGGGAGGGGTTTCTGGGCTGGGGTGAGGGTAGTGGGCAGGCCTGGCCCTGCTCCTTCCCCCTCCTGCACTTGCCAGTGATGGAGCTGGCCAGGACAGGCTGCAGTTCTCTGGAGCAAGAGACTAGGCTCAGGCCTGAGGTGGGCCCCTGAGGTGCGTGGTAAGACAGTGAGTTGCTGCTCCGCTAGGAGGAGTGTGGAGCTATAGGGCTGAGGCTCGGCTGGAGGGCTGGGCCCCAGACTGGCTGCTGTGGCTCCAGACAGAGTGGTGTGGAAGTGACGGTGGTGAGACGCTGCCAGTAGGGGGCGCCCTGGGGCAGGGAGGTAGGGGGGTAGAGAGAGGTGACTCCCAGCACAACACGCAGGGGGTGCTGTGGTGGGGAGTTGAACCCTGTGACACGGGTGCATAACGTGGGCAGCTGCCCTGCTGCAGCAAGTCTCTGAGGTTGAACTTCTCTTGTTAGGCCACAGGGCAGGGGCTGACTAGAAGGGCGGGACGGAAGCATGATGGGATCTTTCGTCAGGAGCTCTGGGCAGCGCTACGGGCGGGAGTGTCACCGTGCTCTGGGTCAGCACTGAGGGCTGGCTGCCCTCAGTCCCACCCCCTCCACTCTTGGCCCGGCTCCTTCCAGGAACACTGAGCTGGCCCTCTCTCCCATTTTGCCCATAGGCCCGCGGAGGCTGTCGTCTCTTCTACCCAACCGAATGGCTACCTTTGTTTTTAACGTATTGCAAGATAATCTGTGCAGTGGTTAGAGCAGGAGAGAGAGTCAGGGACATTATCTTTGGTATGTTTGTGCCCTCCTCCTTATCATAGTGGCCTTCCAACACCCCCTGAACTCCTAAGGGAAGCAAATCCTATTGCACCCATTTTACAGATGGAAAATGGAGGCCCAGAGACCGATTCATCCAAGGTTACATGGAAACTTTGCAACAACGCAGGGAATTGAAACATGGCCTAAGTCATAGGGGCCTTCCCTAACTGCGGACCCTTCCTTCATCTCTAGCATCAGAGTCACATATTCACCTTTTCTGATATTGAATAGGCCAGACTGGCACTTGTGACCAGTTGCACCCAGCGCACAACCCTTTCTACCACTTCATCCAGACTCTTGTGTTCAATACCCAGCGTTGGTACTGAGTAACCCCTATCCTGAACACTTTACAGCCAGGTTTTCAACCCTGAGCTCCGGAAGCAGAACCAACTTAGTGCTTAAATACTTATGGGATCTGCGGACTGAATATGTATATTTTGTAAGGTACCCAAATTCCCATTTAAGGCACCTAACTTAAATGTCTTGGAAGGACCAAGGAGCCTAAATTTAGGCAGCCTGCACTTCCCCTTTTTGAAATCTCTAAAACGTTAATATTCTTGAGCCAATGCTGAAGTGCAATGAAAACTAATGAACTGATGCTCATAAATCACTTTGGGATCTTTAAATAAAAGATGCTATTTACAAGTAAAGTATCTTGTGATTAATACATCACCCCGCCAGGGACTGTATCATTTTAGAGGGGAGAGGGGGAAAACTTAGCTGAAGACAGGAAAGCATTTCCAGCCATTATTTCTGGGCCTACAGCAGGGTTTCTCAACCTATGGGTCGGGACCCAAATATGGATTGCCGTTACATTTCAAAAGGGTCACCAGGTGTCTCCCCAGGTGGCTCTTAAGGAGCCATTCATACATTTTTTGAATTGCCCTGGGTCACCAAGTCTTCCTGAACAGTCAAAATGGAAACGGTTGGGAACCGCTGCCCTACAGGGTTGACAGATTTCCTGGAAGTGGGGAAGGAATGCTCCCTATTTTGCATTTTGGTGGAATCACGTTTCCGTCACTAGAGGGCAGCAGAGATGCGGAAAGTTACAAAAAGAAAATTGCAGCTGTGACCTGCCCAAAGATGAAATAACTTTTCTCTTTTTTTTTTGGTGTGATAAATGGGAACCATGCAGGGTGCAAAGGTGGGAGCAAATACGCCAGGTGGGTGCAAATACACAATCAATAGTACAGCCTTGCGCTCCTCAATGGATTAGATAGCATCCGGTGTCCTATTTTGCACCGTGGGTTTGCATTTGTCAACAGAGATGGGGGGAAATGTGTTACTTAAGTATGTGCCCAAAAGCGTGTGCGGAGCGGTGGGAATTCAGTTAGAAGTGACCCCAGCTCTTCTTTAGGCTATTACCAAAACAGAACCTGCAAAATATTGTTTGGAAGAGCCGGTGGCAAAGGCTTTTCAGAGCATTATTCTTACACAGGGCCTGGATACAAGGTGACCTTTCGTCCATTTCAGTTGCTGCAACACACTGACGTGCCTCCAGGCATGGCCCAACACTGCGCAGGAAACGTGGTTAAATGCAGCTGGTCCCAGAATTCTGTTTTATGATTTGATCCAGCAGCAAAGGGGGGATGAACGCAAATCAGGTTTCAGTTCTGCCAAGCACTCGTTTTTGTGTTTCCTGACCTCACAAGGGAGAATGTCCAACCACAAAGCCCTACTGGAGTGGTTCTGTGATGTTATGTCATGACCTTGAGCAAATAAAGAATTAGGGGCCAGATCTTCTGCTGAGGTAAGCAGCACAGCACCACTGACTAGAGAGGAATCTCACTGAGTATTGGCTGCTGCAGAAGATCTGGCCCCAGAATTCAAATGATTGATTTTTGGCTACGTACAATAGCCGAGTGTGTGTCAAATTCCACCAAGAGCCAGTAGGCACAGGGACCCTGCAGAAACCAGAGACAGCCTCCCCTCCACTAGGGAGGAGTTCACACGGGCCAAAAGCGTGGGTGGTAGCTTCCCAGAAAACCGTGCAATCAAGATGGGCGGGGGAGAGGGGGGACATTCATTCTGCAGCACAAGAGTTTCTAAGGACAGGATGTTCCTGGCAGGAGCCTGAAGGAAGGGCAGGTACCTCCATTTGCTCTTCCTTGGAGCACACCACTCTCCACAGGCAGAGGGATCAGCTAATGTAACGGGTAGCTCCTAGCACCATCCTGGGTGAACCTGGGCTTCAGTGTAGGGCGATGGAGTACAGAGATGTTTATTGAGGGGCAAAGTGGGGTGTTTGGACTGAGGGAAGAGAGCTGTGCACACAGGGGGAGGGATGATTTGCAGGTAGGCAAACATGTTACGAAAGCTGAATTGCCTTTCAGCACACCCCACCTCACTTGCGTGTTGTAGCCATTTCACCCATTCTTCAACTGGAATACTGCTCTGCTACAAGACCAGACTGGTTGGGTTCTGTCCTGGTTTACAAGCTAGTAATCATTCAACCATGTGATCTCTGTGGATCTGTGCCCCTGAACTATACTGTCTCATTACTCTTCCATTAATCTTTGGGAAAGGGCCCCATACGTGGGACAAGACAAATGGCTTACTGGAAACCATAAATACTAACATGCAGCTTGTATATACCACTTTCCATCCATCCAGTGCGGAACAGTTTCTAAAGGAAGTCAGACCATCCCCATTTTGCAGTTGGGTAAACAGAGGCACAGAGACTTGCGCAAGGCCCTCCAGCTGGTCAGTAAGACAGCTGTTAATAGCCGGTAGCAGACCAGTGCCATTGCGTGTCTATGCCAATGTGTGATCTGCTGTTGGCTGGTTTTGGCCATTTTTACACGTGTCAAATGTTACTCCAGGTTGCCCCCAAAGGAGGAAGGACACATCTCACTTACCTCACTCATCTCACTTACCTCTTACACCTGGGGATTTCAACCAGGGGGTTGAAACCTGGGGATTTCACCCAGAAATGAGGTAGTCCTTCTTTCCTCAGAGGACTCAGGGGGTAGGTCTACACAACAGAGTTTTGTTGGAAAAACGGCTATTTTACTGACAAAACTCAAGGAACACCCACACTGCAATTGCGTTCTTCCACAAGAAAATCAAAAGAACAGAGGGGTTTTTCCAGCATTGGTAATCCTTATTCTACGAAGAAGAAGCCTTTTTGCGAAAGAGCTCTTTCAGAAAGATGTGTGTGGACAGGGAAGAGGGAGTTCTTTTGAAAGGAGAGGAAAGAGGAAAAAGCACAGGTGCCCTGGTGGCCACTCCGTCCATGGTAATCACAGCTTAAATGCGAGAGAGCGTCCATTCAGTCTGGACACTCTCTTTCGAAAAAGCAGATTGCTTTCTCAATGCACTTTTGCAGTGTGGCCGCTTTGTGGGAGAAGTTTTTTGGAAGATCTCTTCTGAAAAAAGCTTCTTCCGAAAGAAGCCTGCAGTCTAGGGTTACATCTAGATTGCATCCCTTTTTCGTAAAAGGGATACAAATTAGACATATCGCAATTGCTAATGAAGCGGGGGGTTTAAATCTCCCCCATTTCATTAGCATAAAAATGGCTGCCGCTTTTTTTCGGCTAGGGGGTTTGCCGGAAAAAAGCGCCAGTCTAGACGCAGATCTTTTGGAAAATAAAGCCTTTTCGGAAAGATCCCTTATCCCTTATTTTAAAGCTCTGTGCCAAAAAAAAGTGGCAGCCATTTTTATGCTAATGAAGCGGGGGAAATTTAAATCCCCGCTTCATTAGCAATTGCGATACGTCTAATTTGCATCCCTTTTACGAAAAAGGGATGCAATCTAGACATAGCCTGGCTGGCAGCACTCCTATGCTGATGCTGGTCTAAGGGAAGGAGCTCTCCTCAGCTCAGAGCACCACCCCATCCACAGGACATCCCGCATGTGGGGCCTTCCTCCAAGCCTGACAAGCCCCTCAGGTGCAGCAGATTAGGTCTGATAGTGACCACAAGAATTCCTGAACCCCACAGCTGTGAAATACAGGCCTCTTGTCACTCGCGATTATAAGAGAATTGTTACCACGGGGGCTAGCACTGTGATTTTTACTGGATCTTAGAAGTCAGGGGGTGGGAACTGAGTGCATACAGGGATGTGCACCCACCTGCCAACAATGCTAGACGGCTAAAATAGTTCCAGTCTTACAGAAAATCCTATTTACAGGAATTCCGTTAGTCAAGGTATTGCACGTGGACATCTGCAGAGAACCATTTAGCCCACTGGTTATTGGAGACATGGCCACCTCTTTGTCATCCTCGTCTTTGCTTTCTGTTAGTGGCAATCAACAGCAAGCTTTTTTTTCAGTGCACTTTTTAAATTGCTAGAGAGGGCCAATTTCTTTGACGATTATGGTATTTCCAGACATCCACCAACTAGGCTATTTTCAGTCATTTCATTTCAGTTGGGCGCACACCCCTGTATGGAGCCAGTCCTCTCCTTCTCACCACCCAAATCGAATAAAAATATTGTAACTGGTTGACTCACTTTCAGCACGGCTTCTTCCCTCAGGGTGGCTTTTGGGGAAGTAGCTGGCTGCTCCGACACGTCCCCTTTGGGTGTGGTGCTGTCTTCGGGGCACTACCCTCTGGCAGTGACCACTTCAATCTTGGTCTGCACCCCCTTTCGGAGGAGGGAGGGGAGGAGGAGGAGGGTCATTATTCTTCCTTCAGTCCAGGTTCCTCCCTAGAACCCCCAGTTCTTCTTCCTGGGAATACCCAGCTCCCTCCAGGAACACACAGTTCCTCAGCACCCTCCAGGCCTCAGTGGCCCACTGCCAGTCCCTCGCTAGCCCTGTATCAGGGCGGACTGCAGTCTCTCCCAGCCATTCCTCCCTGGCCAAAGGCACGCCTCTGCCTGCCAGGTTGCCTCCTGCAACCCTGCCTTGTGGTCTTATGGCCTGGGGCTTCCCTGACTCACACTCTTCCAGCCTACCTCAGCTGCCTCCTTGCAGATGCCTCCTTGCAGCCCGACCTTTTAGGGCTGCCTCCATGCAAGCCCCGCCATCCATGACTGCCTCCTTGCAGCCCTGGGCCTCAGGCTGGGTACCCTGGGTTTGCTAGGCCAAAGCCTCTCTCATTACAGGCAGGTCATGTCTCTCTCCCTCTCCCAGGGGCTGCTCTTATAGTCTCCAGCTGAGTTCTTCTTATTTGCCTCAGTTGGGCTTCCCCCTGACTCCAGGTCTCAGCCCCTTAAAGGGCCAATGCAGGGCAACACCCTGCCACAATATGTTTAGTATTTACACAGCATCTGTCAGTCTCTAATCTGTGATAATATCCTTGCAGGGGTCCCTGGTAATTGGCTACACAGCTGTTCGTCTGTCCCGGCAGCTACGTATTTATTCACTTTGTTTTCAAAACAACTCAGAGAATTCACAATGCGACTTCGGCACCAAGGTCTGCATGTGAGACGAGCGATGGACTTTGTGTGGTGTTCATGTTTTGCAACAGTTCAGAGTCACAGAGCCGAGAGCGGAGTGGAGAAAGCTCGTTGGATTTCATGAACAATTTCAATATTTTGAAATGTGTTTTTTTCCCCACATTGGAACAAAACTGACAGCATTTGGTGCCAAAGGGAATGTTGCCCTAGGCAACCTTTTGGGTAGCCTGCCACAGAGCCATGGACCTAGTGCTTAATTTGGAATGATGGAGGTGTCAGGGTTCATGCAGCTAGATACTGTGACTCAAAATTTTTTTTTTACTTTCATCACTAAAGCAGAAGGCCCAGAGGTGCCAGGTCTATGAGCTGCTGGGCCCAGAGATGCTGGGGCTTTAAACTGCCAAGCCCAGAGGTGCTGGGGCTATGAACCACCAGGCCCAGAGGTGCCGGGGCCATGAGCCGCCAGGCCCAGAGGTGCCGGGGCCATGAACCGCGAGGCCCAGAGGTGCCGGGGCTATGAACCGCGAGGCCCAGAGGTGCTGGGGCTTGGCCCTGACACACATTAAGCCCTGCATGGACCTTGCAATCTTTACTGCCAAAAAACAGAGCAGGAGCTAGCCAGCACAGGACTGGACAAAATGTGGGCTCCAGGACAACCCACCAGGTAGACTGCCTCAGAACACACCACAGAACTGAGGTGAGAGGGGGCAGGAGCCGTGGCCCCATCACTTTTTACTAGCCACAAGGGCAGCCGATAGGGGGAGGGCTTGGAGAAAAGCAAGCACGGGTGGAGTCTTGTGGGAAAGAGGCAGCATGGGAAAGGGAGCCTCGGGGCAAGGGGTGGTCTGAGGGCAGGATCATGGTTTGGGTGTTGGTGGTCCCCACCCACTTCTAGGGAGCTTCTGCAACTCCTGTTCCAGAGACAAGCTCCATTTCCTTCCGTGTTGAATTTTCAGCTTTCATCCCTAATTGGAATTTCAACTCCTATGAAACCCTGATGGAATGAAAAGGTCTCTTAGTTAGGTGGGCTCATTACTCTTCTGTAAGAGTAGTTGCTCTTCAAACCCAGCCAAGCCCTAGAAAGAGGTGTCTTCCACCTTTACAGAGGCGATGAAAAAGAATGATCAGTTCCTAAAAGGTCTCTCTGAAAATGGGCTGAATGAAACAAGAGTAACTCTAGTTTTAAAGTTGTGCTTAGAATTTCCAGCCACAAAGACAAACCCAGTATAACCATAACACTGGAGAAATACAACCCTCTGCGTCTACATTAGCAGATTGTGGACTAGTGAGCTGAAGATATTGTCAAGATCATCTCGTGACAGTCTACATAGCAGTGGCTGATATTTAAATCCAGCCAGGCCCTAGAAAGAGGAGTGTCTTCCGCCTTTACAGAGACCATGGAAAAGAAATATCAATTCCTCTGAACCAAGACATTCACTCTCCTACCCATGTACGTTATGCTTATAAGAAGCACAGGGAAAAAGGCAATACACTGTTTATTAAGAATGCAATAGTAAAGCAGCTAGCATAAGCTTCCATAGACAGACACACATACACACTAATCAATGTTATATTTACTAGGTTATTGTCTGGATCTCTCTGGTACTCATCCAGACTGATCATGGATAGGGAGGAGGAGGGCTATATTGATCTGGACTGATGCTCCAGTTTTGACAGGACAGGACCCAAAAACTGTGGCAAAGCAGCCCCTGTTTATAGCAGTTTTCTTTTATTGGGATCAGTAAGTTTTATATCATTATGCTGTAATCCATCACCATTTAACAAGTGCTTGTTTTCTTAAATTGTTCTTCCCATATCAGCTATCTTGTTCCAGTTGATAGATGCTTGCCTTATTCTTTAGCGTTGTCCATCTGCCCTTCATCCGCATCTTGCGAGGGGTATACAGCAGTCTCCTGGCACCTTAATGTCTGTTCTCAACTTCTTCCTAGAACAGTAGTTCTCAAACTTTTTGGGCTCTAGAGCCCTTTATATGCATAAAAATTTATTCAGCGCCCCAGCGGTCCACTGATTGTATGTGTTGTACCTATCGATGTTTCCAGTTTGTCAGCCTCGAGGAGCCCCTGGAGATGTCTCGTGGAGTCCTGGGGCTCCGCGGAGCACAGTTTGAGAAACACTGTCCTAGAACATCGAGTCGGGTGATGGCCTTCACCCTTAGCTTCTAACGCACATTCCTCAGTCTGAACTCACACAAACAAAAGTTACATCGTTGCTTTTGTAAAAACAGATCTAGTACAAAAAACATTCTTACGCTCTTAAATTAAAAAAGAAAAGAATCCTAATGGTAAAAGAGTAACAGTTGTGACAAATAGACCCTTTTAGTCTATTCCTGCTTTAACATTCATAAAAAACACAAACAGCCTGCTTAATGCATCTTTACCAGCTGCACTAGGCTGTTCCTTTCTGCAAGTCAGAAAGGATGGCTAGTAAGGTACATTAAGGCACATTACTTTGCATAAAGCTACATTTTAGTTACATCTGCACTCTTATGATCATATTCTCTCCTTTACTTGTACAGGGTGAACCTCTCTAGTCTGGCACTCTCTGGTCCAGCAACATCCACATTCCAGCATGATTTTAGTTATCTGGATGTTCACTTATCATGGATGTGGCCAAGTTTCCTGCAGTCTCATAAAGTTTGTTTACAGCCACCAGTCTTGGCTCTCTGTGTTCTGTGCTGTTACTTAGCTCTAATTTACCCCTAAGAGCCCAGTAAGCAGTGGAAGTGTTGATAATGCTGCTAGACAATATTGACCTTTTGTGGTTTGGAAAATTCTCTGGTTCAGCACCGGTCAGGTCCTGAGGGTGCTGGACTCGAGAGGTGCAGCCTGTGCACTTTTATGCTTACTTATTAAATTTCTTCAAGTCAGCCAGCAACCTGAAAAACCGGGGAACATACCTGGTTTGGTTCTGAAAATGGTCACACTGGAAAAGTCTTTCAGGCCAGGAAACTCAAGAATGTGCCTGTTACCTGAGAGACCAAGGTTTGAGTAGGCCCTACTCTGAGGCAGGGATTTAAACTCAGGACCTAAGCTATTCTGGTGGGTTAATCTTAATCTCTCCTTTTGAAGCTGCTCTACTTTTTCTAAACTACTTGAACATTCATTAGGCCAGGAAGCACTTGAATTACTTGATGGCCTAGTGACTATGGTGCTTACCTGGGAGGGAAGCAACATGGCTTCAAGTCCCTCTTCTGGATTATCACTCAGCAGAAGAGTCCTCCATCTATAGTGCAGGCTTCCAGACTCTGCACCCCCATCAGACTCTGTACAAATAGCTGGTACTTGGTTACGTTTGCAAGTGGAACAAAAATGGTGTTTACTGTCCAGTATCAGAGGGGTAGCCGTGTTAGTCTGAATCTGCAAAAGCGCAAGGAGACCTGTGGCACCTTATAGACTAACTGAAGTGTAGGAGCATAAGCTTTCGTGGGTAAAGACCCACTTCGTCAGATGCATGTGTTTACTGTGTAATGCTTTATGGGAGAAAAATGCTGGGTTATCCCCAAATCAATGACAATTTGGCCTAGAAATCTGCTGTGTATTACTTTCATTTAATAAAAGCTTACACTGTTTAATTCAAATGAAAGCAAGCTGAAATTTGACATCACAACAAAAGTTTGACCTAACACAGCACCTCACGAAACTCATGAGGAAGGACTTAGTTTGCTGTTCATTTATAGAAGGAAAGGAGAGACCACACTGACAGTCAATGGTTTGCCTGGCCACATTTCAGAGGCTATATCTAGACTGTAGGCTTCTTTCGGAAGAAACTTTTCCAGAAGAGATCTTCTGAAAAAACTTCTTCTGAAAGAGAGCATCTACACAGCTAAAGGGCATTGAAAAAGCGATCTGCTTTTTCAAAAGATAGAGTCCACACTGAATGGACGCTCTCTCACAGTTAAGCTGTGATCGCTATGGGCACAATAGCTACCAGGGCACCTGTCCTTTTCCCTCTTCTTTCGAAAGATCTCCCTCTTCCCTGTCCACACACGCCTTTTTCCGAAAGAGCTCTTTCGGAAAAAGGCTTCTTCCTCATAGAAAGAGGATTACCAATGTTGGAAAATCCCTTCTGTACTTTCTTTTTTTTTTTAAGACCACAATTGCATTGTGGACATAAGTGAAGTTTTTTCGGGAAAATGGCTGTTTTTCTGAAAAAACTCTGCAGCAGAGACATACCCAGACTGACCTTGTGACGCTTTCCCCTAGAGTGAAATAGCTAGCTTTCCATCTCCCACTTCAGTTACAGTGCGGAACAGAAACGCATTCAACTGCAATGGAAACAAAACCATGTGACTTCGGGTGTCAGTCCAAAACTAAGAGTGATCTGTGCTTCTGCTCCTCGTGCGTCTGCCTAGCAGATACGAATGGCCTGCTGACAGCTCGCTCGCAATTGTAGATGAAGGGATATAACAATTCAGGCAGAAACGGGGTCAGGAACATCGCCATGACTGGCAGCAAGGCCAGAGCTCAGGAAGAGGCAGAACCAGGAGTGGCCCCCAGACTGGAGACAGGGCAGAACCTCCCCATTCCTGGGAGGGAAGACAGCAATCCACAGGCCTGGGCCCTCTCTGATCGCTCAGCCTTTTCCCAACTCCCAGTCCCCATAGGAAGGCAGAGACTGCAGAAGTCTCATCCAGCTCTGATCCCCGCCCCCTCTTTTCTTCTTAAACTTTCGCCTCCATGGTCATATTTTTTTGGAAGGATGAAATGGGGGGTGTCCCAGTTTTTGCTCCCAGACTCTGTGCAGCCCTGTCTGTCACTCGGCCACTAATGTTCATAGCACGGGGGTCTCCAGATTGTCCTTTGCCAAGGAGTGAGCTCTCTCAGGTTAGTTCAATTGGCAATTACCTTGAGGCAGGAATTTTCTCTGCCCCAGTTTACCCATGTATAGAATACGGCAAATAATCTCTCGCAGATGCACGTTGGGAGGATTAGTTAATGTTTGCACAGCACTTCGTGTGTGTTGAGTGCAAAGCAATTCCACATATTAGTGGTGCTAAGTTTATGCTGTTATGTTTCAATTCCACTATACAAGTCGCTCAAGCCCCTTTGCTAACTAGATATTTATTGATTCCTCTCCCCCCTTTTCTTTCTCTACTTGTACTTCCCACGTTGTGGTGCTGCTTTGCCTTTGCTATGCTTGACTATTGCCTTACTGCTTGAGCTGTCCCACTGAAATCAGTTGGTTTCTTTGATGAGCCAGATACCATTCGATTTATATTAGCTAAACGTTGAATATGGCTGCATTATGTTTAAAGATGGTTGGCTCTGGGTTATAGCCATACTACAAAAATGTTAACTCCAATACAGATATCATACTGTAGATATTTATGGCTGAAATCACTTTTAATTTTTTTGGCCCTCACTCATAGTTATTCCTGAAAACTAGATCAACTTTGGTTTTTTAAAAGCCCACTGCTTTGGAACTTCTTCGGCATAACTATCAGTAAGAACACATCCGTACTTACTGTGATAGAGATCAATCTTCAGGCATTCGATTTAGCAGGTCTAGTAAAGACCCACTAAATCAAATGCTGAGGGTGCCCCTGGTCGGCACTGGTACTTCCCTGCTAAAAGGTATTGGGTTACAGGCACAAATATAGATTAAAGCCGAGCACTTGAAAAACTCTGCTGTCCTTTCATTTTTGTTATGCCAGTGCACATTGCACTGCCTAGCATGTTGCTAAAGTCTTTAGTCCCACAGGTGGAAGAAACCAAAACCGTGGCTCTAAATACATGGGTATATTTCTATCCACAGTCATCTTTAGGTGTTTTCCATTGGTGCAGCTGCCTTATGTTTTAAGCAGAGACTCTTCTAACAGAAATTAAGCATTCTTTTAGCCAAAAAGAAAAAGGGAAGATCACTGTTATGACAGGCTACATCTACATTACCCAGTCTTGCGCAAGAACATATGCAAATGAGGCATGGCGATGACTATCACCGCACCTCATTTGCTCTCTTAATGAGCCGCCATTTTTTGTGCAAGGGGCGTTTGCACAAGAGCTGTTCTGCCTGAAAATAAGTGGCAGAACAGCTCTTGTGCAAGAGGTTTTTTTGAGCAAAATGGCGGCTCATTAAGTACACAAATGAAGCACGGAGATATTCATCACCATGCCTCATTTGCATATGTTCTTGCGCAAGACTGGGCAATGTAGACGTAGCCTTGCAATTGTGTAAATGGGGTTATTGGACAATAGAAACCATAGGTGCCTTTTGTGTCATGCAATGGCTATAATTGCTGTCTGATATTTTATTAGCAGGGCAGTTGTCATAGCCTTTTTCCTTGATTTATTTGCTTTGGTGCTATAAAACAGACCTGACCTACATTAAAAGTGTTAGTCACGGCATGTATCTTTTGCTGTGTCCATTGTATTACAAAATGGAAATTCAACATAAGAACATAAGTATGACCGTACTGGGTCAGACCAACAGTGGCCAATACCAGATGCCCCTGAGGGAGGGATCACAGCAGGTAATCCTCACATGATCCCTCCCCTGTCACCCACCTCCAGAGAAACAACAGCTAGGGACATCATTCCTACCCATCCTGGCTAATAGATTCATGAAGGTTAAGTCCATCAATGGCTATCTCTTTTTTGAACCCTGTTAAAGTTCTAGCCTTCACCGCATCCTCTGGCAAGGAGTTCCACAGGTGTGCTGAGTGAAGAAAAACTTCCTTTTGTTTGTTTTTAACCATGATGCCAGCAATAGTTTGCGCTACTCAAAATAAGTCACCACAATAATCCAGTCAGTTGCCTTATGGCCTAACAATTTTTTAATCTAAAGCAAAGGCCGCAGCAAAGGGCTATATGATCTTTCTAAAGTAATTTAATATCAAATATTACCCCTAAGAATTTGAACTTTTTAAATATATTTGTTCTCCACACAGATACTATTTACATTCATTTGTAGCTTTCCTTTTTGTAAAGAGCAGTCCTTTGGCTTTAGCAATGGAGAACTGGAAACCCCATACATTTCCCCAGTCAGAAGTCTTTTATAACTATTTGTTGATTCTTTTTTCTGCTCAATATTCTTGCCCCTCATCCATAGGGCACCACCATCTGCAAACAGAGTGACGCCTACCACAATGCTTATTTTTTGGGGGGAAGATCATTTATCATAATCGTTAAGAAAATTGGGCCACAGAGCCAAGTGAGGTCCCTCCTGTATTCATACATCTGTTGAAGATGAGAGAATTTTGCAAACTTGTTCCTGTATGGAGAAGAATCTGCCTCTTGATTTCTCCACAGAGATGTTGGGCCATTCCATCCCAGCCAATCTCAATTGCTGTGAAGGGACAGATTGACTTTCTTGTTTATGAACTGAAGTACTACTAAGTGCAGACCAGAGGGCACAGGTGAGAGGTAAACCTATCTTTTTTTCTGTTACATGATCAATGTCATTTTCACAATTACATACAAGATTTTGATTTGCGTACACACTTGAGACTGATTTCTGTTCAGCGATACTGCAGGTGTGCACCACATTTTCCACACCCATTCCCAGATATTTGCACAATTTTCACACTAGCACTCCTGTAGAAAATTGTGGCTCACGTCTTACACTCTCCTCTAGCATGATGCCAAAGACTTTTACATGTGTAAACCCTTGAGGAATCGCACTAATGCATTCTGCATTAACCGTAAGTGATTTTACTTAATAAATACTTTATTGTTTTGCTATTAAACATACAAGTAATGAAAGTTCTTCACACGTATCATTGGGCTTTCTGAACAAAGAGGTCAAGTTTCACAAACATATAAGAAGCACCCAGTGCATAATTTTAAGGCAGAATATTCCCATATATTTCATAGAGTGTTTCATATTTACATATACCAACTCATGTGAGACACATTGAAAGGCAATATGACATGCTGGTCCCAACCCTGCTAAGTTCTTCTCACTTGAGCAGTCTCTAGTCACATGAGAAGATGCACTGAAAGCATGTGCAATCCTTACTTGCATAAATGTTTTGCTGAATGAAGCTCTAAATGACTAACTACTCCCTTTTCTCTCCCAGACTAAGATGATACAATCTTGGCATAGGAACAGGCTTGAAGGATAGCTCCAAATAAAACATCATTTAACATTTATACTTGAGTAGCACGCAGTCAGGGTTCAGGGCCACAGTGTGTTAGATTGTAAATGTGTCAAGGCAGGGGTTGTGTTTTAGGGTACCGTTATTTCGAAATAACTTTCCTAGTGTCTACACAAGCCAACTGCTATTTCGAAATAGCGGAGGGCTTATTTCGAAATTGGTAAACCTCACTCCATGAGGAATAGCACCAATTTCAAAATTGCTATTTCGAAATAAGCGCTGTGTAGACGCTTATTTCGAAATAGGGGGCCTCCAGCCCTTCCCAGGCTGACCTGCTGGCCACCCTGGCCACAAGGTAACTTTTGACCTGATGCCCTGCTGGAACCAGTTCCAGCTGGTCTTAAATGCGATTCAGCATCCAATCAGTGTGGACGTGCTATTTCAAAATAAGATATTTCAAAATAACTATTTTGAAATTAGATATTTCAAAATAACGCTGTAGTCTAGACATACCCAGAGTCTGTTGGGCTACGTATAGACTGGCATGATTTTCCGGAAATGCTTTTAACGGAAAAGTTTTCTGTTAAAAGCATTTTCGGAAAAGAGCGTCTAGATTGGCACGGAAGCTTTTCCGCAAAAGCACTTTTTGCGGAAAAGCATCCCATGGCCAATCTAAACGCACTTTTGGGCAAAAAAGACCCAATTGCCATTTTCGTGATTGGGGCTTTTTTGCGCAAAACAAATCTCAGCTGTCTACACTGGCCCTTTTCCGCAAAAGTTTTGCGCAAAAGGGACTTTTGCCTGAACGGGAGCAGCATAGTATTTCTGCAAAAAGCACTGATTTCTTACAGTAGGAAATCAGTGCTTTTGCGGAAATTCAAGCGGCCAGTGTAGACAGCTGACAAGTTCTTCCGGAAACGCGGCTGATTTTCCAGAAAAACTGGCCAGTCTAGACACAGCCTTGGAGTCTAAGGCCCCAATCCTGTAAACTTTTATGCACGTGCTAACCCTTTACTCATGTGAGTAGTTCCATTAGCATCCAAATGGAAATGGAATCCATTCCGCATGACTTGGTACAATGAGGTTTGTTGGTTTGAGAGACACCTGAGAAGTATTTTGAGGCATAAGGTAAAATACTCAATGCCTTCAAGTCTAAGTGTACCAATCCCAAGACTGGCTTACTCCAAATGCTGTATCAACTAGAAATTATGTCTCCATATAAAAATGTTAGCTGCTGTGTAGACTGTTGATTTGTTAAAAATCCCTGGTACAGAAAGAAGAAAAAAATTCATTATGCCACCAAAACACTTGGTTCTGCATGCTCACAGGGTACCCATTAGTCACGTGAGCAAGGATTGTAGGGTTAGATTCCAAATTAACCAAAACAGGTCTTTAAAAAACTAGTGTTGCCTCCGAATTGCCTCTCAGTACCAAAAAGAATATTTCTATTGATAATTAAGAATTATTATCCCCCCCCCCCAAAAAAAAGATGTTAACTTTCAACATTTACTTTTCAGGGAGTTTTTTATCTTATCCCCACCTTAGAGCACAATGGGTCAAATGGTGCCATAAATACACAGGCACCTGTTGAGAGGCATGGAAGAGTTCCCTGGATGATTCTTCCTCTGAGCAGCCTGCCATGCAGAGGGACTGTCCAGGCTAGCAGAGCACAAACTGCTTCTCCCATCGTACCCGGCACATTGTACAGGGCTTAGCTACAGAGTCACCTCCTCCTTAACCCCCTTCCTTTCCCACTTTTGGGCACTGCATAAGAAGCAGGTGAGGTCCTATACGTTCCCTTCCCCCTCTTTTGTCCGTGTGCACAGAAGGGTCAATCAGACCCAGCACATCCTTTCAAAGGCCGGTCACAAATCAAGCCTCACACGACACAACCAAAACAACGAGAAGGAGCCTGGAATCTCATACATCCAGAATGGGAAGTGACTGTCTAGGAAGGAGTACTGAAGAAAGGGAAGTACTGCAGAAAGTACTGCACAAGCTAAATATGCGTCAACAATGTCACACTGTTGACAAAAAGGCAAATATGATTCTGGGTTGCATTAACAGGGGCGCTGTGAGCAAGACATGAGACGTCATTCTTCCCCTCTATTCTGCGCTGATTAGATCACAGCTGGAGTACTGTGTCCAGTTCTGGACATCACATTTCAAGAAAGATGTGGAGAACTTGGAGAAGGTCCAGAGAAGAGCAACACAAATGATTAAAGGTCTAGAAAACATGAAAGCTCTGAGGGAAGACTGAAAGAAATGGGCTTGTTTAGTTTAGAAAAGAGAAGACTGATTGAGGCCATGATAGCAGTTTTCAAGTATCTAAAAGGGGTGTTACAAGGAAGAGGGAGAAAAAATGTTCTCCTTGGTTTCTGAGAATAGGACAAGAAGCAAGGGGCTTAAACTGCAGGAAGGGAGATTTGATGTTGGATTTTAGGAAAAACTTCTTAATTGTCAGGGTGGTTAAACACTGGAATACATTGCCTAGGGAGGTTGTGGAATCTCCATCACTGGAGATATTTCAGAGCAGGCTAGATAGACACCTGTCAGAGATGATCTAGATGGTGTTTGGTCCTGCCGTGAGGCCAAGTGATGGACTCGATGACCTCTTGAGGTTCCTTCCAGGTCTAGGAGTCTATGAGAATGGGCAAAATAGCATTGCACACTGCTTAGGTTAAACTCTTCTACTTCATTCAAACACAGTTCTACTCTCTTCCACAGGAGCTACTCATCTGAGTAAGCCAAGGAGGACACTGTCCTTAGTTAATCATAGCAATAATTACCTAAGGATAGGCTGCTTATTACAGTATTAATGAGTAGCTGACAGCAATGTTTGAGAAAAGTCTCCGAGCTATTTCCCATGAGATGCCTGTGTCCTGAATAGTATTATTTACCGTATGAAATAAATGACTTATGACTCCCGCCCTCATTTCTATCCGTCCAGGCTGCTTTGTTCTGGTGTGTTCAATTTATGAAACCAATCCTGATGCATTTTCTGTGTGTATAGATATAGCTTTCTTCTTGACCATTTATTGTCTGCACACTCTTCCTCCTTTGCATTGAATAGTTTTAATACAATCATTTCTTTATTTTGAGCTATCTGGGTATAAATAGAAGTTTCACACTGACAGCAAAAGATACCATGTCCGTGTTAAGAATATCCGGATTACCACTGAAATCTTATTTCTCTTGAAAGGCCTCCATGACTCTAAAATATACCAACTACATTACCATTTGCACAGAGGCATTCTTCCAAGCTAAGCACCTGCCCTGAGAATTTTCATCTGGGATAAGATATCAAGTCTATTCTAAATAATTACATGTTAAGTACGGTCATTTTAAATTGCCCATATAATATTTCATTGGGTGTGTTCAAAAGAAAAGAAGCACAAGGGCAAGATATTCTGCTGAGGTAAAGTCAATGGAACTATATGCATTTACACTAGCTGGGAACATGCTCCTCAAATTTTCGAATGTCAAGCACACAGCTCAGTAAAAATGATTGGGAGGGGTTGCAGTTGCTGGAGAAAAGGTCTAAAGTAAACAGGATGAAATTCAGTAAGGACAAATGCAAAGTGCTCTATTTGGGAAGGACAATCAGCTGCATACATACACAATGGGAAATGACCATCTAGGATGGAGTGTTGTGGAAAAAGATCCAGAGGTCATAGCAGATCAAAATTAAACATGAGTCAACAGTGTGACACTGTTGCAAAAAGAGCAAATGTCATTCTGGGATGTATTAGCAGGAGTGCTGTGAGCAAGACATGAGTAGTAATTCTTCCACTCTATTCCACACTGGTTAGGCCATAAATGGAGTATTGTGTCCATTTCTGGGCACATTTTTTGAAAGATGTGGACAAATTGGAGAAAGTCCAGAGAAGAGCAACAAAAATGATTAAAGGGCTAGAAAAACATGACCTATGAGGGAAGACTGAATGGACTGGATTTGCTTAGTCTGGAAAAGGGAAGACTAGGAGTATAATAGTTTTGAAGTACCTAAAAAGGTGTTACAGAATCACAAGATCACAGAATCAGAGAACCGGAAGGGACCTCGAGAGGTCATTAAGTCCAGTCCTCTGCCTTCAAGCACTGGTTACAAGGAGGAGGGTGAAAAATTATTCTCTTTCCCCTCAGAGGATGGGACAAGAAGCAATGGACTTAAATTGCAGCAAGGGAGGTTTGGGTTGGACATTAGGAAAAAATTCCTGTTAGGGTGATCAAGCATGGGAATAAATTGTTGAGGGAAGTTGTGGAATCTCCACCATTGGAGGTTTTTAAGAGAAGGTTAAAGAAACACCTGTCAGAGATGGTCTAGATGGTGCTTGGTCCTGCTATGAGTGCAAGGCACTAGACTTGCGAACCTCAAGACGTCCTTTCCAGTCCTATGATTCCATGATTTTCATAACAAATGATGTCTAAGTCATTTGCTTCAAGTTTGCACACTAGTGACTAGTACACCCATCATTCTATATGCAACAAGAGTGAAAAGGATGTGGCTCATTTGGGTAATTAGGCCAGTAAGTGGCCTGTGCAGAAAAATGTATAGACACGCCACTAGTAAGGTCTCCATCTGGCAGTCTTTGCTCAGGCAGAGGTGCCCCAGAATTCCACGCTATCCTGTACATAGATACACACACCCATCAAGGGCAATGTGCTTGCACAGGTGTCACTGGGGGCAGAATTTGATCTGCAGAATCTTTATTACTGGGGATGATGCACATGCAACAAAGAACCCAGCTTGATTCTCAGATTCCATGGAGAACTGGCAGGACTGACAGAAAAATAACAAACTTTCACTCTTGCAAACTGAACTGTCTCTAGTGGACACAAAGGCTGTGTCTACACTGGCATGAATTTCCGGAACTGCTTAAAACAGAATACTATTCCGTTTTCAGTTTTTCCGGAAAAGGAGCGTCTACATTGGCAGGTTGCTTTTCCAGAAAAGCCCTTTTTCCGGAAAAGCGTCTTTGGCCAATGTAGACGCGCTTTTCCGGAAAAGAGCCCCGATCGTCATTTTCGTGATTGGGGCTTTTTTCCGGAAAAGACTACTGGGCTGTCTACACTGGCCCTTTTCCGGAACAGTGTTCCGGAATAAGGACTTATGCCCGAGTGGGAGCAGCGTAGCTTTTCCGGAATAGTGGCTGATTTTGTACAGTAGAGCGTCGTTGCTTTTTCGGAAATTCAAGGGCCAGTGTAGACAGCTCGCAGCTTATTCCGGAAAAGCGGCTGATTTTCCGGAATAAGTGGCCCAGTGTAGACACAGCCAAATATAAATACAAGAACTGTCACACCAGGCCAGACCAATGATTCTTCTAGTCTAGTATCATGCCTCAGAAATATTACTCCTGGGAGAAATGTCAGCATCTCTGCAATGGAAAATTACGGAATAACCTAGCCACGAGGAAACTTTCTTCCTAACACATTCAGCTAGTAATTGGCTTAGGCTCTGAAGCAAAAGGGTCTGTATCCTTGATATACAAAAAGTCATGACTAAGTTACTAGTCTGATCTCATAACCCATATAAATATCTACATCTTGTTAATACTACTACGTTATTGTCTTCAGATGTCTATTAGTGGAGAGTTTCGCTGCTAATTTACGCACTGTGGAAAATTATGTACCATTTAAATTACACATAACATTACATTGGGTGTGTTTATCCTCAACTAAGCGAGAGTCTTACAATTCTGTTTTTAAGTATGTTTTTAGCCAGGTTTCCTGGTGCTAAAACAAGGCCCACTAATCTATAATTCCCAATATAGCGCCTAATACCTCTTTCTAAGGGCTTGTCTTCACTATGTGGAGGATTGAGGCTGCCACGGTCGATCTTCTGGAGTTTGATTTAGTGGGTCCAGCTCCTGACATGGGAAGCTGGCATGAGCCTCTCTCTGTGGAGATGGTGGGGAAACTCAAACTCGACTGTGGCTATGTAATTAATGTAGCTGGATTTGTGTATCTTAATTCGACCTTTCCCTGTAGTGTAGACCTGGTCTAACATAGAGACAGTATTCACTGGCCTTCATTCCTTGGGTATAGAACATCCACTGACTTCAAAAGGCCTTATATCAAGCCCCACAAGAACAAAACCACACTCCCAGTAGTGGTGATTATTTTAAAAGAATGGCCCATTTAGCCTGGTATCCTGTCTCGGACAGTGGCCTGGGCCAGATGATTCACAAAAGGGCAATTTCAAGGGATCCATCCCTCATCATCCAGTCTCAGTTTCTGGCCAGTTTAGGCCTCAGTTTATGGAAAAGACCCCAGGGGCCTGAACCCAAACTGTGTGTGCGATGGGCTTTGAAAATATCAACCCATCAGTTAGTGCAAGAACTGCTCATTATTAGTCTATTTCCAAATTTTAACTAATAGGAATGAAGATATCTACCACTTTGCTTTCCTCCTAACTGCAGCACTGGCTAAGGATATCTGCAATTTACCCTGGCCATTTTTACCAAAAATCTAATATGAGAAAGAGAAATAAAAATCCACTTGTCCTTATATGAGCCTTGCCCCGTGTCCAAGAATTTGGTTGACAAAGCTATTGCCAACACTGCCCATGTTAATAAATAAAAAAGGATGCACCGTTTTTTGGAACAAGACTCTGAATACGCTGGTAAATCAGGACCTGATCCTTCTAGGTTTCTAAAATCTTGGTACTGTTCAGCCTCTTATCAGATTCGGCCTTTAACTGCAGAGAAGCTACATACCTGGTACAAAGTAAAGAAAACAAATTGCTACAATTTTATCATAATTGAGGGGCATTAAATAAGGGTAACATGATTCTGTCCTCACAAAGGAGTATCTGCTTTTGAGCCCTTTCTGAACTCGGATGCAAAGAAAGGTGTGACTTAATTTACAAAGCCATTTCTAATGCACGGGCTTTTTCCATGAAATTCTTCTTAAATGGCATCATGAAGTCATCAAAATCCACCTCATAAGTAAAGCGTTCACGACGCAATTCCCGCTTTCTTATTAGATTGGCTGTTGTAGCTTCTGGGCTCCAACTCTGGAAAACACAAGTAAATACAATTGTAACAATTAAGCCTCAGTATGGTCAGAATGTTCTAATTAACTAATAATACTTACACAATGCTCTCAACATTTTTTTTTCAAATTAGAATAAATACCATAGAGATAAAGTGATGGTTAGTTAGTTGCATATTTGCTTTCTTAGATGAGAGAGATCTGTGATTTAAACCCTGGAATGCACCAGGATATTACATTAATTGCATCCTAACTTTCATTGACTTCCAATGGGAATTGGAAAACTAGTTCACTTATCTGCTTCGGAAAATCCTATTCTGTGTCTCTTATACACTTCTAAAAAGCTCACCCTAAAAATAGACTGTATAGTTATAAAACCTCTTCCAGATTCAGTAAAATATTAGTGGGCATTGCTTCCTGCCTCAATACCTGGCACAACCAAAAATCTTCCCTTGCTGAGAGATGACACAGGGACAGAGAGTCCCCCAGTAAAATTTCCAAACATCTTTAACCACCATCTTTAACCTTTGCCATATTCACGTCAGCGTCAACATGCTACAGTATTGAGGCTCTGCAAATATACTTACTTTTCTTGGTGTGAATGTAATATCAACTTTCTTAGTGGCTCCACTGGTTATCAGAGAATTCAGATGCGCGACATTGTCCTTATGGGATTCTTTCTTTTCTTCAAAAATTGATTTTTCTACAACTGGTGGAGGTGGCTGCAAATGTTTAAACACAAGACGAATATGTCACTCTTTCAAACACTGTACATACTAGTTGCTGTAGGATTTTTTTTTTTTTTTACCAGCCAGATACATGAGAGTGCATATTCAATCCTGGAAAGGATTTTTTTATTGAATGTTTTTTAAATTTGTAAGCATTTATTAGAAATAAAAATCAGGGAAGCATTTTAAGAATCAAGCAGGGTGGATGCAGTTCTTGGGAATTTACAGATGAAACGTTAACATTTGCAAAGGAATTGGTTGGCGAGCTTGGAAAGCTTGATGCTTTTTACTATGAACTAGGGATGTTAAATGTCAATTAATTAGCTAATTGAATAGTCGATGCAATTTGCATCAACTATTCGATTGCTCGATAAAGGCGCCTCCGCCTTTGAAGTGTAGCAACAGCCCCAGGGCTGTTGCTAACTTCAAAGGTGAAAGCGCTGTGGGAAGCATGGGGCCAGCAGGCACCCCGCTGGCCCCATGTTCCCTGCAGCATTTCAAAGCGGCAGCGCTGCATGGAACCCGGGGTCAGCACAGGAATCCCCAGCTGAGCCAGGCTCCATGCAGTGCTGCCACTTTGAAATGCTGTGTGTAGCCTGGAGCCAGCTGGGCTGCTGCTTTGAAGCACTCCCTCCGCTTCCCCTCCCCTTGCTGCCTCTTTCTGAGAGAGGCAGCGGAGGGGGGGGGGGGAGAGGGCAGCAACTAGTCAACTAGTGTGTCGACTAGTCATTCGCATGCCTACTATGAACCTCAAATATTAACTAGCAAGCCTGTGAAGAAAACCCCCAGAGGGCATTTGCACTAAGGAGTTGACTAGAGTTTAGATTCTAGTCTGAGTCACATTTCCCCTAGATTGTCATGGACAGAATTACTCGGGGGGGGGGGGGGGGGGGATAGATAAAGCTTTTAATCCTGGAGGGAATAATTGCACTGCCTCTAATTAGTGTCCCCTGGGACTAATTAAGAAGCAGCGCTAACAAACTCAGAGGAAAGTCAGGCCTGAAAAGGTAATAACTATGATGAAGTTGCAACAGCTGGTGTTAGAACATGAATTAGAGGGAAATGATCAGGTACTCAGGGCTGCGGTTGGGACACAGAGACCCCACAAGGGAAAAGAACACCCAGAACAGATGCAAGGTTTGAAAAATACGAGTCAAATAGCTCAACCTTTGCAAAGGCGGATTATGCAGTAACAGCAGACTCACTGCTGTAAAAAAAAAAAAAAATTCAAGGGGCTTTATCCAAAGCCCACTTAACTCAATGGAAGTCTTCCCGTAGACTTCAAGAGCTTCAGGTCAGGCCGTAGATGTGACAAGGTCTTCTTTTAACAAATCATGATCATCTGCAGCTCAGGACTGGCCTATCCCACTGCGGGCCATCGGCCTAAGTTGTGCAACTTCAGCTACACGACTAACGTAGCTGAAGGTGACTAGGCCTGCTTCCAGCAGTATCTTCACAGCAGAAAGTCAACAGCCGACACTCTCCCATTGACTCTGCTTCCTCGTCTCATTTTGGTGGAGTGCCAGAGTTGTGGGGAGAGTGCTCGCCAGTTGATTTATTGTGTCCATACAATTCTAGGTGTGATAAATTGACCCCCACTGGACAGATTGCTGCCATCGATCCAGCAAGTAGTGAAGACATGCCCATGGTCTCTACAGTACCATACGTGATGACAATAAAGATTACACAAGGGAAAAGGACATTTCTCTACTTTGTATTTAGATACCATAGAACACACAATTCCTGAAATATCACACATCAACCAGGACAGTGGGTGATCCTGCACTAAAATACTTATCCAATCTGCTGTTTTGACTGATGGATGAGGTGAGTCATTCAGAAACTATGCAATGCAAGGTACAGACTTTAAACAAAGTACTACTCTTGATGAGGGAAAAGTGCTATAATCATACATATAGGGTATGTCTAGACTACATGGCTCCGTCGATGAGTTTACTAGACATAGCAAAATGAAGCGGCAATTTAAATAATCGCCGCTTCATTTACATCAAAATGGCCACCACGCCGTGCCGATCAGCTAATTGTCGGCACAGCGTGGTAGTCTAGACGCTCCGTGGTCGACAAGGGAAGCCTTTGTTGACCGCTCCGGTAAACCTCGCCGCTTCATTTTGCTATATCTAGTAAACTCATCTACATGGCTTTGTCGACTGAGCCATGTAGTCTAGATGTACCCTTAGATACCTGCCAACAGGAGTGTTAATTTTTTTGCACGCTTTCGGTGGCCAAATCCATTGACACAGCAAGCATGGTTCTGGGTACTGACCAATGTTCCTCTAATTTTTCCATGTGCAGAATAAATATTATTACATGCACCAAGGCATGTGCAGAGGTGCACCACCAATAGAAACACATGCTGCCAGTTGTGGTACAGTGGGTGCTCTGCTAATCAGGTGGGGGGCATTTGAATCTCTCCTGGGTGGCCGCCCAAGCGTTCAGCTTATGGGGACCAGTGGTACTGACTGTGCAGCTTAGCAAAAGGGAAGGCTGAAGTTGTGGGTACAGTTCTGGCTCTGATGAGCTGGGTTTGTGGCTCTGACACAGACTTCTGGTGTGATCTTTGGAAAGACACCTAACATACTTAGATTGAAATCTCTTTGGGTCAGGGACCATCTTGTTTTTGGGTGTCTCTACAAAACCTCACCTAATGAGGCCCAAGACTGGAGCATCTAGATATTAAAGCAATACAAATTAATAATAAACTCATCATCATCATCATAATGATAAACTCTGTATCTGACTTCTTCTATCTGCAACACTCTCCATTCCCATGGGTGACTTCTCACTCCCACAGAATTCTTTACCCCGGCCCTCAAGCATTCTAGTTTGGAGGTCAGGCAGACGGTAACACTTCTGGCCTGACCACCAACAGCTGTGGGAATCACAAACCAGCGCAGCTAAAGCCTGACAATTGAGCTCTAATTCTGCAACATTCTCCAGAGCTGTGAGGTCCAGACAGCCCGTCCATCACTACTTCTGCTTGGTATAAATCTCTAGCATTCATGCTCAGGGTATCACCCCTCTCACCCTCAGGATCCCAAAGAGCTAAATCCTTTCCCACCCCAACCTGCATTACCACCAATACTGCACTTGGGAATCCGATCTGTAATACCCGTATCTCATGCTGAATCTCCTGGGATAGTACGTAACGATATTGCAAACTCAAAAATATGGGTTACCTTGGCCAAAAGTGATTTACTTAAGGCCAGTGTGACAGGACTGCAGCACCTGATGGGGCACTGATAACTATGAGGCAGGAGTTCAGGGACCAGAGACACAAAAAAGCAAGCTCAAGTTACTGAGGAGCTGCAATGCTCCTTATGCTATTGGTCTGGGGGGGATACCACACACGCTCTTATTATTACAATAGTGCCCAGAGGCCTGAGTGATGGGCACTGTCCCTGTCCCAAAGACTTTCCAATCTGAACAGACATTTTCCAGAGGGGGAAGTGCCTATGGTCATACAAAGAAGTCTGTGGAGGAGTTTGGTATGGAACACTGATCTCCTGTTATCCTCTGCCTTGATGCTTTCTCCCAGCCACCTGTTTCAGTGCTAGCATGAAACAAAATACAGGACTATGTAGCACTTTAAAGACTAACAAGATGGTTTATTAGGTGATGAGCTTTTGTGGGCCAGACCCACTTCTTCAGATCAAATAGTGGAAGAAAATAGTCACAACCATATATACCAAAGGATACAATTTTGTTTTGTATTTTGTTTCAGCTACACCAGACTACCACGGCTACTTTTCTATCTCTAGTGCTAGCATGGTTTGCTTAAGTATTTTGTAGATCAACTTCATAGCGTTTACCTGGAAAATAAACTAAGAAAACCAGCATTTTACTAATGGTTGGCAACCCGCATCACCACCTTCGCTGTATTTCATTACCCAATGTCGTCTATCATACCTCTTCTTTCACAGCTTCAGCCTCCGCACGCTTGGGCTTAGCGGCTGGTTTAGGCTTGGCAGGTTTCTTCCCTTTCTTCTCTTTATCCCCTTTGGCTTCTGGTGGCTTTGGCAAACGGTCCAGTTTTTCTTGAAGCAGGTCAATGAGTCTAAAGTCAGCATACGCCTTTGCAATGTCCAAAGTATTTTGACCTGGTTGAAAAGAAAAACAAGAAGCAAACCAAGTTTGTGATAAGAATCACTGGCAGGGGCTGTCAGCCATGACAATAAACAATAGGGTTGATAACTTTAACTGCATAATGACACTGAACTCAGAGCTCCAGCTTGCAAACCATTAAACACATGAGTGGCACACACTCATGCCAGCAGCCTTGCTGTCATCAATGGCAATACTTGCAAGAACAGGCAGTTGCAGGGCAGGGGCAGGGCGGAGGAAACTTCATGCGTTTTCCCCCCGCCCCCAAACCCTGATTTGCCTGGGAGCAGAAGAGGGCGTGCACGAAGTCTCCTCCCACTGCCGGGGCATGGGCACCTATGGGGAACCTCTGAGGAGGCAAAGACTTTATGCACTCCCCCACCACCAGACCAATCATGGTCTGTGGGTGGGAAAGCAGGGAAGTATCTTGGCCCCGCCCCTTCAGCCTAGGACCCCGCCCCTTCTGGTGTGGCCCAGGGCCACTTGCATATTTTTTTACTGGGGGCGACGTCAGCAATTTTTGCCCACCCCGATATAAATAGTTACCTTTTCTGTTTTCCATCTGGACTTTCGCCCCAGAATCGATTAAATACTGCACGGAGTCCAGTCTACAACTCTCAATAGCTCTCATCAGTGGGGTGGCATAGTTGATTGTCACTGCATCTATGACTGCTCCAGAGTTCACCAGCAGTTCTGCAATGTCCTGTTGACCTGCGTGGCACGCATGGTGCAGAGGAGTCCACTTGAAATTGTCAGTTGCGTTTACATCAGCCCTACCAATGAATAAATATATAAGAATACATGAAGAGCCATACTGGGTCAGACCTATGGTTTACCTAGCCCAGTATCTTGTCTTCTAACGGTGACTGATGCCAGATAGTCCCGAGGGACTGAGTGAAATAAGGCGATTATTGAATGATCCATCCCCTTGTCGTCTAAATCCAGCATCAGAGGTGAAAAGATTTAGGAACACCCAGAGCATGGGGTTGCATCCCTGATCATCCTGGCTAATAGCCATTAGTGTACCCATACAGTGTGAACTTCTATATTAGGGTACATCTAAACTACATGCCTCTGTCGGCAGAGGCATGTAGATTTATTTGTTCAGCAAAGGCAAATGAAGCCGCAATTTAAATGATCACGGCTTCATTTACATTTACATGGCTGCCGCGCTGAGCCGACAAACAGCTGATCAGCTGTTTGTCAGCTCGCGCGCTAGTCTGGGCGTTCCCCCTGTCAACATCAAAGCCCTTTGTCGGCAGCCCCGGTAAACCTCATTCCACGAGGAATAACGGGGCTGCCGACAAAGGGCTTTGATGTCGACAGGGGGAACGTCCAGACTAGCGCACGAGCCGACAAACAGCTGATCAGCTGTTTGTCGGCTCAGCGCGGCAGCCATGTAAATGTAAATGAAGCCGTGATCATTTAAATCGCGGCTTCATTTGCCTTTGCTGATCTGTCTAATCTACATGCCTCTGCCGACAGAGGCATGTAGTCTAGACACAGCCTTAAAGAGGCACTACGTCTACGTCTACACTGGCATGAATTTCCGAAAATGCTTTTAATGGAAAAGTTTTCTGTTAAAAGCATTTTCGGAAAAGCGCGTCTAGATTGGCAGGATGCTTTTCCGCAAAAGCACTTTTTGCGGAAAAGCGTCCGTGGCCAATCTAGACGTGGTTTTCCGCAAAAAAGCCCCGATCGCCTTTTTCACGATCGGGGCTTTTTTGCGGAAAACAGCACTATGCTGTCTACACTGGCCCTTTTGCGCAAAAGTCTTTCGGAAAAAGACTTTTGCCCGAACGGGAGCAGCATAGTTTTTCCGGAAAAGCACTGATGATTTTACATGAGATCATCAGTGCTTTTCCGGAAATTCAAGCGGCCAGTGTAGACAGCTGGCAAGTTTTTCCGCAAAAGCAGATGATTTTGCGGAAAAACTTGCCAGTCTAGACACAGCCTATGTGTATATAGAGGTGAATGTCACTGTACAATACGCATTAGGTGCACAACATTTTCTCAGTGCAATAAGCCTTTTCGTGGATTTTCATCTCACTTTCATACAGCTTTGCAATGTTTGAATGTGTCTGATGTGGCTTACCATGGAACTCAATGGATCTGAGGTGTCTGTATGACATAACTAGTCCCATCTTGGAACACTACAGGGTGCCTACTCACCTTGCCAGGAGAATGCTTTCCCTGCAGAGAGGAACAATAGGGTTGTAAATCATTCATGTCACTGATCAAACATATTGTTTCTACAGTGCTGCCATGTGTGCGCTCTGGCTTCCTTTCGGACCAGATGATGTGATCGTCTAATCCTTAGGGCGACGTTGTACCCTCCTTAACACAAGATCAGCATTCTTCTTAGGTTCTTTTTGCCAGAACAATTCAGGCTGTGTGTCACTTTACAACCTGTCCTGCGTAAGAGTTGCCTGGGGTTATGCTGCTCCAGAAGCATTGATCGAGGGGACAGGAATCTGCCTTTGATCTACACTAAGAGGAATTTACTTTTCACAAGTGAGTAGACTCCTCTGTGTTGGCTCACTGTAGGAAACAGAGTCATAGCCACTTCCTGTCCATGCCTGCCTTCCCATATGACCCTACAAAGGTTGCTCTTTCCACAGTGTCCAGGCACCTTCACACTCCTGTTACACATACAGGGCAAGCGGGGATCTTGCCCCTAATGGAAAAGAAAGTGGAGATGAGATTGGAGGGTGTTTGCACTTGGAGGGTAGCTTTAAACCTAAGTGATGCTTATGCTGGAGTTCATAAAGCTGAAAACTGTAGGTACTGTGGGTACTTATATATATATTTTTAAATAAGGGGTACTTATAATTTTTTAAATGGGTACTTTATAAAAAAAGGTTGAGAAACACTGTTCTAAGGGACTGGCCACCATAGATGTGAGGCAGAACCCTCCCAAGTAATATCTTTAGATTCTGGTTACTTATTTCAGTTCCCTTCCCAGTAAAACATTTCACCCATTGAACATTCTTCTGCAGAAGGCAACAGCACCCACAACACAAAGAACTACTAGGAATGACAGTGAAATGAGACATGAAAGATAAGCTCATACAATTATCAGATCATTTCTTTTCATTTTCTTGTTATTTTTCTCAACTGTTTTTTAAAAAACAAGGAGCAGTCCTCTGGCACCTAAGGGTATGTCTACACACAAAATGCATTTCAAAATAGCATTTGGCTATTTCGAAATAGCGCGTCCACACTGAGTGGACGCTGAATCGCATTTAAGGCCGGCCGGAACCAGGTCCGGCAGGGCATCAGGTCAGGAGTTACTTTGTGTGGCTGCTGCCTGAGGATATCTGAGGCCTGTGCTTAAAGGGACCCCCGCTGGACAGCCGGTTCTCAGCTTTCCCTGCTTGCTTGCCTACCTCGATGAGGGACAGCAAAGCATTTTTGTCTCTGCGTGCCCTGGTTGCCTTCACTTGGGACACCACAGCACTCTGCAGCATGGAGCCAGAGGTGCCCCTGGGCACTCTGGTGCTTCTCGTGGACATGTTGCTGCAGAAGGCGTTATTGCATCTACACTGTCCTTTGTGTCTACACTGTCATGTCGACAAAGCGGCTTGCTTTGTCGACAGAACTGGATGTAGTCTAGATGTTCTTTGTCAACAGAAACTTTGTCAACAGTATCTGTGTGTGTCTAAACTACACCCCTCTGCTGACAGAGGGATGCAGATTAGGCTTATCGCTATTGCAAATTAAGCGGGGATTTAAATATCTCGTGCTTCATTTGAATAGAAATGGCCGCCGCTTCTTGCCACTGCGGCAAAAAGCGGCAGTCTAGACGGGGATCAGTCGACAAGGAAAGCCTTTTCTGACCAATTCTGTAAACTTTGTTGCACGAGGCATAAGGGATCAGTTAGAAAAGGCTTTCCTTGTTGACCGATCCCCGTGTAGACTGCTGCTTTTTGTGAGCACAGTGCCGCGTCAGCAAAAAGCAGTGGCCATTTCTATTCAAATGAAGTGCAGGAACCGTTTCATTTGCAATAGCGATGTACCTAATCTACATCCCTCTGTCAGCAGAGGGGTGTATTTTAGACACATCCTAAGGTGCCACAGTCTTTAACTTTAAAAGCAGTCTTTAACTTTAAAACCTAACACAACTACCCCTCTGTTTTTTAAAAAGTCAGTGCACTTGATTTTATTCTGAAGTAGTTACATTTTAAAGGGGATGTGGCCAACTGGTTTATAATCCAAATTTCACAATAGTTGAATGGATGCATATTGTAGAATCAAATATTTCTCATCTTTGTTTTTAACACTGAACAGACTTTCTGATTATGAATCACCAAATCTCTGGCATAAATCAGCATAGCTCCATTGAAACAAAAGTATCTGTGTTGATTTATACAAGCCGATGATCCCGCATGGCATGTCTGTTTGGCTTTAGGTTAGAAAATGTCAGTATTTTAGAGCAATTCTTTAATTATTCAAAGATAGAAAGATTGATATTAAAAACTGCACACTGGTGTAATCAGGGGATGTTTTCAGTGTTGTTTTTCTAGTTTATCCCACATAGCAGCACAGTAAGGCTATGTCTAGACTGCAAGCCTCTTTCGAAAGAGGCTCTTTCGAAAGCATCTTTTGAAAGAGGCTCTTTCGAAAGCATCTTTTGAAAGAGCCTCTTTCGAAAGAGAGCGTCTAGACTGCACGGAGAAATTTCAAAAAAGCGGCTTGCTTTTTCGAAAGAAAGCATCCAGTGAGTCTGGATGCTCTCTTTCGAAGACGCCCTATTTACATTGAAGAACGCCTTCTTTCGAAAGAGGAACTTTCGAAAGAAGGCGTTCTTCCTCGTAAATTGAGGTTTACCGCCATCGAAAGAAAAGCCGCGTTCTTTCGAATTAATTTCGAAGGAACGCGGCTTGAGTCTGGACGCAGGGGAAGTTTTTTCGGAAAAAGGCTACTTTTCCCGAAAAAACCCCTGAGTCTGGACACAGCCTAAGGGTGGAATATGCAACATGAGAGAGGGCATAAGAGGCTAGCAGAAAGAATATAAATATTTTATATTATTACAGAACAGAAACAACCAGCATTGCTGCAATATTGTTGATACAGCTGTTTCAGAAATTGTGAACTGAATAGCAATCTTCAGTATGCCTCCATTCTTTCTAAATCTTATACTGATTTTTCCCTTCTTCCATATTCCCTTCTGGTTAATTAATTTTTTTAGTATTTCCCCATTAATATCTTTTGCATTTGCTCTCTATTTTATTCACTGATTATTTTATTTTATTACTTTCTGGAAATGAAAATTCATACGCAAAGAATTGGATTAACACAAATGCAGTGATTTGAGAGGATGTCTTCAGTCTAAGGCAAGTAGATCCAGGGATGCAGACATCTTTGAGCATCTATGCAGGACTAGAACCCTGCTGATTGTGGTATCTCTTCCTCAGGGGGACCTCAGAACAGGAGGCGGTCCATCAGTATCTTTTTCTGGTTACCAGGAGCTGATGGAAACTCAGAGAGGAGACCCAAAAGCAAAGTCTGGAGAGTAAAAATCACCAATGTTCCTTCACAGTTACCAAAGGGGAGAAAGATGCTGCCTCCTGTTTCTGAACAAGCCATAAGCTCTTCCCACTGCATGCACACACATCAGCTACACCAGCTTCACTGACTATGGAACTGTCCCATAGAGGTACAATGTAGAAACTGCTGCACTAGAGAAACCATTAGCACATTAGTCCAGGAGCCAATACCAGATGCTTCATAGGAAGATGCAAGAAACCCAGCAGAGAGAAGATGTTTCAGAGAAAGTTTCTTCCTGATCTGCTCTGGCCAGAAGGTCACATATGCCTCAAAACACAAGGGTTTTCATTCCATCCAAATGTCTTTTCAATTCTTTACTAATATAGTCCTGGGTGGTCTTGTAATCTACATAAATGTCTAATCCTTTTAAAAATCCTGCTGACGTCTCGCTCTCAGTGATATCTTGGCAATGAGTTCCACAGGCTAATGGAGTGTTGTTTATTTACCAGTTCTAAATTTGTTGGCTTTCAGTGTCATTGAATCTCACTTGATTTTGTATTAGGGTGAAACATAGCACTCAATCATCCTCATACCATTCATTATTTTATACAGCACTATTATTTCCTATTCATCTCTTTTCTGGAGTAGATGATTCACAACCCTACCATATGGAATATTTTCCATCTCTGCAATTATTCTCCCTGAACCTCCTTCTTCCCCCCTCTGCACCCTGGCTTCTATTTTAGGTGCAAACTAATCAGATCTGAACAGAATATTCCAGGCAAGGGCATAACATTGATTTACACAGGACTTGCACATTAGCATTTTCTCTTGCTGTATTTTTTAAATCAAACTGATTTATGATACGGTTCCAAGCAAAACTGTGCAAGTAAACCAAAGCACGCACTGTCAATTTATGTTTAAACTGCACTGTTTTCTCTGACCTTAGAGCACACACGGAACTCTGTGCATTGCACTCAATACGATTGGTTGAAAGACCATATTGTAAAAAGGAGCCCTGTTAGATTCCCTTAGCAAAGTTTTCTACTTAAATTCTCTCTCGCTGAAAGGTGCAAAGCTAACATTTACTATAGCACAATTCCTCTGGATTTCCTGGTTTTATCAGTTTAGAATCCCAAAAACAACACTGCTTTACCATGTTGCGAGGTCCAAATATTACACATAAGGGGCAACATTTATCCAGGCTGTAACTCCACTGAAGTCAACTGAGGTTTTAAGTTAGTGGAAATTAGTTGGTCCAATGAGCATAACCACCTGACCCCAAGAATGCAAAGACTTCCACATGTACGTAACTTTGCAAGTGTCCCCTTAATATTAGTGGGACTGCTGAAATGTGTACACTTCCATGAGTTTAAGTCTCTGTAGGTATAGATAATGCAGGCCTTGCTGGAATTCAAGGAACAACTACCAGTACGGACCAAAGGCTGTGAACTAGAGAAGGCCTTGCCTTTGCAAAAATTCAATCCACCAGGTATTAGTGAACGCCAATTAAGAGATTTAAATATTTGACTGGAGAGGACGGTACACAAACACTCAGTGTTCTCAAGTCATTGCATGAGCGCATTCTCTGGGGGTTATTCTGGGGCAGACAGACCCCCTCTGACAATGGATGAGGAGGTTTTATTAGAACTAGCCGGTGCAAGGTAGAAGAAAATAACAAGTGCGTGGAATGTAACACGTCACTTCCTTGAGTCAATGCTAGCTGGAGGCAATATGAGATGGGAATCTTTGTGCTGGCTTAGGTGTCCTGATGGAGCTGGTACCATTGTCATGGGCATATATATATTAGCGTACCTGTAGCTCCTACGGGGCACACATTAGTACAGGCAGTCCCCGGGTTACGTACAAGATAGGGACTGTAGGTTTGTTCTTAAGTTGAATTTGTATGTAAGTCGGAACTGGTACATATTGTAGGGGAAACTCTAGCCAAACATTTCTCCAGAGCTCAGTTTTATTCTCCCACACCTCACTTCCCTCAGTCCTTTATTCTCAAGCTGAGGTGTCTGCTGAGAAAAGCCGCTCCGCGTCTCCTTTGTCCGCTGGGGGGGGGGGCGCTAGCTTCGCGTCTCCCTGGTCTGCTGGGGGGAAGCAGCTTGTGCGGGGTTGCCTCACCCCGTTTGTAAGTAGGGGTCCGATGTATGTCGGATCCATGTAACCCGTGGACTGCCTGTACTGTCTTCTGTTGACAAGGAACCTAGCCAAGCACTTTTGCTGCTGAACTGAACCTGTGGTCTTTCTTTACGAACCACAGTGGCATGGGCATGAGAACTAAGGGTGCAGGGGGTGCCTGGGGTCCCAGCTGCCATCCCCATGCTGCACTGCATGACAGGGTCTCTCCTATCGATCTTGCATGCTGGGATCCCAATTCAAGCTCCGTACGCTGGGGGCCTCCCCTGCTGCTGGCCGTCTCCCCTGCTGCTGGCCGCACACGCAGAGTCCTGCTGCCACCTCACACACCAGGTTCCCAGCTGTTGGCCCACATGCCAGGGGTTCTGCTGTTGACCCCATGTGCTGAGGTCCTGGTTTGAGCCCTGTATGCTGGGAGGCCTTTGCTCCCAGCCTCAGCTGGGGGTAGGGTTGGACAGGGGTAACAGAGTTCAGGCATCACCCCTTTTAACAAAGTTCCTGCACCAATGAATATTGAGTTCTGCAGAACTGGCAAGCTGTTGGTGACACTGACATTGGATACAGCACCTACCAGCCTCTGCAAGGCTCCACTAACAACAGAGCCTAAGATTAAGTATCAGAGGGGTAGCCGTGTTAGTCTAAATCTGCAAAAGTGGTGAGGAGTCCTGTGGCACCTTATAGACTAACTGAAGTGTAGGAGCATAAGCTTTCGTGGGCAAAGACCCACTTTGTCAGATGCAACCTAAGAGCCTAAGATTGTAAGTAACTGTGCTTATCCTGGCAAACGGTGAGCTGTCTTGCTATATGTGGGAGTGTAACGCTAACGTAAATGTCATTGCCTTTAAAATTTAAAAAAAAATGTTTTGAAAAAACCCGCCACGAGTGTGTAGCAATTATTGCATCGAAACATACCAGATTTCTCTGTGAACAGACACCCTGTCATGCTCTGGTATTGCCCTAGAGTCATTCAGATAAATGCTTAAGGGAACCTCTTCCAAATTACTTTAATGAATCGTTAACTATCCTTCAAAATGAAACCCCTCGCTTTTATCATTAAGATTTCCCCAAAGTGTGTCTGCTGACTGCAGTCTGCTGTCGAACTTTTAAAGTGGTGAATAAATTAAATAGCTGTGTCTGATGACAGCCTTACCACGAATCTATTCAGCACCTGATGTGTCAGCCTGCTCCGGCTGGAAAAGAAAAGTGATGCTTTTATGCAATGGTCACGTACACCCTTTTGCCTCTAAAAGCAGGAGAACTGGGATGTATTTCCAGGTCTGTCAGACTGCTTATGTAATCTAAGGCCAATCCCTTAGGCCAACATTTTCAAAAAACATCCACTAATTTTGAGGGCCTCCATTTTTGGAATGCCCACTTTGGAACTCACGGGGTCTGATTTTCGAGAGGTGCTGAGTACCTATAGCTCCTGACTTCAAGGGGATAATAGGTGAGGTACCCAGTGCTTCTAAAAGTGTTTGCTCAGACTCTCCAAAGTAGCAAACACTTGGAAAATGTTACCTTTACCACTTCTGAAGATCATCTTTAAGTACCTCTGGGTGTGTCTACACTAGCCCCCTAGTTCGAACTAGGGAGGCTAAAGAAGGCATTCGAAGTTGCAAATGAAGCCTGGTGGAATCTCCCTCTCTGGAGATATTTAAGAACAGGTTGGATAGACATCGGTCAGGGATGGTGTAGACGGAGCTTGGTCCTGCCTTGAGGACGGGGGGCTGGACTCGATGACCTCTTGAGGTCCCTTCCAGTCCTATTATTCTATGATTCTATGACTTAAATATCCCGGGCTTTATTTGCATCTTCCCATCCGGGTGCCATTTTTAAATCCCTTTAGTCCGAACTAACTGCCTGCGGTTACACGCGGCAGTCAAATGTTAACTCGGACTAAGTCCTTAGTTCAATTTAACTGTTACACCTCGTGGAATGAGGTGGAATGAGGTGTAACAGTTAACTTGAACTAAGGACGTAGTCCGAGTTAACGTTTGACTGTCACATGTAGCCGCGGGCAGTTAGTTCGGACTAAGGGGATTTAAAAATGGCGCCCGGACAGGAAGATGCAAATAAAACCCGGGATATTTAAGTCCTGGGCTTCATTTGCAACTTCAAATGCCTACATTAGCCTCCCTAGTTTGAACTAGGGGGCTATTGTAGACATACCTTCTGTTTCCCTATTTTCTAAGCAAGGATCACAATAACAATACCCTACCTCTCAGGGGTGTTATGAAGCTAAATTCATAAGTGCTTGCAATGCTTTGTTTACACAGTGATAAACACGACACAAATGCTTACAAAGAAAGTTGAATAGCTCCAAGTTTCTTTTTGGGGGGTTTAAGTGACTATCAAATAAGAACATAAGAACAGCCATACTGGGTCAGACCGAAGGTCCATCTAGCCCAGTATATTGTCTGCCGACAGTGGCCAATATATACTCTGTGCAAAATATATATACTCAATATATATACTCTGTGCAAAATCAAGAACAAGAACAATCCTCCCCATGAAAAAATAAGAAATCTTATAAAAAGGAAAAACATACCCCTTCTCTAAAAGGAATTTCACAGCGTCCATATTCCCACTTCCACATGCAGCCATCAATGGAGTTTTATAATATACATCTCTAATGTCCACTGGTACCCCCTCTTCAAAGGCTTTCTTCAGTGACACTATGTCTCCTTCTTTACTAAGATAGATAATTTTGGTGTACGTTTTCTCGGGCTCATCAATGTACCATGCAGAGTCGTCCTGCAAAGGATGTTCAGGGGGGTGATCCCGATTAAAACGGCTACTGTCGGTAACATTCTGATAGGTCTCAATCATGTACATAGGGGGCCCTCCGTCTGTTCGACGTGGGCACAAGCTCTCTGGAAGGACACAGATAGGCATGGGTATGGAGAACTTGCCTTTCTTGCCTTTTCCTTTCTTGCCTTTCTTCTTTTTGGGTCCAAACGATGAAATGAGATAGGCTTTTTGCAAGTATTTGGAACCTTTAAAAAACTCTTCAATGTTAACCCCCCCAGCGCGAGACTTATCATGCGCCTGGGCAACCGTTTGTATTTGTTCAGCATCTACAAAATCACACTTCTCCTGAATAATGGATGCAAAGTCATCTTTGGTTACTGTTCCGTCACCCCTGTCCACTATCTCAAATGCCTCGCGAAGGGCTGTCTGATGTTCTAAGGACCAGTCATGCAACCTCATCGCCCAGCGTGGATCATCATCCTTCGCACCAGGTTTGGAGACTTTAGCATGGAATCGTTCAATTTTGCGCAGTTCCTTTGAGGCTGCTTTAAAACCACCTTCTTTGGCGATCATCCTTGGGGTCTTTGTGAGCAGGTTCTTCCATTTCGGATCGCAACCTAAAACACAGAAATGGTTTTACTAAAAATACCAGATGGTGTATGCAACTAGCTAAGTCTTCATACAGATTTGCAACAAACTGCTGTAGACAATTATTAACAGAGCCTATCATTTCTGGGATTCAGACAGAACTATTAAATTGCATTTCTAACTATAAAGTGGGATAGTTATTAAAGACAAAAACAACACTGAAAGTATTAAAGTTTGTATTTAAACTTAAAAAAGAAGCCATAAAGATCAGAGCTAAGGTTGAACTATTATTTTTAAATTCCCCATTCTGTACCCAAGAATTGAACTTTGGCTGTGGGTGGTGCCATTACTTAAAATGTTCAGACCTCATCAACAGAGGATGGACAGGTTTTGCAGTTTCATAGGGAAACAGTGAAATTCCAGGTGTGACACTGGATTTGATTTTTGTTAGCATGACATAGCTTCTTTGAGGCTTGATCCAATGCACATCGGAAAGTAAGGGGAGTGTTTCCATTAACTACAAGAGGCTCTGGATCAGGCCCTTGAAGCGTTTAGTGCTACAATGACTATTTTGCTTGGAAATGTAGACTTTTGAAATGCAGACGTTTCACAAGCACTGTGGACACTTACTTCTGGAAGACTTAAGTCCACCCCAATGCTAATGGAATGTCATTTCCAATTTTGTAGGCTTAAATGTTTGGCTCAGTATAGTTTTAAATTATTTAAACCTTTTGAGATTCCACTGCCTCCCTGGAGAATTGTTCTACAGGCTTACAGCCAGACTGACAGAAATTTTTTCGGACACTCTATATTTGATAGTGCAGGGGTGGGCAAATACTGACCCATGGGCCAGATCTGGTCAACTAGGGTTAGCTCTTGGCGGGCCACCACTGCCATATTTACCTGCACCTCTGCAGATATGGGAGATTGCAGCTTCCACTGACCGCAGATCGCTGTTCCTAATGGCAGCTGCAGGAAGCAGTTCCCACTGGTCCATGCTATTTCCCATTGCTCCCACTGGCTGGGAATGGCAATCCACAACCAATGGGATCTGTGATTGCTGGTACCTGTGGCTGTGCAGGTAAATATAATGGCAGCGGACCTCCATGCACTAGCCCTACAAGCCACTTCCATGTTATTGCCCAACCCTGTGTGAGTGGATTAAGTGCTCAATAAAAGCACCACTATGACAGTCCTGGAAAATCAAATCCTCCATTTATGTAGAAGTGAAATCCTGTATTGAGCATAGAAGACAGCAAAGATTTGTATGATCTATGTAAGTATGCATTTTTGTTTACCTCTTTGCCCTATAAATTTGCAGCAATCCGCAAAACCCCCAGCAGCAGCGTAATGAAGTGGCGTGTTCCCATTCATAGCAATAAGCCCCACATCTCCATTATAAGCTGAGATTATCCTGAGGATCTAGAAGAGCAAAGTCAATGCCATTAAAAACCCTGTACTAAAGATACTGGGAATTGTGGGTTTTTTTAATTAATAATTGAAATTAGGGCTGTCAACTAATTGCAATTAACTCAAGCAATTAATTCAAAACAGATTAACTTGATTAAAAATTAATTGCAATCAGTTGCAGTTTTAATTGCACTGTTACACAATAATCAGAATACCAATTTAAATGTATTATAAATCTTTTGGATGTTTTTCTACATTTTCAAATATATTAATTTCAATTACAAAACAGAATACCAAGTGTACAGTGTTCAGTTTATATTATTTTTATTACAAATATTTGCACACAAAAAAGATAAAAGAAACAGTATATTTCAATCCATTTCATGCAAAGTACTGAAGTGCAATCTCTTTATTGGGTAAGTGCAACTTACAAATGTATAGTTTTTACATAACTCAACTTGAGAACAAAACAATGTAAAACTGTAGATCCTATAATTCCACTTAGGCCTACTTTTAGTTTAGCCAATCACTCAGAAAAATAAGTTTATTTACAGTTACAGGAGATAATGCTGCCTGCTTCTAATTTACAGTGCCATCTGAAAGTGGGAACAAGTGTTTGCATGACACTGTTGTAGCTGATGTTGCAAAGTATTTACGTGCCAAATATGTTACATATTCACATGCCCCTTCATGCTTCAACTGGTAGACTTGTTCATCATCTTTACGGTGCAAACATTTGTAATAAAAAAGAATAATACAAAGTGAGTGCTCCACACGTTGTATTCTGCACTGTAATTGAAATCAATATATTTGAAAATGTAGAAAAACATCCAACAAGATTCATAGTAAATTTAAATTGGCTTTCTGTTCTTCACAGTGAGACTAAAACTGTGATTTATTACATTAATTTCTGTAATTGTTTGACAGCATTCCTTGAAATACGGTGTAATCCATAGCCACACTGTGTGGCTCTCTGATGTTCTCCACTGCTCAGTCTGCATATAAAAGTTTATCAGGTTGCCATAGTAGTTATGTGGTTCTTTAATTTAGGCAGTGGGAACTTGAGCTTTTAGATCCAGAGTGTCCATGTTCAGTCCCAGTTCTACCCACCTATCTGAAGCTGTTGTGTTTTAAGATGCAATTAAGGGTGGTAGCTAGCTGGAGCGACCTAGAGCCAAACAACAGGATACCAAGGGGATGGGCATTATCATTGGGATTCTCTCTAGCAGAAAGGTAGAGATATTTTGGGGCACGATGCTGCGGGGAGGAAGCTACTGCTGATCAGTTCCCCCACATCTGTTGAAATTTCAGGGGGGAAATCCATACCACAGCTGTCCTGAACATGGAGAGACAAGAGGGAAGAAAAGAAGCCATTTCCTCATTATTGAGCATCTACAAGCATTAATTCCAAGTGCTCTATTATAACAAAAACACCTCAATCATGAGACGCACCCATGACACACAACCTCATGAGATACCTCTGCCCTGGTGGAGCCATATGCATAAGATGTAGGCAGCTACATGTATTTATAAATCCATGTATTTACAGGAAACGGTGGCACATTTAAAAGAGAAAACCTGTAATTTCTAAATTCCCTGAATGGTTTAATAGAAAGCATTCATGAATATTGATTTTTCTGCTTGGCTTGGAACAAGCAGGCTCGGTTGCTTTGAAGTTAACTTTCAGTCCTCATAAAAAAAGATACCTCAAAAAAGCCTCCTTTGGCAGCGAAATGTGCAGCATTGTGTCTTTCATTGTCGAATATGTTAACATCTCCTCCTCTCTCAAGAATGCCACGCACAACCTCTATCACGCCTTCTCTTGCCGCTTCCATTAAGGCAGTCCGACCTGTAGCCTGCAAGTTAAACAGACGTGTTTTATGTTCGTTTTCGTGTTAGATAATCCAAGTCAGTGTTGCAAGGGGATATCAGAACTGTAGGCCTCCTCTATGAATCATAAAAAAGCAAAGCAAGGTACAAGCCCAATCATTTCAAGTCCTTGGGAAATCATTCCCCTTCTTGGCCCGAAATAGCCTCTGTCTCTTGACCTTTAATGCACAGAGCTAAGCCCATCTATTCTCATGCTCATCCTGAGAGACAAAAGTGTGGTGGGGGACAATGTTTGTGGGCACACGAGGCATGTTCGGACTGTGCAATTTTAACTAGAAGGAGAAGAATATGCTCCTGGATTTGTGGTTACCTGAGATGTATGGACCATTGAATGTGCCCTAAGCAACGGTCTGGCTTTTTTAAACACATAAATGACTTGGATTGTAGCTGCCCGTTGCACAGAGGTGCAAATGGAAAGGAGGGTAAAGGGCACAGTTTCTTGGAATATCTCATTGTCTTTGGTTTTTTGCCGGGTCGGCCACATTATACTTCTAATTTTATTGAATAGAATTTAAAACAATAGACCAGATCTCTTGGCCAGTGGGCACAGCTTCACTGACGTCAACAGGGATGTAGCAATTCACACTATTAAGAGAGCTGGCCTGGCTGTTTTTATGCATATAAATAATTGGATCACAACCTACCAAAATCCAAAAGAGGAGAGAAGTGATCCAGGGTGTGGGACCGCAGCAAAATAAAACAAGAATGATGAAGGAGAGGCACCATTGCTAGCAATAACCTATGCATTGCCCGGATTATTTCACATTTAAAGATTTATGGTCACTTATTGTCGTGGTCCTACAACAGCATTACAACAGTATGTACACATATTGAATTATAGGCACATTCCTACTGGGTTTATTGCATTGGGGTTTGCTCCTCTTTCCAAAAATTTCATACACGTTTCTTTAATCTCATGGGCTTGTTCACAAGCTTGCAGGAATACTGGCTTCCCATCAGTAGTACAGTTGTTAACATCCGCGCCGTATTCTAACGCAATCTGAAAGCAGCGGCAGTGCCGTTTCGTGGGTAAAATACAGTAAAACAAAATGCCTGCAACAAAAAAACAGAACAGCTGTTAAGCAACAAAACAGGGGGCTGAAATAAAAAGCACAAAAGCCCCTAATTCAAAGACAGCCCCCTTAGACCAATACAGAAATGCTCTAATATCTCAGGTATAAGGGTCTGTCCATTTGAATCCAATTATAGGGTCAACAGCTTAGAGAGTAATACATGAAACAATATTTGGGATTTCAATGGGACCAGTGTGTAGAATAAAGCAATATTCAATGTGAGTGAGTATATTAGAACCTGACCTTTAATAGTTAGACACATCTACAACTTAATACAGGTTGGACCTCCCTGGTCCGGCTGTGACGGGGTACACTCACCCCGCCGTGGCGGTGCGGACTCGCCCCGCACTCAGCCCTCTCCAATCCCCGTGCTTCATGGGGAGCATGGTATGCGGCCCGCCACTTGAGCCACATGTTCTGGCACCATGGCACAGCTGATCGAAGTCACGGCTGGGAGACACATGCCCGAGCCATGCTAAGGGCACGTTGGGCTGGACGCAAGGGAAGGGTGGTGGGGGCCTCGAAGGGCGCACGGAGCATACGTCACCGGGAGGGGCCGGCATGGGAGGCCAGGCGGGAGATATAAAGAGGGTACGGCCATGAGAGGAGAGGAGGCTGGAGGAGCAAGGGGAAGGAGCACCAGGAGCAGGGGAGAGAGAGAGGGAATGAGAGAGAGAACGAGAGGGAGGAAGACGGTCGCCGGCGGTACGCTGGCCATCTGAACGAAGAGGCAGTTGTGAAGGAGAACGGTCTCCCCCCAGCTGCACTTGGGGGTAGGAAGTAGCCAAGGGCAGGGCTTTCCTTCTGGTAGCCTGCAGACTGCTATGTTACGGCAGGAGGCCCCACCAGCCTGACAGGACCCTAACTGACCCTGTCCGTAGGGCCCTGGGCTGGGACCCGTGAGAGAGGATGGGTCCAGGACTCCTTACCCCATCCACCACAGGCGGTGGTGAATCTCACAGGACTGCCACTAACAGTGACTTTGATAGACTACCAGCAAGGCACAGGAGCCTTGAAAAACTCTCTATAAAAGGATGGCTAGGCAGCCACGAGGCCCAAGTGTGACTGAGAGGGAAGGGAGCAGGGAGCTTCACAACTGGTGGAGAATGTGGGTACGAGTCCCGGTATCCCTGGACTGAAGGGAGGACTGGAATAGCGGGGAGAATAAGCTTCAGTGCAGTAGGATTCTCTGTCTTTCTGGGTTTTTTTTTCTCTTCTCTCCCGTTGCTAGTTTGTTTTCTTTTGGAAGGAGAGATGGAGTCTGCCAAGATGTTCGAATGGCTGACAGAAAACTAAAGGCAGCAGCAACAACAACAGACTTTGCTGATACAGTAGCTGTCATCAGCAAAGGCAGCTCATGTGGGAACTGGCAGAGCAGTACTGAGCGCAACACGAGCGGTGGGTACAACAGTACGGGACGCCGGCGCGAGGCTGGGATGTGCCTCTGGTGAGCCATGAGACTGACCAGGGCTCGGTACAGCAGTTGCCAATACAACTGGCTAAAATTGGCCCAACAGATGACCCTGAGGCATTTTTTATAACGTTTGAGCGGGTGGCCACTGCGGCACACTGGCCAGAAGAACACTGGGCCACCTTGCTAGCCCCATACCTAACCGACCCAGCCCAACTAGCCTACCGGAGTTTGAACCCCAGAGACTGACCTCCAGAGGTTCAGACAGGAATGGTACCCCCAGGGGGCGAGGCCCCGAGTCATCACGCAAAAGTTGAGAGAGTCAGGGTGGAGTTGGCTGGAGCCGAACCAGACGTCGGGGGCCCAACTGGCAGATCCAGTGATTTTGGAGCAATTCTTGCACATGCTACCCGGTGGGGGACAGCAGTGGATACGACAACACCACCCCTCTACTGTGAACGAGGCAATCACGCTGATGGAGGACTACATGATGGCGGAGTTGGCTGAGGTAATAGGGAAACCGGCTCAGGATGTTCTCCCACTGAAGCCCGGAACTGACATAGCGACCCGACAGAAAGAAAATAGTGTGGGAGAGGAGGGGAACGTGAGCGCAGGGAAGAAGTGAGGGACGACGACTTAGCCCCAGTGTGGTCACCTCCTGTGCAAGAACCGGCACCCGCAAAGGCCCTTCGGGCAGCCAAAAGGGACCGAGCCCAGATGAAAGGCGGGCCTTCCAAGGGCGTGTGTTTCCAATGCAGGCAGGAAGGGCACTTTCAGAAAGAGTGTCCTTATATGGATTGTACATATGGTCAAGTTTTGATGGGAGAAAAATCCTCTGGGGGCAAGAGGGGTGGAGAATTCTGAGAGCAATTAAAATAGAGGGCGTGTCTATAATGGCACTAGTAGACTCCGGGTGTGGACAGACCATAGTAAGGGCTGATTTGGTAGAGGAAGGCGGACCTAGAGGACTGCCAGTCTTCGTGCCATGTGTGCATGGGGACATGAAACCGTATCCTATAACGTGGGTGCGAATTATAGATGGGCAAGTGGAGGGATGGTGTTATGTGACCATCGCCCCAACGTTGGCCTACCCCGCTCTCTTAGGGAAAGATTGGACGGGGTTTAACCGTGTGGTCGAAGAGTGGGGGCGTCAGGTCCGAAGGAAGGGATCTGAGGCCTTGCTAGAGGAAGAAGTAAGGAAGGAAGAAATGGAGCTAGGTATCCTGAACCCCAGCCCCACAACCCATGATCAGGCTGCAAACCCCAACCAGCTGATTGACCCAGATCTGGCAGCCCGACCTGAATTTTGGGATGGAGATTTCATCCAGGAGCAAAGGGAGGACCCGTTACTACGTCATGCCTGGGAGAACGCCAAGGAAATTGACAGACAGGGAGACTCGGCCGTCTGGATGATGACGAGTCTCCATTTTGAAGTACACCGCAATCATTTGTATAGGGTCACAGAAGGGGTGGAGGGCAGCGGGACGGTCCAACAGCTATTGGTCCCAAGGAGATATCACAGGCAACTCCTAGAACTAGCACATGCGAACCCATGGGCCGGTCACTTAGGGTGGCAGTTGCTACAAAGGTTTTATTGGCCGGGGATATACCGGACGGTGAAGGACTTCTATAACTCATGCCCTGAGTGTCAGAAGGCTAGCCCAAGAGGAGTACCCAGAGCCCCTTTAGTCCTGTTACCCGTGACTGAGGTTCCCTTTGAGAGGGTCACCTTAGACCTGGTGAGCCCTCTCGAGAAGACACGAACAGGGTATCAGTACATCATGGTCTTGATAGACTACATGACAAGGTACCCCAAGTCCATACCCTTGCAGAATACTACCGCCCCTGTTATTGCCGTGGAACTAGTGAAGATCTTTTCATGGGTGGGGATCCCCCGTGAGATCTTAACAGATCAAGAGACTAATGTGACTTCAAAATTGATGGAGGAGCTTTGCCGGCTGTTGCGGATTAAAGCACTAAGGACCTCTGTTTATCACCCGCAGACCGACGGGTTGGTAGAAAGGTTTAATAGGACATTAAAAAGTATGTTAAAGAAGTTCGTGGAGGAAGATCCTAAGGAGTGGCACAGGACTTTGCCCGCCTTACTCTTCGCAGTCCATGAGGTACCTCAGATATCTACCGGGTTCTTGTCATTTGAGCTTTTATACGGGTGGTAGCCCCGGGGTATATTAGATATTGTTAAGGAAGCCTGGGAGGAACAGGCGATCCGGGTACAAGGTTCAGTGCAGTATATACTTAAATTGCAGGAAAAGTTGCATAACCGGGGGGAGTTTGCAAGGGAAAACTTATTGATGGCACAAGCAAAGCAGGCTAGGTACTACAACAGAGGGATACGCTTAAGAACTTTTGAACCAGGAGACAGGGTCCTACTTTTGCTACCCGCACAGGATTCCAAGCTGCTGGCCAAATGGCAGGGGCCCTTTGAGGTGGTCTGCTGGTGGGAGAGGTTGACTATGAGATAAGGATGCCGGGGAAATGAAAAAATACCAGAATTTATCACGTCAACCTCTAGAAGGCTTGGAGGGAGCAGGAGGGGTTAATGATTAACCCGGTAACCCCCGAGTCTGAGCTGGGACCCTGGGGAGGTAGGGACACTAACCCTACAGCTGGGTCGGGAGCTGACACCAGTCCAACATACCGAACTACAGCGCCTGTTACACACATTTTCACAAGTCCTGACCAATCAACCAGGACAGAGGACTCTGATTTATCACCATATAGCAACAGAGCCCGGTAAGAAGGCCCAAGACTCGGTGCAACCCCTCCCCCAGAAGATGTGGGACACGGTATGGGAAGAGGTCCAGCGAATGCTGCTCTGGGGCATGGCGGAGGAATCTCACAGTTAGTGGAGGAGCCCTGGTACTGACAGGACGTAATTGCTCCCAGACGAGGGATTTTGCCAGGCCTGGGTAGGTCATTTCTGGACCCCCTGGTGCCAGCTCCACCCCCTGCCCTGCCATTCCACTGGGCTTCCCAACTCCCTCGGCAGCCCAGATGGATCACACGCCGGGTTTTCTGATCCCTTCCTCTGATCCTCCCCCCTCCTCCCCTCTCCGCAGCCCAGCTGAGCCACATGCCAGACTCCCAGACTCCCCCGGGCAGCCCAGTTGGGCTGCATGCCAGGCTCTGCCTTCCCCGCCCCTGAATAGAGCCGGGCTCCTGGCTCCCCCCATCCCCCGCAGCACACCAGGACTCTCTGATCCTGGAAAATCCATGGTCTATTGCCAGATCAGAGTGTTCCCGTTTATAGAGATGCAACCTGTATCGGAAAAAGCCACAAACGAAATGCCTGATCCAGCCAAAATGTCTTCACTTTCAACATCACAAAAACTCCTACGAAAAAAAGGCTTTGTTGGGTGGTATGTGTAGAAAACCCGCATCTTGGACTAAACCCTGGGATGTTTAGAGTAGCAAGCCATAGGCCTTTGCTACATGAGCAAAAAAACCCAGTCCTAGAGCAAAAGACTCTTCCCCACTATGCTGACCAGCCATTAGAGAGGGAGGGGCACATTACACACATGGCTAGCACGTGAGACGTGGCGAGACAGCCGGATGCAATTTGTAGAGTCTGGCTCCAAAGATACTTTTTCTATAAATATGATTAAGCAGGACTCCTTTTACCTTTTCCTTCATTATCAACTATGGTCATGTCTGCCTCGGCCTTTACTAGTTTATCCAAGGCTAACTCATGGCCCAGGTCAGCTGCTTTCATGGCAGGAGTGCACCCCATTCGGTCTTGGACGTCAGGGTGAGCTCCTTGCTCCAGCAGGAAGCTGCACATATTAATGTCATTTGCGATGCATGCCAAATGCAGGGCGCTGTCTCCGTTGACCGGCTCGGTGAAATTAATGAGTTCTGGGAATCCAAGCTTGGTCAGTTTCTCTATCTGCCGCTTGTCCTTCTGGCGAACACATTGGAGAACTTTGTAGATCTGCAAGTTTTCAAGTCTTTTGTCCGTCAAAGACATCCTTGACCAACTGAAGTTAGTCTTCTTCAAAAGGAGCGCTTTCTGGACAAAATAAATAACCATGTAAACACAGAAGAAGTCATTTATGGGATTGATCCAAATAACATGTGACAAAGTTTTTCCTTTTGACTTCAGAGGTGACTGAGCAACCTCATTATTCTTGATTTTATATGTGCATATGTTCATATTATATACACATCTAGGTACAGACACACAGACAGTACCGTATTTTCTGGCGTATAAGACTACTTTTTATACTAAAAAACATCCCCCAAAAATCGGGGGTCGTCTTATACGCCGGGTATAAACATACTGTAGCTTCGGCTACATACAGAACGTCCCTGTGCTGATACTGTATGTACCGCGCTGAGCCAATCACGGCAAGCGGTGTCATCTATTAATGCATACAAAGCCTGCTCGGATTGGCTGAGTCAGAGAGGTGGGCTATTACAACCTTTGCCAATCCGAGCAGGCTTTGTATGCATTAATAGAATACACCGCTTGCCGGGATTGGCTCAGCGCGGTACAGACAGTATCAGCACAGGGACGTTCTGTATGTAGCCAAAGCTACAGTACTGTATTAGGGCACATCCAGCGGGCTGGTGTTTTTAAATGGTGTTGCCTCAGAAGGGGGGGGTAGTCTTATACGGTGAGTATAGGCCAAAACCTATGTTTTAACTGGAAAATTAGGGGGTCGTCTTATACGCCCAGTTGCCTTATACGCCAGAAAATACGGTAAGCACACTTAGCACTTTGAAAATAATTCCTTTACAAACCATTTCTGATTATCAAGTGTTTAATTTGGTATGAAGAGGTTTTGTTTAAAGTGGAAATTAAAAGCTGGATTTAATGCAGTTCGGAGCTAACATGGAACATAACATAAGAACAGCCGTACTGGGTCAGCCCAAAGGTCCATCTAGCAAGTATCCTGTCTGCTGACAATGGCCAATACAAGATGCTCCAGAGAGAGGGAACACAACAGGTAATCCTCATGTGATCCTTCTCCTGTTACCCATTTCCAGACAAACAGAGGGTAGGGACACTATTCCGACCCATCCTGGCTAATAGCACTGATGGACCCATCTAGCTCCTCCTGTGCAGAGGGTCAGCAACTGAACTCTGCCCCACTGAATACCAATGGAGCCCTGTTTTGTAGAAGTGGTGTGTGGATCCTCTGTTAGGTCATCTGCGCAAGGGTTGAATTGCACACCCGTTGATTCCTGTGATAGGTCTCCTGAGGGAGGTATTTTGGAGACAAGAACTCTAGTATTTGGGCTAGGCCCTGACGGCCGTATTTACCCTAGTAGAGGGGACTCTGATATTGGACTAGGCCTCTCAGGCTGTATTTACCCAAGCAGAGGGGACTCTGATATTGGACTAGGTCATAGCGGCCGTAACTATTCTAGGGGGGGGGGGGATACACCCCCACCCCCCCGACACGGGGCTCTGCAGGTTCCTCTCCCCTCCTCCTCCCCTCACAGCTACAGAGATTGGGGATTTCCTCTCCCCACCCCCACACCTACTGGGACTTGCACACTTCCCCTCCCTTGCCACTTCACACAGGCAAGGGGAGATTCAGCACCCCATGCTGTGAGGCTCCTGGGGGAGGCACTAGCGATTTCCCCAACACACACTTCACCTGGAGAGAGTGGGGATTCCCTTGGGACTATTACACCACCAGTCACACAGGAGGATACAAATACCAAAAGGCCTCACTCAGGGATTAAGGCCCATTGCGCTAGGATCTATGCATGTGTAACCCACACACCTAGGCTATGTCTACACTGGCGGGTTGTTGCGCCAGAAATATGCAAATGAGGCTAAGTGTGGAATATCGCTGAGCCTCATTTGCATCTCTAATGAGCCGCCATTTTGAGGAAGAGGCTCTTGCACCAGAAGGAGTGTCTACACTGCCCCTTCTTGCACAAGAAAAACCCTCTTGCGCAATGCTGCTGTGCTGATTATTTTCACCAGGACCGTGCACGGGATAGGCAGCACCCCAGGATCTGCGTGCGCCCGGGCCAGCCACACTCCTCGCTGGCCTGTTCCCTCCCAGCCAGCCCCACATCCCCCAGCCCTCTCCTGGCCAGCCCTGCTTCCCGCTGCCCGGTTTTCCTCTCCCCTCCCTGATCTCCCCCGGCCAGACCCACTCCCCTTGATCCCCTCCCAGCCAGTCCCACTCCCTACCGGGTGGTTCCCCCCCATTTTCCCCAGCCAGCCCCACTCCCCCAGACTCCCTCCCGGCCAGCCTCACTACCCTCCATTCTGGTCCGTTGTCCTGCCCCTCACCAATCTGAGATCAAGTGTGTCCGGTATTTTTTTTGAAACCATCTGGTAACCCTAATTTTGACTGGTGTAATATCCAGCGGACAAAGACATTGTGCAAACTGCCTAGCCCTTGTTGAGTGTTTTGTGAGACACAGAGGCTACGTCTACAGTGGTGCATTCTCACGCAAAAACTCTTTTGTGGAAGAGTTCTTCTGCAAAATCTCTTCCAGAAGAGAGCGTCTACACTGGCATGTGCTTTTGCACAAGAGATGTGGTTTTGCACAAGAGCATCCATGCCAGTGTAGATGCTCTCTTGAGCAAGAAAACTCTGATGGGCATTTTAGCCATAGGGCTTTCTTGCACAAGAAATTCTTCTGGAAGAGCTCTTGTGCAAGAGGGCTTCTTCCTGAGTGGGAGCGTCAGAGTTCTCGCACAGTAAGTCCTGATTTTACACATTAGAATGTCAGTTTACTTGCGCAAGAACGCGCAGCCAGTGTAGACAGGCAGCACGTTTTTGCGCAAGAGCGGCCGCTTTTGCACCAGATCACACCAGTGTAGACACAGCCCGAGGCTATGTCTAGACTACACTGATTTATCAGCAAAAGGTATGCAAATTTTCAGAAGAGGCTTTTCTGAAATTTGGCCCGTCTACACTGGGCCAAATTTTGGAAAAACCTACTCTTTCAGAAGAGCCCTTCTTCCTCGTGGAAGGAGGAAGTCAGGGCTTCCGAAAGAGTGCGTCTGCTCTTCTGCAAAAAAAAAAAAAAAAAAAAGAGCAGATGCATTCCCAGGACATGGCGGAGTTTTTCCGGGATACCTCTGGTATCCCGGAAAAACTCCATAGTGTAGACATAGCCAGAGTGAATTTTAAGGAGTGAGGATGTGTAGTGATGATGTAGATCTTCACAGTAAATGCCTCCCATGAATGAGAGGCAGTATGGGAGAAAGTGAGAAAATGCTCATTAGAAAAAATAAATAATGGGCACTAAGGGATAGCATTGGTGCCAGAGCAGAACTGGAGTTTGCCAGCAAAGCATGATTTTGTACCCTACAGGGATGGGTGATGTCCCTTTGTGAACTCCGCACAGGCTCTGGTAGAGTTAATTGGAGCAGAAGAACTCAATTAGGCCCCTGGTTGCAGCTGGAGAGTGTGGACCAAGCCCAATTAAAAACAATGCCCAGCTGGGGGAAGATGCAGGTAGTTACCATGCAGAGTAGAAGAGGGCTGCAGGGAGTGAATGCTGAAATGCCTCTCTTAGCAACAGAAAGGAAAGTAGGTGTAAAGAGGAGACCCTGGACTCCTCTCCTGCGCAGAGAATTTTTACACAGAGCCAGGAACAAAGCAGAGAGGTCATTGGTTTGGAGCAAACTCTGGCAGGGAGACCTGACCGAAAAAGGCCTCACCTGGTGCCCAGGGAAGCATTCAACTGAGGAACAAAGCTTGGGGAAACCTGGAGTATGGCAGGGTAGAGTTGAGCTGCTCTGAGGCAAGGACCATAGGGTCTACGGTTCAGGGGGCAGAGGCCTGAGACAGTCTTGAAATTATTTGATGGACTTCTTTTTGTGGGGGGTTTGTCCCCCTGTGGTGAGTGAGGTGGAAGAGTGGGGTGATAAGTGATAAGCTGGAGGGCTGAGTTCCAGGAAGACAAAGACCATTATGTGGCTAGAGTGACTGTCCCTCATGAGGAGAGCCTCCTGCCTCACTCCCAGGCATGTGCCAGTGTGGACTCCCACTTCTTTAAATACGTGGGTTGGCCTGAAATTGTTTACACACTTGTTCTTTTACTTCTCTGAAATTCTGGTAGTCACTCTACCTGTGTGGCAAGGAAGGCACCTGACTAGGTCCTCAGCTTGTATACGTTAGCATAGTTCCACGGTCTAGCCCTCTGTTAATTCTCTTGCTTAGCTTGGCTACCAGGCCTGCAAGAGATGGATGCAACCGTCTCATTGAAGTTGCTATTTGCGTTCAGTATCAAGTCACTGAATGCAATCTGACACCGCTGTGTACAGCCACTGTTAGGCAAAGCAACAGAACTAAAATAGCAGGAGGGTTGCAGGAGGGGCTCCCCTGACCCCATCCTCAGGCTGCTGCGCCCCCAGCCCATAATCCCTACTCCCACGCCCCTCAAATACCTGAGCAAGGGATGTTGTGACCTAGCATGTGGGGTCACAGTGCTGCTCGGGTTTAGCCCAGCTGCTCCTTTATCATGGTCTGGCCCAAACAGGAGTGGCACTGTAACTCAGTGTATCAGGTTGCAGTGGCTCAGGTAGCCATCCATTGCATTGTGACCTGGCATGTGAGGTGATGCATCTCTTCTGTTTGGCCCAGCCAAAAAGAGATTAGGCCCTGGGGCTGGATGACTCCCACTCCAGCTCCATGGCCTGTGGAATGAGAAGAATTGCCACTTGGGTGGAGAATGTTTGTACACTGCCCAATCACTAGCATGGCTTGAAAACTAACAATCCCTTGCTGTGGGAATTTTTGAAAACTCCATGTAAACTTTGGTATGTACTGGAAAGCCACGTTTTGTTGAAAAAGTCTTGCCCAGTTCTTACATCCCGCTATACTTGAATCCAGCAACAGCAGCAGCTCCTTGCTTTGAGTATTGCATTAGCTCAGAAAAAAATGTGCAAATGTAATCCACGCACCTTGTGTGGTTCACTGTCCCATGCCCATCCCCTAGACCACAGCAACAGATAAGAACAATAGACCACTACAGCAGGAGCTGACAATCAGTTGGCCTTATAGCTCAAGATGTAGAGGTGCCTGTATTAAGCTTCTGAAGTCCCAGGTTCAAATCCACCTGGTGGCAGTTACCCAAGTGTTTGTGGTTTGTAATGTAAACTTGCCAAAAGGCCTCCAATGGATACCAGCCTATCATTTCTGGAATTATAATTATGTATTTATATTTAATCTTAGAACAGCCAAAGTATCCTGTATTCTGACAGTGGCCAATGCCTGGTGCCCCAGAAGGAACGAGCAAAACAGGTAATCATCAAATGATCCAACCCCTGTTGTCCATTCCCAGTTTCCAACACCACTCTGGCCTGAAAGCCAATGATGGACCTATCCTCCATGAACTCATCGAGCTCTTTTTTCATCTCTGTTAGGCTACGTCTACACTGCCCCTTTTCCGGAAGGGGCATGTAAATTTCACCAGTCGTAGTAGGGAAATGCGCGGGGGATTTAAATATCCCCCGCGGCATTTAAATAAAAATGTCCACCGCTTTTTTCCGGCTTTTAAAAAAGCCGGAAAAGAGCGTCTACACTGGCCCCGATCCTCCGGAAAAAGCACCCTTTTCCGGAGGCTCTTATTCCTACTTTGAAGTAGGAATAAGAGCCTCCGGAAAAGGGCGCTTTTTCCGGAGGATCGGGGCCAGTGTAGACGCTCTTTTCCGGCTTTTTTAAAAGCCGGAAAAAAGCGGCGGACATTTTTATTTAAATGCCGCGGGGGATATTTAAATCCCCCGCGCATTTCCCTACTACGACTGGTGAAATTTACATGCCCCTTCCGGAAAAGGGGCCAGTGTAGACGTAGCCTTATAGTCTTGCCCTTCATGATATCTTCTGGCAGAGTTCCACAGGCTGAGGCTACGTCTAGACTGGCATGATTTTCCGGAAATGCTTTTAACGGAAAAGTTTTCCGTTAAAAGCATTTTCAGAACAGAGTGTCTAGATTGGCACGGACGCTTTTCCGCAAAAGCACTTTTTTGCGGAAAAGTGTCTGTGGCCAATCTAGATGCACTTTTCCGCAAAAAAGCCCCGATCGCTATTTTCGCGATCGGGGCTTTTTTGCGGAAAACAAATCTCAGCTGTCTACACTGGCCCTTTTGCACAAAAGTTTTGTGCAAAAGGGACTTTTGCCCAAACGGGAGCAGCATAGTATTTTCGCAAGAAGCACTGATTTCTTTCAGTAGGAAGTCAGTGCTTTTGTGGAAATTCAAGCAGCCAGTGTAGACAGCTGGCAAGTTTTTCCGGAAACGCGGCCGATTTTCTGGAAAAACTGGCCAGTCTAGACACAGCCTGACTGTGTGCTAGTGGGAAGAAATACTTCCTTTTGTGTGTTTTAAACCTGCTGCTTATTAAAGCTATTTATTCCGCAGGAGCTCTGCCTCATTAAGTACACATGAATGAGCAGCTATTCAGTATCTCGTTTAACCCTTAGGCTACGGTTACACTACATGCAAAACTTGCAGAGCAGCTACACTGCACACGCATTCTTGCACAAGTAAATTTACAGTAAAGCATTGGAACAGAGGGCTTCTTCCGCAATAGTTATTCCTCTCCCCACGAGGAATAAGCCCTCTTGTGCAAGAGCTCTTGCGCAAGAAGGCTGTGTGGATGGGCAACAGGGGTTTCTTGCGCAAGAGAGCATCCACACTGCCATAGACGCTCTTGCACAAAAGCACATCTCTTGCGCAAAAGCACATGGCAGTGTGGACACGCTCTTGTGCAAGACCTTTTGCACAAGAACTCTTGCGCAAAGCAGTTCTTGCACAAGAAGCTTGCAGTGTAGACGTAGCCTCAGTGTTCAATGTCTGAGTCTAGGACTTATTTACTGCATGCTATTCAAGCCCTACTCTGAATACAGGATTATTAATTCCCTCATGGGCTCATCACTGGGAGTGCTTCACTAACATTAATTTTCTCCACACATCTATGAGGTGAGGCAGTAAGATTCCCTCTGACGGGCATCTGCACCACAGTGGCCCTTTAAGGGTTAATACCCAGCCTGGTGGAAGGGCTGGAGTGGTAGAGCCAGCAGCTGAGGTAGAGATCACCAATTAGGGCCCAGCTAGGGGTATATAAATAAAGGCTGCTGGAGGGGTGGAGACACAGACTCACTCCAGCTATGGAGGAGGAGGGACCTAGCTGCCAGGGAAGCTAGAGGAGTCCAGACTTAGAGCAGGGCTGGGAAGAGGCAGGCAAAGCTGGGGAAGCTCTGGTCAGGGGATTTCCAAACTGGTTGCGGGCTGCCCTGAAAGAGGTGGGGCCTCAGAGGGAACAGGTGGGGCCAAGAGACTTCAATTGCACTCCTACCCACAAACCCTGATTGGCCTGAGGGTGGGGGAGTGCGTGAAGTCTTTCTGCCCCTCGTCCTGTCAGGGGTGCCCAGCGCCTAGAACCCTGGCAGTGTGAGGAAACATCCCGTGCTGCCTCCGTAGGGTCTGGGGTGGGGGAGCACGCAAAGTCTCTCGCTCCCCAACCCACCCTGCCAGGGGCACGTGGTTCCTTCTTGCCAGGGCAGGTAGAGACTTTCCGTGCTCTTCTGCCCCCAGGCCCTGATTGGCCTGAGGGCAGGAGAAGCGTGCAAAGTTGCCTGCTCCTCCCACAAGGGGCACACGATTCCCTCTGGTGCCATGCACCCCTGGTGGGGAGGGGGGGAACTTTGTGCACTCCCCCATCCCCAGATCTCAATTGCCTGCAGGCGGGGGAGCAGCGGGGGAGCAGCAGGGCAGCCGCAGGCTGGGTCAACCCATTTGGCAGGCTGCATCTGGCCTGCTGAGGCCCATCTGCCCACCCTCGCCTTAGAGAATAACAAATATATAGTATCATGAGCTTTTGTGGGCACAACCCACTTCTTGCTCCACTCATCTAAAGAGGTGGGTTGTGCCCAGGAAAGCTCATACTACTATATATTTTTTGTTAGTGTTTAAGGTGCTACAGGACCACTCGTTTTTAAATCTTTCACTAAACTCATTCTTGGAAATCACTGATCCATTTTTGCTGAAACTTTTCTAAATAATTCCATCTCAGACTAACACTCAGCATGGAACATTCCAGCCCAGTTATAATTTGTCAAAGATACAAACAACTGAAAACAGGATAAGAAAATGGGAAGTGTCAGGAAGTGTTAAAATATAAGTGGTTACCAACACCAGCTAAAATTCAGTGCAATTTGCATCTACATTGGTGTTGATTTAAAAAAAAATCATTTAACATCTTGCTAGTCTGTGGTAAGCAACAGACTCATTAGATAGTTTTAATCGGCTTTTATGGGACATATTATTCTTTGCTGGGAGGAAGAACTGATCATAATAGCACAGCCTTGAGTCAGGTCCAATCTAGCAAACATCACACATTGCTATGCCAATAAGCCTAAATGCCAACCTCTAACACTTCCATCTCTCTAATCTGATAAACCCGGAGGGAGATTCTAGCTAATCTTCCCAGATTCCATCGTAGTGTTGTGATGGACTAGGCTGAGAAGCAAAACCCATGGTTTAATTTATTTCTCCACTTCACCAATTAATAGGCCCATCCTTTAAGCAGATTCCTCTTTTTTCATCGAATTTGCCAAACTAGCTTGATGCACAAGGGGAAACTCTTCAAGGGCACAAGTTCGAGTTAGCTGTCCAACTCTCATTTACTGACTTTTCATGGAAGCTGAGGGCAAAATTGCACCTGAATGACTTTGAAAATCCCCTCCCCCTGCATTTCTCAAAGGCCATTCTAAACCATTAAAATATCACACCACTGTCCAGCTTTTTTTCCTGATATTGTTACCACTCCAGTAATCCCTAAGGCACAATCCTGAAAACACTTCTATATGTACTTTGCTTTACTCACCAATGTATTCTCAATGATTACAGTAAATCTTTGCAAGAGCAAGGCCTTAAGATTTGAGAAAAGAGAAAATTGTTTTCCTGTTTGTTTACTGCGTGCCCATGAGAGTACTTTGTATACATACATACTCAATCATGAGCCCATTTGTTCATAAGCCTACCCCCCGCAAGTTAACAAAAATTGTATTAAATTGCAATGATCCGTTCATAAAATGATTCTGTATTGGCAATTTGTAAACTTCTGATCCCAGCTTGTCAGTGTAAGCTGCTGGCACTTTGAGATGTATTGTTTACCTGGAATGCATGCAGGCAGGCATGGAGCCTCTCAGCTCCCAATGGGAGCTACAGGAAGCAACACGGGCCAAGGGATGTGCTGGCCACCACTTTCCGCAGCTCCCATGGACCCAGAATGGCAAACAGCAGCCACTGAGAGCTAAGTGGCTCTGTGCCTGCAGACGCTCCAGGTATATAAAATATCCAGGTGTGCCAGCAGTTTGCCCTGCTGGGCTAAGAACTGAAGTTTGCCAATCCTCCCAAGTTTAAAAAGAAAAAAAAAAGGTAAAACGCAATGATTTGTTCATGAGCCGACCCCCACTCTTTACTACGTCATTTGTTACACAAATATTTGGCTTATGATTGATTTTATACGGTAGTTGGCTCTTTGCCATTGTTTGCATAGGAAACAACCCACCACCACCACCAACAATGAAATACTTTAATTAATAAATAAATAAATAAGAAAACCTCCCAGCCCTGAAAGACGTAAAGCCACAAAAATTGGCCGAGAAACTCAGGAACATGTGCAATAACTGAAACGCCTTTTCCAAAACCTAAATTTCAAGTTGACAAAAATTAATAAACAATGTTATCACTTAGAAATTTTAAAATGCTTATTTAAAAAATACGAATTAGTGATACATATTGACAGTGTGTATCAAAGCATGACCCTTACAATAGGACATAAAATAACTTAATATAATAACAGTATCCTATGTGTTTATTGCTTTACACAAATATATACAGGGGACGTCAACTGCATGACTAAATTTGACCCATGTTTAATGGGAACTGAGCAATAAAGTCTCATGAACACTTATCCCAATACATTAAGTACCCTCCACACTTGAGGCTAAAGTTAAGGCTCAGTTAGATAACCCCCTACCCTTTTAAATCTTTCACTTTTAAGTCATATGTAACTTTTCCAAAAATGTTCGTTTGGACCAAAATATACTATATAACAGAGAGTGATGGACATCTAGAAAATTAAAAGTCAGCTTCAGTGTCTGTTTCTAATGTGTAATGGCCAAATTTCCAATTCCTACTCTGAGCCGCTCACAGAGGGTCCTCTATAAAAGGCAGAGGGGTGCCACACCAGCATAACTGCCTGCCTCTGCAGAGCTACTGCAGGACTGGGGTGTATGCAGGGGAGCACAGAACAGCCTCCTCAGGCCCCCGGGCAAGGTGGGGGGCAGCTCTTTGTCCCCAGAAGAGGAGGGGCCAGAGGTGAAAATAAGCAGGTGCGCCCTGGTCAGTGGCGGCGTGAGGCGGGCTGCGGCAGCTGGCGCCCCAGGCGGAAGGCGCGATCGGCGCCCCCGCCTGCACGGCCGTCAATGGCCATGACATCGTCATCGGGCACCCTAGGCGACTGCCGAGTCGGCCTATGCTCACGGGCTGCCCCTGGCCTTGGTGCGGGGAGCTATTGAAGGAGCTGGTGGGGACCTGGGTTGCAATAGGATAGTACCTGTAAGAAATTAAAAGTTACGTTCCCCGCTGGGTGGGGCCTTGTGCAGAAAGAGTGGGGCAGGGCAACCCGCCAGCCCTCAGCACAGCCCTGATTGCAGCTGGCCTCCCGCCAGCCCTCCACGCTGCCCGGACCCCACAGCACGATGCCCTCCCCTCCAGGCAGTCCTAAGAGCCCAGGCACCCTGGCGGGGGTTTGAAGCGGCCACAGTGGCTGTGAGCCCCAGACCCCTTTGAATCGCCAGCCCCCGGGGCAACTGAGCCTGTGGGCAGGCCCGGGTCTCTGGGCGCCACAGGGGGAGCCAAGGGCTCCCTGGATCTGGTCTTCTGCCAGATGGGCACAGGCAAGGGGCAATGCAGGCAGGGATGGGCTGGCACGCATCTCCCCCCGGCTCGCCCTCCAGGGAAGGGTCCTTCAGAAAACCACCAGAACTGGCAACGCAGCGGCTGCATTGCTACGGGCAAGACGCACGCGCGCGCGCTCCCGCCGCCATGCAGCCAGCTCTGGGGCGGAGCGCGGCAGCGGAGCAGCGCGCCCCTTACAACGCCCTGCCTCTCCCGTGCACGGAGGTGGAGCTCCAGCGCGCGCTCTCCCTTCCTCGTGACGTGCGGGGAGGGGGGGGTCGCGCGAGCCGCGGGACTCACCTGGCGGGGGCCGCTGGCGCGAGAGCCGGCCGGCGCCAGGGACGCTTTAGCCCGCAGCCCCTATAGCAACGGGAGCCCCGCCCGCACAGACGTAACAATGCCGCCGCCGCGCGACGGGGGAGGCCGCTCTCTGGGGGCTGCATCCCGCCCCCTTTCCCTGCACTGCGGGCCGCACCTTGCGTTCGCCCGGAGCTTGCTGGAGGCAGGGTCGGCCCGTGCATTTCGCAGCCGGGGTGCTCTCCCGGGCAAGCCAACCTTCCAAACAGGGCTCTCAGCCTCCCCGGGCCGCCCTGCCCCTGCAAGGGGGGGGCCTTGCTTGGCCCCCTCGCCTAAACGCCCCTGGCTTGCAAAGTCAGACTTGCAGATACACCAGTGTCACAGCCCCACGCGCTCTCAGCTTCACTGAAGCACCCTCCAGTAAATCGGCTGGATTGCAAATATGCGAGCTCCACTTCAGCAGCTCCTCTATGGGCAAGGCTGCCTAGGGGTTGCCAGATGGTTTAACCAAAAAACAAACAAACAAACAAACACACACACACACACACACACGAAAAAAATCTGTTGAGGGGAAAAAAGGGGGGTGGGGGAGACCAAAGTTGTTGAACCCCCCCCCCCCCCAAAGGACCTCAAGAGTTATTAAGCAAAAATAAATACATAAAACAGCCGTGGGGGATATTTAAATCCCCCGTGGATTTGCCTATTCCAAAGTGTCTAATCTGCATCCCTTTTCCGGAAAAGGGGTGCAGTGTAGACACAGCCTTGATGTTTTGGAGTTTCCTCAGGAAGTCAGTGGTATCCCGGAGGTAGCTAGGAGTGTTGGTAGCATAGAGTCTGAGGAGGGAGTCGATATAGCCAGATAATCCTTTGGTGAGTGTGCCAATGCTGGAGATGATGGGTCGTCCGGGATTTCCAGGTTTGAGGTACCCCTTGGAAAACCTCTGCAGACCTTCAGGAGTAGGTGTATCCCTGATTGAAAACTTAGGTGCCTGAACTAGGGGTGCAGGGTGGAAGGGGCACCCCTGACATGAAGTGGTTTCCATAATGCACAGAGTTTGCAGTTTGATTCAGCACCTCCACTATAAAAGTTGTCCCAGCACCCTGCTTGAGAGCCACTGCTCTAAAACATCTTATGTAACCGTTCGCTCTTGACAGGTCTCCTAGCAGGAGTGCCATTTGCATGGTAGCTCTTTCCAGCTAGCTCTCGCTTATGATGGTAACCTAAGTTAGCTGGACTGTGGGTCAGTTATTACATTCAGCTGATCATTCCTGCTTTGGCAGAGATACACGCCATGTTCCATTAGGCTGGTGTCACAGTGGTACTTTTGCATGACAGGACAGAAGGCAGTCTGCTCACCCATATTGTTGCTGCCAATGCTGTATTTTTGTGTCTTCCAAAAACAAGACTTAGGCCAGGTCTACACTTGACCCAGAAGGTCAAATACATAGCTGGAGTCAGATTACCTCAAGCTGAGCTTGGCACAATCGTCACAGAGGGAGTCCAATGGGAGAAAACACCCCTATCGATTTCCCTTACCTCTCCTGACTGCCAAGAGCAGCAACGCCAACCAGTGTCGCCCTCAGCATTTGATTTGGCAGGTCTTAACTAGGCCCGCTAAATTGAACACCAGAAGGTTGATCTCTGGCGTGGCAAGTGAAGACATGACCTTACACTAACATAGACGGCAAAATTCTATGCTGAGAACTTTTGTAAAAGTTACTTTTTTATTTTTGGATTTTATAATTTCATTAACTAGACCATTGAAGATGGGAAAAGCCAAACCGCTTAATCTGAAATGTAGTTTTATGCCAAAATATAGGAGAACCCATTTAACGCACACACAGATATAAGAATGAAGCCTTCAAATTAATAGATTATGGGAACTTTGAGATTTGCATTCTAATCTAAGTTGTGTATACCCTCTTCCACAGTGACTGCCTCATTCCCTCAGAACATGCATTCTGATTGTCCTATATCCTGCCATGCCTTTGAGATTGATGCTGAGGACTCATGATTCTAGGGGGAGACATCCCTCTTCAGCAGTTTTGGAATACAAAATTAGGCATTTCAAAGCATCTTCATCCCAAAGTGAGACCTGTCTTTTCCTGGATAATTGGCACCAAGACATTAGGGAACTCCCCTGACCAAACTAGAAGATCAGACTAGGTCAAAGTCCTGCATGAAAAATTCTCAGCAACATAGCTCATCAGGATCCAGATGGGCCAATGAATGAAAACTTCTAAAAAAAAAAAAAACCTTCTCCAAAAAGAATGATACAGGAATTGGAGCCTCAAGAGGTTTGGCTTGTTTGGGTAACATTAAAAACAACTAACCATCAAAGCCCTAAAATTAGGATACCCCTCAAAATACAGTCAAAGGAAAATATCCAAGGAAGTTTCTTTGTGATGACTTACAAACAAAGCTGCGTTTGAATGGAAAACCTATGTTTATCCAGTGAGAAGAAATGTTGACTTTTTCATAACACTTCCTCCCTTGTCTAATAGGGTATCAGAGAATGGCATGTACGGACTCCTTACAGTGAAATAGAAAATGAAGAATGTTCATGGTCAGAGAAGAGCTTTTGATAGCAACATTTCTAATTAATCTGAACTATTTATAGTGAAGCAATACAGATGAGGTAACACTTAGGCCTATTCTTTTCTGGCATACGTGTAGTATTTCCCCATTTCTTCTTTTACATAGATTTGCTCCTCTGCTTCAAATGTTATTGCTGAGAGAACAAAGGTACATTTCATGTTGTAAGGTATAAAGAAAAGATACACAAATGTGTAATGATAAATAAAAAAAACCTTTTCCTGGGAAGGGTGACACAAAAACAACATGAACTAGAAACTGCAATGCCAGCAGAAAGTATCCAGAAGTTAGATAACTGAGGCCATTTCTTCACTAAATCAAAGATTGCCCTGCTGGGATCAATCTTCTGGCGTTCAATTTAAGTTAAGACTCACTTAGCTGAACTCAGAGGGCACCCCTCTGGGTATTACTGCTTCTGCGAGGAGTAAGGGAAGCCGACGAGCTACATAATTAACATACATAAGAATGGCCATACTGGGTCAGACCAAAGGTCCATCTAGCCCAGTAGCCTGTCTTCTAATAGTTCCTAATGTCAGATGCCCCAGAGGGAGTGAAAAGAACAGGTAATCATCAAGTGATCCCTCTCCTGTCATCCATTTCCAGCCCTTGACAAACAGAGGCTAGGGTCACCATTCCTACCCACTCTGGCTAATATGTGTTGATGGACCTAACCTCAGTGAATGTATTTAGTTCTTTTTTTAACCCTGTTAAAGTCCAGGTCTTCACAACATCCTCTGGCAAGGTGTTCCACAGATTGACTGTGCTGTGTAAAGAAAAGCTTCCTTTTGTGTGTTTTAAACCTGCTACCTATTAATTTCATTTGGTGACCCCTAGTTCTTATGGTATGGGAACAAGTAAATAACTTTTCTTTGTTCACTTTTCCATACCTGTCATGATTGTATAGACCTCTATTATACCTCCCCTCCCTTAGTCGCCTCTTTCCTAAGCTGAATAGTTCCAGTCTTTCAAATCTCTCTTCATATGGCACCCATTCCAAACCCCTAATCATTTTTGTTGCCCTTTCCTGAACCTATTCCAATGCCAATAAACCTTTTTTGAGATGAGATGACCACATCTGTATGTAGTATTCAACTGTGGGCATACCATGGTTTTATATGGAGGCAATAAGATGTTCTCTGACTTATTCTCTATCCCTTTTTGTAGCAGTAGTTGCATATCTTGACACAACATTCTCTTTTAGTGTTGGCCTAACCTGATGTTAGCGCATACATAATGTATGGATTACCTAAAATTTAAAGAGTTAACATGCTAATACTGACTGGATAAAGACTAAGTAATACATAATGGGGAACTGTATAAATGATCTACATGAACATGGGTCCAAACATGAAAGTCATTGGACCAGAAAACTGAATAATAGGACTGCTGGACCAAGCCAAGAGATTGGAGAGGGAAGAATTTGGCATCTTAGACCCACTTGCCTTTCTCTGTAATTTTATGTCCAACATAAATGTATGTGCAGACACTATGGGTGAGTCTAGACCAGGAGCAGCCCTAGACCAGCTGCTGGCAACTGGCGCCCTAGGCAAAATATGAGATTGGTGTGCGATTGGCGCCCCCGCCTCCAAACCCCTCAATGGCTGTTTAATTTGGCGCCCTAGGCAACTGCCTGGTTTGCACTTATGGACAGGCCGGCACTGGTCTAGACTATGGGGTTTTGTTGACAAAAGTGGACATTTGTTGACAAAACTATACCTGTGTCTAAACTGCTGCTGAGTTCTGTCGACATAATGTCGACAGAACTCAGCAATTTTGTCAATGGCTGTAAACCTCATTCTATGAGGAATAACGCCTTTTGTCAACAGAGTTCTTTCGACAGAAGGCGTTATTGAATCTACACTGTCCTTTGTGTCTACACTGTCATGTCGACAAAGCAGCTTGCTTTGTCGACAGAACTGGATGTAGTCTAGATGCTCTTTGTCTACAAAAGCCTGTAGTTTAGATGTACCCTATAAGTGACAATAATTCTGTTGGCAATTGTATAAATAAAGGCAAAAATAGATTGTCTAAATTCTCAGTTCCTCTACCTTTTTACCCCCAGTTGGCTCTTCTTGATTGACAGCTCAGTGCTGGAGATGACCCATGTATGATGCCATGTACGCTGTAGAGAAACTGGATTCACTTAGGAAACATAAATGGTACAGAACCTTGAATAGGCCCCAAAGATTCATGACTGGAAAGAACAGCTTCCATAGATAGAGGGATCAGTCAGCCCGAGGAAGTGAAAACTTTGCATCAAGACACAGAAAAAACCCCACACTCTGATCTGGCCAAACGGCCATTGATGAAGCAGTGATCGCTGCAGACAAAGCCACTGTGAGCTACCTTTGTGCTCCTCTGATCTGCAGAGCCAGTTTAACCCATGTCATAAATTAGGACTGCCTTGGAGATGCTTTATCCTGCACTAGCTTGTAACAGCTCCCAAAGGTCATTAAGCAGTCCCAGAATCACTGGAGTGCTGCATGAGTTGTCCACTCCCTATTATTCCCAGCACACCTCTTTATGCTACAGGGGCAAGCAAGGTTTGTATAAAGCTGTCTGTGCTGGCTGAGGATTCTCCCACCCGTGGCGAATTTTCAGCTGCCCCACTTAGGGCAGCTTTACAGTCCTGTTAGTACTTCTGGGGAAGGAAGACACAAAGGCTAGGATCTGCCCTTGACTGTGATAAACAAAAGGAAAACTGAGACCGATGAAGCAAACTGAAGTGTTCCCTAAAGACCCCAGGAATGAATTTGCTCCATGGCCAGAACAGGATTCAGGAGGTTATCACTTTGGTCACTATATAACAGCAGATTCTGATAGTTAGATGATCAGAAATAAATGAAGGTTTCGTTTCTAAAGGGTGCTCTGTCAATAAAGTGTTAAATTTGTCAGAAGGGAATTTGTTTCACTCTGTTTTGTAAATGCCAAGTGTCAACTTCCTTGACTCAGCCAACATACATGCCTCATGTTCTGGTGGGCAAAGCTCCTGTTACCCATATGCTCGTTTTGCAGCAGTTAGAATGAGCTAGTTACACATGAAAAGGTTTTCGCTGCAGCACAGCTGCTTCCGAGTGCTTGGAATTTATATGTAAGAGCGTTTGAGGGTTTTGTTCAGTGCTGGTGGAAGGCGCCGGACTGACAGCTACTGGAGAAGCTCGTGCTGCCAGACAGACACAGCTCACTGCTGTCAGGCAATATACCAACTTGCTGTACTTGTGTAGTGCCTTTCATCCTTGGATCCCAGAGTACTAAAATCATGAACTAAGCCTCACAGCCCCTCAGGGAAGGTGTCAGAAATATTATGCAGATGGGGGAAACTGAGGCACAGCATTTCTGTGCTTATTAGCCTAATTGACCTCTGTAGAAGCTGGTTTAGAGTCTAGCACAATTAGTATTACTGAGCATGTTCGTGACTTAAATCGGTTGCTCCTCCAATCATTGTCTTCCCGAGGTTAATTATTCCTGTACTCTTTCACCTCCTCCCATGTTAGTACAAGAGTTTTTCTTTGTGGCATGCTGCATCCTTAGACGTATTCTTTTGCATACCAGCTTGCAAGCCATGTGCAATGACTCAGGACCAGCATGTGTCTTATTATAATGTCCATCTCGCTAATAAATAATGTTAAAACCCGCCAAGTGTTAACTTGCAGGAATAGGAGATCACTGTAGCTTGACTAAGCAATGTGCTCGTGTTAATAACACTTTGTTCCTAGCAAAGGGGGAGGTTGGGCCTATCCCACACCTGGCACCGTAGGGAAGGGAGAACTCCTGCACAGCTGTCTAAGAGCTACTCACATCACTCCTCCAGACACGTGAGGGAGCACGGAACCACTCAAGAGCAAATGAGGGCGGATTGGGTAGGGAGGGACTGGGACTGGACAGAGTCTTCACACTTCCCCTCACAACTTGGCCACTGGAGCTGGATAGGTATACAGGGTTGGGGAGAAATCATAGAGGGGTGTCTCAAATTACTCTCTCTCCTCTAGCTGACCCAGAGTGAGTTTTGTTCTGTTTTGTTTCAATTGTTTCACCAAGGAAGCAACAACAACAAAAATTAATTTGGGGTCAGTTTAAACCAGCTTTTTGGTTCAACGTCTCACTGCAGATGAGGAACTGAACAATCAATAATTCACACACTCTATTTGCCTCCCGGCTTCCTAAGGACACGACAGGCCCTAGCTTGCATTCTTGCCCACCCGATGCTCCTATGAGTTTCAGCAGGTGCACAAAAGAGATGGAATCAGGATTTTAAAGTGCTGTGGGAGGATCACCACTTTACCCCTTTAAGGTTGCTTCAGTGTCTTCACACTCTGCTCTTGGAAAGGTGCTACTCCATGCTCCTGAGTCCCTGGAACTGAGGGTATATAAGTAACTGTCCCCTAGCCATTCCTCGGGTCATCTTTGTGCATTTGTCTTGGACAGTGTTTCTTAAACTTTCTGAGCCCATGGAACACCAAACAATAATATTTTTTTCTGCAGAGCATCTATGAAAATTTTCTTCCAAAACAATTGTGGTCAGACAAAAAAAGACAAAAACAAAGAAGTAACACACAAAAAAAGAAGAGGTCGCGGCACACCTGTGAGTTGTTCATGGAACACCAGTGTTCGGCGGAACATAGTTTAAGGAACACTGGTCGAGGAGCCAAGGCCAAACCCCATTGAATACAGTAGTCATGGGTCCACTTCTTTCATTAGTCCTTCATAGGCAATGATCATGAGGCAGGTGGGGAGTTGCTCCAGCCCCACTGGTTAACCTGAACCAGTTAACCCATTAAACAAGAGCTACTAAACTTTGGAAGCCCCTGGGGCCACAATGATACTCATAGCACATGCTGAGGGCCGCAACTTAAGTGTGGTTGAATATACATGCAAATATATGCAAATCGCTTCTTTCACATTGACAGGCATGAATACAAAGATTAAGCCTTAAGCCACGGCGCCGGACCCAATAGTGGCCAGTGAGATCCAGTCAGCACCTTTCAGGCTCTGCTCACAAGGCTAAGCAGCCAGCACTTCCCACAATGCCCCGGGGCTCCCGGCAGCTCCTCCCTCGGGGCTAGAAATGTCAACACCCTGTACCCATCTGTTCCAGCCAGCCTGTCCGCTTGCATCTTTCAATGCTCACCCTGCCTGGGAGACGCCTCGCCATTGTGGTTCATGTTTCCAGTGGAGGCCATGTTCAAAGGATCCCACTCACGGGCCACGTGTTGAAGCCCACGTAAACCATGTAAAACCACGTAAACCACGTAAACCGCACCACAGGCCCCAAACAAACGGGCTGCAGGCCGCATGCAGCCCATGGGCCCTGTGTTGAGTAGCCCTGCGTTAAACCTTCAGATCTCTAGTTAGGCCCCCAGAAGTAAGAGAGTTCTTTATGTAGTTCTTTTTAGTTTATGCCAGTGCCATAAGGGTAGATTCGTAGTGGTGACATATCGCTTAGATTCCATTTGATTCTACAAACACTAATGTCCAACCCATTGTGATGCTGGCTTTTGCATTCTCACTATTGTCTGCTAATATGCATTGAAGGGGCTCGCTTAACTTTGCCAGCCTGAGGAGAAACAAGGCCTTCAAGTGAGTCAATCATCTCGAATTTCTTATGAACAAGGCAAATGAAATCTTGAGCACGCTCATCCCACATGCAGGAAACTACGGAGTGATTTTTCAGCTGCAAATAAGCTATGTTAGAAGTGGAGAGGGGAAAGCTGGTCTTCTGAAAGGCCTGCACACCCTGAGTGATTGCTGAACCTCTTGCAAACCTAACCTGTATGGTTAGGACAGTAAAACAGCATGTACTAGAAAGAAGAGACAGAAAGAGGAGAATGACTGTGTGCCATGTGTGAAACAAGAGACAGGACTATGTAGCACTTTAAAGACTAACAAGATGGTTTATTAGGTGATGAGCTTTCGTAGGCCAGACCCACTTCCTCAGATCAATATGTGGAAGAAAATCAGCACAACCATATGGGTCTGGCCCACGAAAGCTCATCACCTAATAAACCATCTTCTTAGTCTTTAAAGTGCTACATAGTTCTGTCTTTTGTTTCAGCTAGACCAGACTAACACGCTGCATCTCTATCACTGTACCATGTGTGTGATTGTGAAACCCTTACTGTTACCGAGCAATCCCCCTACTCCTCAAGCAGTCTCACTGATTTTAAAGGATCTACACTGTGAGTGTATCAAACACTAACCTCATGTGAGCCAGACACACAATTTACTGACCCTATGGGAAGAATGTGTAGACGAACCAGATTTTCTAATGGAAGGAAAGCTGGCTGCAATTCACAAAATAAAGCAACTTGGCTTTGAGCAGAAGGAGAGAATGTTTTCCAGATGCTAAATCTGAACAAAGCCCCATCCTTTTTACCTGCTTGGCCTTTCTCCTGTGGGGCTAGATGAGGAGAGCAAGGGCTACAGACCTGAACATCCAACTACTGGTGGGTAGAGAAAGGAGAGGAGTGAGAAGAGCTCTGGTTTGATCTTCCCTGCTTGGTAGCCAATGTGGCTAGTCAAACATGATGGGGTAGGGACGGAGAGTAAACTGTCATTTTCCATCTAGATTTAGCTGTTTTTATAAAACTTCTTTTAGTTGTCAGCTGGAAATCTGAGTTGAAATGGAAACATTAATACACACTGTAAAAGTATATACCTAAAAAAGTATGTACCTAAAAAAGCATAATAGGTGTGAAAAATATGAACAAAGACTTGCATACATGACAGATGAAAGCTGCGATGCGATGCAAATGGGCATTGAGTATTAAGTCATTGTGTATGTTATTTTGATGTCAGTGGTAGGCCAACTGTTGCATTTCCAGATGTTCAGGTTATAGAAGACACATTGGCTGCATCCGCGAAAACCCCCCTTTTAGAAAAGTCAATTGCTTTTTACTTGGGCTCCAAAGTGGCTGCTTGTGCATTTGATGGAACTACAGACTTCACTGGAGGACATGGTGGAGTAAAAGCTTTGCTCAGAGAAAGTGTAACCCTAATCTCTCTTATACACACTGCAGAGGCCATCTACTCCTACTAGCACAAGTTGCAGAATCTTCAAAAGACATAAACAAAGCCATACATCTAATGCCTTCATAATACAATTTTTTAAAAAAAGATTTCAAAAAGACAGAATGGCTTGGAGAAAATAGAAAGTGCTCTGGGACTGAAGTTCAGATTAGTCCAACCTGGGAAAATTCGCTGGCTGTGTCTAGACAGGCAAGTTTTTCCACAAAAGCAATTGCTTTTGCGGAAAAACTTGCCAGTTGTTTACACTGGCTGCTTGAATTTCCACAAGAACACTGACTTCCTACTGTAAGAAATCAGTGCTTCTTGTGGAAATACTATGCTGCTCCTGTTCGGGCAAGAGGGCCAGTGTAGACAGCACAGTACTGTTTTGCGCAAAAAAGCCCCGATGGCTAAAATGGCGATCGGGGCTTTTTTGCACAAAAGCGCATCTAGATTGGCACGGATGCTTTTCCGCAAAAAGTGCTTTTCCGGAAAAGCGTCCATGCCAATCTAGACGCTCTTTTCCGCAAATGCTTTTAACGGAAAACTTTTCCGTTAAAAGCATTTGCGGAAAATCATGCCAGTCTGGACGTAGCCGCTGGCTTTCTCATGAGCGATCTATGGCTGTTATCTCTAAATTACTGCAACCCTTCTTACTGGCTTTGGAAAGTAGTGAGACTGATGGACTACTACATTCGGAGACCATCGCTATTCTCCCTCTTGTGAGTCTACTGTTGAAACCACTTGAGTCATTAAACAATGCCATCCAGGCAACTGTTACATCAGTAGTTGCCAGCAACATTTGGATCAGTCCATGAGCTAGTAATTGAAAATGTACTGAAGCAAAGACTTCAGTCCAGAAGTTGACTAATGAAGGCACTTATATTGAACCTTTAAGTGAAGGGGACAAGAAGTGTTTGTTATGTCAGCTGAACACATTAGATCCATACAAATCTACAACTTCCGGAATCTACTCAACCACAACATGGTTTCTAAAGATGCCTGTCTTATAAAAGATCAACTGGGGAGTGCAGTGAGACACTTAACAGTGATCAGGACAGAATGGAGAATTTGAATACAGAATGGAATGTCACATGGCGAATGAATGAAGATTTGACTTTTCCTTTTTATCATCACTAGTGACTTGATTCGATCTTGGTGCTATGTTTCTTGAAGTGAAAAGAAGTAGAAAATCACCACTTGCTGCTCCCAGTCACAACAGCTACACTGAGCATTCTTTTTTGTCACAGAATAGAATTTTATGTTCTGAAAGAAGTCACCTTCTGCCTGATGAATGACTGAATGACTGAATGAATGAACATATCAATGGAAGGACCGGACGTACTGGACACATGAGAAGCCATCAAAGATGAGTATTTGAGAAGCCCATTAACAAAATAATGCAAAATAGCAGCAAGAGACCAAGGAGGATGTAGATTTAATGCTCCTTCAAAGTCTTGAGTAGCTAACTTTAATCAGTGTGATGATGTTTTAAACCAGAGTTAAATCTAAGAAAATGGCCATGAAACACTTTTCAGTGTTTACTATTGTGCCATACAGCCCACCTACATCCTTGTGGTCTCACCCGTGAACTCTCCATTTTCCCCTCCTCCCCCTCCCCTGTAAATTTGAGAACCTTGTCTAATGTCAGTTCCTGGGGAAAATGCTGCCAGGAGCAGTTTCCTGTATGGAGGACGATCAATGGGGTAGCAGCTCCATATGTGCTAATTTAGCACATTTCAGGAGCACTACATTTATTTACATCCAAAAGCACTGAGGGTCTGAGACTTTTTCCATTGCTTTCAATACATTTTTCATCAGACCCTTCATGACTTCCTATATTAACAGAAAGAAATGGCATCTCTTAACTGTCAAACTGAGTAGCAAGCTACATGTGCAAGCTTTCCTCAGCTAGTAGTAGCTGATTGTGCAGTGCTAACTTGTTGCTAACTTTTGCATTTAGTTCTCTGGGTGCACTTCCGCTTAATGTGTTGGTTAATCTTGACATTAGAGATAGGTGATAAATTGTACCAGCAATGAACACGCATTTGTAAGTAGAATATGCTAATTATTTATTTTTCAAAGCAAATGACATTTTCTATGATGTTACAGATTTTAACAAAATATATGTGAGCTTAAAATACTTCACCGTTTTCATTGTTTTCATTGGTATAGAGCTAAGCGTTCATAATTAATTTTAGGCTTCCTAGCTTTCCATACCCTCCTGACTCCATTCAAACCTATTCCAATGCTCATTTCTCATTCCTAGCCTAAGACTCTTAGTTCTGCTGCTCACAAAACAATAAACAACTGTTTCACACTCTTAAAGCTATTGCGTTCTTTATCCCTGCATTACTGTATCCATCAGTGCTACTATAGGATAAACTCTACTTGTAACTAACCTGGAAGCATTTTGTGGTACTTTCATATGAACCCGTCAATAAAAAAATAAAAAGCAGTAGATGTAACAGGCAAGGAATACGGCAGCATGAGGGTTTATCCTGATAAGTGGAAAAATGCTATGTCCCTGAATCCAACACGTTAATTATTTTACATTCAATGCCAGATGCATTTTGGTATTCAGAACTTACAGGCCTGTATTAGAAGTTGATCCAAAGCTCATTCCCATCAATGGAAGTCTGTCCATTGACTTCAATGGGCTTTAGATCAGGGGTTTTCAAACTTTTTTTTCTCATGACGCAGTTGAAGAAAATTGTTGATGCTCACGACCCAAGATAATTTGACTAGACTAGAGTGTGGGCTCTCGGGTAGAGCAGAGAATGAGAGCTTTGGGATCTAGAAGGGGGCTCCAACTTTGGGGGGGGGGGTGTCAGGGATGAGACAGGCGGGGCTTACCTTGAGTGGCTCATGGTCAGCGGTGCAGCGGGGAAGCTAAGGCCACTTCCTGTTCTCCTGGCACCACATACCATGCTGAGCAGGTTCCCAGGCAATGGAAGTATGGAGCTAGTGCTCAGGACAGGAGCAGTGCACAGAGCCCTGTGCACTCTGCACTCCCCCTGTACACCTAAGAGCCGGGCCTGCTGCTGACCTCTTCTAGGGCACAGCGCTGTCCGCGGTGCTAGGACAGGCAGGAAGCCGCCTTAGCGCCCCCACTGGTCACCCTGTAGCAATGAGACCCAGAGCCTGACATTCCACCACCCTGTACTGGGTTGCACCCCATAGTTTGAAAACCGCTGCTTCAGATCACACTGTACATTATTTGCTTACAAAAGTGATCCAACTTGATTGACAGAACAGAAACAGGCATCAGTATTCTCTCCGTGGGACTATGTGAGTTTTACTTTACTCAGTGCATAGGACATAACCAAATCCATCACCATAGTTGGGAAAGCTGTGCATATGAAAACTAACAGCTTCTCCTTCAGCTTCGCCACCAAATAACGTGCCTTGGGCACGGGTGACATTAAAGCATCCATGATGGCATCCACAACTTCATGGCCAGCGGTGCAGCCTTCATTAAGTATTTTGTTGACAAAGTCTGCCCGTTCTTGCACATACTCTTTACTATAGACGGCCTTCTCCTCCTCGTTAAGTTCACTCCAGATCTGTTCCGCATTGATTGGCGGTTGAATATTAGTTGAGCGTGCATAATTTCCTGGCTGAATAATACACACCTAAAAGGAAAATAAAATTAGGAAATAACTGTTAGAATACAATCAGCTGCTCTTAATTCAGAAAATTAATATGAGCAGGAGAACTGGCTGATTTATTTTTTTTAGCAGAACAGTTCTGTTGGAAAATGTGGTTTCTGTACAATCAAATGTTTTGTGGGACTGTGTTGATTAGAATCAAAACGGAGTTTTTCATTATGATTTTATTTCAATGTTCTTGTTTCACTTCACTTCGATTAAAGGTTTTAACTTTCTTCATTTTTAATGGATGTTTCTGTATTTTCTGCACTTTAGCAACACAAGGACCCCTCTTTTGATTGAAAAATTGTCAGTGACCTCCAATTCCCCCCATTCAGCCCATCCATGTCTTGTCTCCTTCCCCAGGGTTCTGCCCCTTCTCTAAGGCTCCGCCCGTGCTCACTCCATCCCCGCTCCTTCTGACACTCCCTCTCCTCCTCCCTCACTCATGTTACCAGGCTGGGACAGGGGATTGGGGTGCAGGAGAAGGTGTGGGTTGTGGGCACTTGGAGGGATTTTGAGTGTGGGCAATGGACTGGGATAATGGTTGGGGTGCAGGAGCCACTGAAGGATACAGGATCCCATCAGGCAGTCCTTGCCTGGGGCCGCTCCCAAAAGGAACAAGCGCATCCCTCTGGCAGTGGTTCATAGGCAGCAGGCCAGGGTTGTCACCATGTGCTGCCCTTGCCTGCAGGCACCACCCAACTGCTCCCATTGGCCACAGTTCCCTGCCAATAGGAGCTGTGGAGTAGGAGATTGGGGTGGGGGCAGTGCACAGAGACACCTCCCCCCCAGTGGCCAGAAGAGGATGTGCTAGTTGCTTCCAGGAGCAGTGTGGAGTCAGGGCAGGTAGGAAGCCTGCCATAGATCCACTGCATTGTCAGACATTTAGCATACGGGAGGAACTGTGAGGGGGTGTGGAGTTGTGCAAGGGAGGGGGAAGAGATGATCCACAGGGCCCATGGGCCCACTGGGGTACCCTCAGGGACCCTCAGTGGTCCATGGACCCGAGTTAAAGAAACACTGATCTAAATGAAACATTTTGATAAGGTCACTTTGATGTTTCCAGAATGAAATATCCTCGAGTTTCTGTCACATAGTACATTGAGAAGTTTCAACTTTTTGTCTCCTTGCAAGATGGAAAAAAAGTATGAAATGTCCGAGTTTCTCATGAGATGGAAATTCTGTTTCCCTATCAGTTGTAAGGAACAGATAATGGCCTTTGATTTCCAAGTATATAGGGATAATGACCCTGTTTCTGATCACTCTGGCGTCTGTAGCAAAACTCGCCCGGATTGCTGTGTTGATCAGCTTACATCCAAAGCTGCCAAATTCTTTGCTGCTGGGTCTCCCATGTCCTTGACTGCATTGGAGCTGCTGTTCTGTTAGTTTCCCAGAGATCTCAGGGGAATGTTAGGGCCTGTTTGGCATTACAACAGGTGCATCTTACCTGGAATAGCTGAGTGCTGCTAAGTGGTTAACAGCATATTTGTTACAACTGCCTAAGTCATGTAACAGTGACACTACATCTACACTGCAATTAAATACTTGAGGTTGGTCCCTGCAGGTGACTTGGGCTAAGGGGCTATGTAATTGCAATGTGGATATTCTGACTTGGGGCAGAGGCTCTGGAACCCTGAGGAAGAGGGAGGTAGCTTAAACAGCCCCTCGGTCCTAGCCCTGGGAGCCCAAGTCAGCTAGCACAGGCCACGTAGCAGATTTTAATTACAGTGGAGCCTGCAGTGGCAGCACAGAATTCCAGTGCCAGACACGGCGCACTGGACCTCACACGCATGATGGGTCTGAGGTGATGCTGGCAAATTGGCATCCCCCAGACAAAACCACGTCTGGATTTATCTCTGCCCTGGACAGGAAACAAACCTTAAAGAAGTAGGATTGTTGTGGAAACCGGATGAATGGGGCTGCCTAGCTAAGGGGAGCACAAACCTGCCTAGCTAGGGGGAGCACAAAGGGATAAGGTACCTCCCTCATCCTCAGGGTATCTTATCCCTTTCATAGACACGACACACTGTGCTGCAACATGGGCAGTCCGGTTGGCTGGTCGGTGTACAGAGGCAGGGAGTCGTGATTCCCCCTCTCCCGGCCCCCTTTTGGGAGAGTGGCTGCAGGAAAGAGGAAGCGACTATACAGGAATGCACTTTGCCAGCCTTTCGGTGGGCTGGACAGTGGTGAAGAAGGACAAGGGGAACTAGCTAAAAGCCAGCCACACGTTAGCCCATAGTGAGCGACTATAAAACTAATCCCCACAAATATTGCCACCATAGCTCTTCGTGAAGGTAATTATTCGAGACATATTACTGAACATTAAAGGCCAAGCAAACAAGAACAGCGAACCTCTTAAACTAAGCACTTCCATGCTCTCAAGATTATCCTTAGCTAAGCAGTTCAAATCCTCACCATGCCATAGATAGTTCAGAGTGTTTAAGGCAAGGGATTTTACAGCATTTTTTTAATGTTTTCCAAAAAGGGGGCTGTCAATGAAACACAGTGGCAGCTTTTGCACAACCAATCTGCTAGAATCATTTCCTCAGGGGAACACTTAGGGCACGTCTACACTAGCAAATTGTTTTGAAATGACTTATTTCGAAATAATAACTCCAGAAAAAACAATTTCAAAATAAGCTTATTTCCTTAGGCTATGTCTACACTTCAGCACTATTTTGGGATACCAGAGGTATCTCGAAATAGCTATTCTGCATCTTTTGAGCGCACCCATTATTTCGAAATATGACGGGCTTGCTATTCTGACATCCCTGGAAGCCTCATTCCACGAGGAGTAAGGGACATTTCGAAATAGTGATTTATTTCAAAATAAGTGCTGCGTAGACAAATTTTGAAATAAGCTATTTTGAAATAACATAAAAATAAGATACTATTTTGCATAGCTCAAATTGCGTATCTTATTTCGAGCTACCGTGCAAGGAAAGCAGGAGTTATTATTTTGAAATAACGGGGCGGTGTGTAGTGAAGACGCTTTGCTTGTTATTTAGAAATAAAGGGAGTTATTTCAAAATAACTCCCTAGTATAGACCAGGGCTCAGTGAGCACAAAATGAGGATTTAAATGGAGGAATGATTCAAAGCAGGGGGGGGGGGGAGCTAAAGAGCTGTTCAAGAATCTAAGTTTTTGGGTTTGGTCATTAATGTTTCCTCCATCACCATCAACTTGGCTCAAGGAAGTCCACTGGGGAGAGATGGCTTCAGCACTTGGGTTTTCTACCAAAGGAATAAACCTTTAACTTCTCCTGGAAACCACATGGCAGTTCTGTGAGGGCATGTCTGCACTAGGAAATTATATCAAAATAACTTATTTTAAAATAATAACTCCTGAAATATCTATTTCAAAATAAGTTTATTCCCCCGGGGTATAGCTATACCGCACAGCTATTTTGGGATACCAGAGGTATCCCGAAATAGCTATCCCATGTCTACACAAGCTGCCAATTATTTCAAAATATTTTTCGAAATAACAGGCATTCTATTTCACCATCCTGGTAAAGCTCCTTGCAAGAGGGATAAGGGATGGCTCGAAATCATGTGTTAGTTCAAAATTTGGTGCTGTGTAGACGTGCCACATTTCAAAATAAGCTATTTTGAAATTCAGTCGAAATAAGGTACACAATTTGCATAGAGCAAATTGCATCTCTTATTTGAGTTTAAGGTGCTGTGTAGATGCACCTCCTGAAAGCAGGAGTTATTATTTCGAAATAACCAGCCCCTTGTCATATATATAGGAGCCCAATGTCTGTGACTCTGTAACGCTGTAGCGTTACGAGTCACCCCTGGGGGGCGCTGTGGCACTCGGCTGAGTTCTGTGCCGCTCAGCCGGGCCAGAGTTCTGTGCCGCTCAGCCGGGCCGCCGTGGGGGAGAAAGCAGCGCAAGCGGCCGTTTAGGCTCTGCGCTCCCCGTGCTGCATGAGGAGCATGGAGCCCAAACAGCTGCTTGTGCTGCTTGCCCCCGAGTGAGAGGCAGGAGGGGGAGGAGAAGAGAAAGGGAGAGTGAGAGGCAGGAGGGGGAGGAGAAGAGAAAGGGAGAGTGAGAGGCAGGATGGGGAGGAGAAGAGAAAGGGAGAGTGAGAGGCAGGAGGGGGAGGAGAAGAGAAAGGGAGAGTGAGAGGCAGGAGGGGGAGGAGAAGAGAAAGGGAGAGTGAGAGGCAGGAGGGGGAGGAGAAGAGAAAGGGAGAGTGAGAGGCAGGAGGGGGAGGAGAAGAGAAAGGGAGAGTGAGAGGCAGGAGGGGGAGGAGAAGAGAAAGGGAGAGTGAGAGGCAGGAGGGGGAGGAGAAGAGAAAGGGAGAGTGAGAGGCAGGAGGGGGAGGAGAAGAGAAAGGGAGAGTGAGAGGCAGGAGGGGGAGGAGAAGAGAAAGGGAGAGTGAGAGGCAGGAGGGGGAGGAGAAGAGAAAGGGAGAGTGAGAGGCAGGAGGGGGAGGAGAAGAGAAAGGGAGAGTGAGAGGCAGGAGGGGGAGGAGAAGAGAAAGGGAGAGTGAGAGGCAGGAGGGGGAGGAGAAGAGAAAGGGAGAGTGAGAGGCAGGAGGGGGAGGAGAAGAGAAAGGGAGAGTGAGAGGCAGGAGGGGGAGGAGAAGAGAAAGGGAGAGTGAGAGGCAGGAGGGGGAGGAGAAGAGAAAGGGAGAGTGAGAGGCAGGAGGGGGAGGAGAAGAGAAAGGGAGAGTGAGAGGCAGGAGGGGGAGGAGAGAAAGAGAGATGGAGAGAGAGGCAGGAGGTGGAGGAGAGCTGAGAGAGAGAGGGGGGAGGCAGGAGGAGGAGAGACAGAGACAGAGATAGAGACAGAGACAGACACGGACATGGAGGAGAGTCCCGAAAAAACCCGTTGTATGACGGATTATTGGCTAGTTTCGAAATAACAGCCTTGGTTGTGTGGTCGCTCTGCTTGTTATTTCGAAATAAGGGGATTTATTTCAGAATAACTCCCTAGTGCAGACCAGGGCTGAGTGAGAGAACCCTGGTCAGTACACTCCCTAGGCACCCTGGTCATGCTTCCTTCTTATCCCACACCACTCAAGTCCTCATCCCTTCTTACCCCACAGTAGAGGACCACCGAAGGAAAATTGTAGTTACACTGTGTCATTGTTTAGACAGGCATTGTATGAATCCAGAGTGCCTCTTCGTTTTGACAGGCATTGTATGAATCCAGAGTGCCTCTTCGTTTTGACAGGCATTGTATGAATCCAGAGTGCCTCTTCGTTTTGACAGGCATTGTATGAATCCAGAGTGACAGTCAGTTCCTGCCCCCAAGGCAGACAAAGGATGGGAGGGGAAACACAGGGGAAGTGACTTCCTGAAATCCTGCAGCACCAAGAATAGAACCTAGCGACCCACCTCCCACGGCAGTACCCTATCCACCCCACAACGTTGCCCGCTGGCGACGATGGGCCTAGAAACCACTATAAATCCTAGATGAATCTGCATCGTAGACATCCTGGGACCAGAGGCAGCAATCCCCGAGTTGACTCGACTCCAGTGCTTTCATCTTTCCAGTGCTGACGTACTCAGTTACATGCAGTTTACTAGGAAGGGCTTTTAAATATGACTTTTCACAAGCGTAAGAGTCTGCTTGGCCAAATTTTCCCTTTCCTTCTCCAATATGCACTATCTTCTAGGGCAGCAGTGTTCAACCTTTTTTTCTCATGACCCAATTGAAGAAAATTGCTGACACTCATGACCCAACATAATTTGACTGGAGTGTGGGCTCCAGGATGGGGCTGAGGATGAGAGATTTGGGGTGTAGGAGGGGGCTCTGGATTTGGGGGGGTCAGGGCTGGGGAAAAAGGGGCTTACCTCGAGCAGCACCCAGTCAGCAGGGGTGCTGAGGCAGAAGCAGCCAGCTGTACATTCCCTGCCAATAAGAGTGCAGAACTAGCGCTTGGGGTAAGGGTGGTGCACACTGCCCTATGAACTCTCTTCTCCACTGCATCTGGGAGCTGGACTTGTTGCTGGCCACTTCTAGGGTATAGCACAGTCTGTGGTGCCAGGACAGGCAAGTAGCTGCCTTAGCACCCCCACTGGTCACCTGATCCCCCAGAAGCAGCAAGATCCAGTCCCTGACATTCCCGTAGTTTGAAAACACTGCTCTGTGGAAGCCGGTTGCCCCACTTCATCCCAGAAATAACGGCAGGTCAATGATGTAGGTACAGTTTCAGGAGGAAAGGTGCTATATAAATATCAAATTCACCTTCCTGCAAAATTAATGGTTATTCCCGAAATATATAAACAGCTTGTCTGGGTGGGAAAAGCTGAAGAAGTATCTTACCAGCACTCCAAACTTCTTCATTTCCAGTCTTAAGGAATCACAAAACTTTTCTATGGCTGCCTTGGTCATAGAATAAATGCCATTCCCCAAAGTGCAGTACGCATTAATACTAGACATAAAGACCATACGTCCTGGAGAGGGAAAAAAACCAATATTGTTTAAATGTTCAAATCACGTAAATTAATATTTAAATCCCTTGTTTCCCCATAATTTTCCCCTCATAACTGCCTTACTGTGCAGTGAGGCTAAGATGTGCATTCCTGACATAACCTCGTGATAGTATATTCAGCTCTGAAGATCAAAAAACCAACCTTCTTATAAAAGTCTTATTTCTTGGCTATTTGCAGCTGCTGGACCAGACTAAGTATAATATATCACAACTTGCATCCCACCATTTCTGAGCCATTAACTTCCAATATAAAGCATGAGGACATAAATGCAAAAAGCCAGGCTTTAGTTTAACCAGCAACTGGAGAATTCCCTGACCACAAAATTCCTACATTTATGATGCCCACTGCTGAAATATATCCCGGTCCTTTATGGAAATTGTGGAAGACCAGTAACTGTCTAACCACTCCACAGAGAGGAGGAAAGAGATTGCAGCAAAGCAACCTCTAAAATCTGTGAGTTCAAATAAGAAGTAAAAATGAAGGGATTGTGCATCTAAAAGGAGGTCTGTAGTAGGGGAAAGAGACAGTGTCTAAGTATCCACCGTGATGGTCTGATTCCACTGTAACACCAGCTTTATACCAGTGCAACTCCACTAAGTTCAAAAGTTAACCCTGGAAAGGTAAAAAGTCACAAAGGGGAAGCTGTGTTAGTCTGTAACTTTAAAAACAACGAGCAGTCCTGTGGCACCTTAGGCCACGTCCACACTAGGAAATTATTTCAAAATTACTAAATTTGACTTAATAACTCCTGATTCAAATGACCTCTGACTTAGAGCCCCAGGAAGCACTGGGAAGAAATTAGTTCGAATTACTCTGGGGTGTAATTATTTCAAAATAGCAGTACCGGAGTGTCCACACTACTGTTATTTCAAAATAACTATTTCGGAATTAGCGTTACTCCTGAGGAAAAGCAGGATTACAGATTTCGAATTCCACAGCCTATTATTTCAAAATAACAGGCTTGGTAAAGTGGACAATCCGCTTATAAATTCGATCAAAGGGGGATTATTTCGAAATAAAGCCCTAGTGTAGACCAGGACTTAGAAACTAATAAATATATGTATTCTGGATCTGTCATTTCCACTCCAACTCATCTGATGAAGTGAGTTTTACCCACGAAAGCTCATGATACAATATAACAGCAAAAGCAGTTACCTGTTAATTGTAGGATCAGTGTTAATGAAGCTAATTAAGTCAGGCTGAATGTGTCCTATTCATAGCTTTTGATGTGTAAATGCAAATATTAAAGGTGGGGGAAATTGCCTTTGTAGTGCATTAACCAATTAATATTCAAGCCCAAATTGATAGTATCAAACTTGTAAATGAATGACAGCTTGATGTCCACAAATGTCTGTCTTCCTAAACTATTTGATAGTGATTTCCATGGCTTGTCCCATGATTATCCTCATTTTATGATTTTTGCCGCATGTACCAGTCTACTAATGCTCAAAGGTGTCCAGAACAAGGACCTGCACCCTGCAATTTACTCCTGCAGCTGCAACGAATAATTATGCCATAGCACCAGAAACATTTACCAGGCTGATGCCACCACAGCCACTGAGAGGAAGGACGGTCTTGTGGTTAAGAGCTCAAGAGATCTGGATTCCACTCCTGTGTCAGAGCTTGCCCTGTGAAATGGGAACCAAGGTGCCGCCTTTTGTCTGCCGTGCCTATTTCGAATGTGAACTGTTGGGCTTAGGGACTGCATCTTAGTATATGTGTGTGTACTGCACCCAAAGCAACGGGGCACTGCTCTGGGTTCTGGCACCTAGGTGCTATTGTTATAACTTCTGTGCCAGGACGACACAATGGCCCAGAAATCTCAGGGTAATATGGCCACTCTGAAATCAGTGGAGAGGGTTCACTCTGCACGTCTCTTGCACTGCACCTATCTACATTGGCCAGAATGAGAGGGTGCTGAGATCAGACAAAATAGGAGCTGTTACATTCCTGTCAGTGTTTCAGGAATAACGTCAATGGGTTGCCATTGAATGCCTACAAGGAAACAGATGCATAAATGTCAATGCAAGATCTGGGTGAGAGTGTTAGCAGCAGCAGCATATCACAGAAGGAGGGGGATTCCACCCCACATGTAGCAGCAAAGCATTTTTGTGTGCTGCATGCTTGTGATACTAACCTAACCTAGCCATCAGTTTTCAAGCGTGTCAAGGTTTCATTACATTTTTTCCCCATACATTGAAAAAATCATAAGCAATGGTACTAAGATACCGACGAGCTGCATATTTCTGGCTAAGGGATAAATGGTGGGATAAAAGCATCTGTTTATGGATCACAGGGCACTTTCTCTGTTACTGTAGCACCTCCAGATCCCCAGCAAGAACTCCCGACCTCAGAGGTCCTGTGTACACATGTAGCAGGAGACAATTCTTGCCTCAAAGAGCTTAAGGCAAGTTAGACAAAGAGTGGGAGAAAGGAATATTATTATCTCTCTCTGCTCAATGGGAACCACAGGGTCACAGAAAGATTAAGTGACCAGCCCTAAGAACTCAAAGAACCTGTGGCAGAACCAAAATTGAATTCAGATCTCCTGAGTCCTTTTCTACAAGATCCCCCTTCTTCCCAGAAGCCACGAACAATAAAACAGTACAATTGAAATACCAGAACAAGTCCTAGCCCATGCTGAGTGTATCCCCGGGCCAACACACAGAGAGTTCTCTTGCACTTGAAAGAAGGCTGCTAACAACTAGCTTGAAGCTAGATATTGATGTCATTAATGTCCCATAAATTAAAACGAAGCACTTTTTTCTAGCCCTCTTTTCAAGATTAAGTTGCCCTCTCAGGTAATGTTTCAGGAAATTGGATCACGTACTGGTTTTGCTTCAGCTGATCGAGAGGGACAATTAAAACTTCACTTATAGCTGCTCTATTACCTTATTAAGAGTAAACTAAGTATTCTGCCATCGTAAATGATGTTAGATTAGGATTACCCTTATATTTCCTTAGAAGGGGAAGAAATGCCAACGTTGTCCGTATACTCCCAAGGAGGTTCACATCCACAAATTTTTCATACTTCTCCATAGACAGCCATCCAGTCTCGCCGAATGTCGATATTCCAGCATTGTTCACCAATCCCCAGAAACCTGAAGGAGAGGGAAATGTTGTCTCCTGTCTATAGAATATTTAACCACCAAACAAACTGGACACAATACCATCAGAGCCTTCCTCCATGTTCATGGGATGGCTGCAGTCATGGACTGTGCCTATGAAGACTGAGCTTCCCAGACAGAAATTGGGCGAGGCATCGTGAAGGCCAAGTTGTTCTGCCCACCTGGTCAGAACTGATATAGAATAAAGCAGAGTTCTTGCAAGCAGCTTGTATACCAAGTGATCACAGAACACCACAATGGGAACAATCTGGTATATGTTATTGGCTGCATTATGTTAGATTTATACTTATAGGCATGTGCAACCTTTGCTTAATGAAGGAACATAATTGTGACCATTTTCTGGACCATATCAACCTGTTCAGCTCTGTTTAATAATCATGCCCTACATTGTCTCCTTAAGTTATTTAAGAATAAAATTATGTGAGGGGCCGCTTTCTACTGTCAGAACAGTGTGCCAAGGTATTTTAATGTCATTAATCACGCTATGTATTTATGAGCACTTTTGTGAAAACAGACACTTTTGAAAATGTTATCATTCGGGCTTTAGTCTGCTTAATACTAAGTAACTTAGCAGCAGAAATCCTATTTTAAATAGTGATTTGATATTGGTCAATTGACTCCTAAGACATTTTAAAAGAGGGGACTGAGTTAGTCATTTTTAAAAACATTTAAAACATATGCAAATGAGGCTAAGCATGAAATATTGCTGAACCTCATTTGCATAATTAATGAGCGCCCAGTTTTTGCGCAAGAGGTTTTTGCGCAAAAAACCCCTCTTGCACAAAAGGCGTTCTTCCGGGAAAAAAATGCTATGGGGGGTTTTTGCGCAAAAGCCTCTCGCACCAAAAGTGGGAGCTCATTAATTATGCAAATGAGACTTGGCAATATTCCATGCTTAGCCTTATTTGCATATTTCTTGCACAAAACGGGTGCAGGATAGACATAGCCATAGGGATGTCTGTACTGAACTCAATAGCTGAGGCCTGGTCTACACTAGAGTAAGGTTGATGTGGCATTGACCTAACTCTGTAAGCATTTACACTAAAATGTAGCTCCCGCCGATGTAACTGACCCACTACAATGACTTAAAAACTCTGTCCCAGAGCTCCCCCATGCTTCATGAAAATTGCCATATGAATGTGCATAACTCAAAGATGCCTTAGGCAAAATGCTTCATGTGACATATCATTTTTAAAGTTATAGTCTCTTGAATGTGCATATTCTATTTTTGCATAGGTAAAAATATAAGTGGGAACTTATTTTGTTAGCCCAGCTATTCTAATAAAAGCCATTATTTTCCCATGAAGATGAGGAGATCAAACAAAGGGTTCCTGCCCTAAGGGAAAATCTATTTAAGGAATGGAAAACAACCAAGCTTTTGTCTTCAGCTGGCTAGAGAAATTGCCTCCCAAACCTAAGAGGATACACACGAAGGCACCCCAGAGAGTAGGTTAGCAGACTCAGTGGCATGACCAGCACCTCTGTGATCAAACCTATCGCAAACTCCTTCTCTGTGCAAGGCCTAGCTCTTAGGTTGATGTAGTTAGGTAGATGCAGCGTCAGTGTGGACACTGTGAAACTCCCATTGACCATAAATGCCTTTCAGACATCATCAGTTACTGCCCCAGACTGACAGGACAGGTGGTACAAACACTCCTGCTGAGGCCATGCTCAGCCAGCATGCGACATGCGAAAGCGATTTAATTACGATGGTGACTGTAAAGCAACATAATTTAGGTCGTCTTCATTTTTGTAGTTTGGCTTGTCCTAAGTCTCTTCCAGGCTTGTCAGCTTTGCTCGCTGCTTAGTGTGAGCCCTCCAGGGGATCTTGCACATGCCTAGCTGAAGGCACCGCTTTATACAAATGGTCAGCTTCACAGGCCCTGCACAGAATCTGTGAAACATGGAGTATTTGTAGGGGTTTGTGTGGGTAATGGAATATTTCCTCCTAAGCCTGACACAGGGTGCCAGACACCTGCCCAGCTATCTACCAGACAATAGCAGGGATCGCAGCCTGCTGCAGTCACATCTGCAAGGTTCCTGGCTGGTGGAGCTGAATTGTTCAGAAATTGCTCCCTCTTCCCCCCTTCCCCGCCCCCGCAACACACACACAAGTTAGACATGGGGCAATGTACTGATTCTATCAGAAATAGAAGGACTGAAGCTGCAAATAGAATTAGAGGCCAGGGTGGGGAGAAGAAGAGAGATTCTTGCTAACACCGTGGTCTTTAAAATGGATTCTGAGGACAAAGATTAACAGATAAAGTAGAGAATCTGGAGGTTCACTTTAGGAGACCTCATTTAAGATTAGTGGGGCTTCCAGCAGGGGAGTAGCTTCTTATGTGGACAAAGAAAAATTCCTAACCCTCCCAGATAAAATTATGTGTCTTTCGTACAGATACCCATAGATGTGATACCTTGGAAAACTGTATGCACATTACGACATCCTCAAATCTCTTGGCACATTGTAAAAAGCTAATAAATTCCTTGACTCCTTGAAAAAGGCTATTGAGCATTTAAGCCCACAATCTGTCAGTCTAAACAGCTCCCTACTTAGGAAGCTGTACTCAAAACCCACAAATCAGAATCCAAGATGAAAAGAGGGTGAAAAATGTGAAAAGCAAAATAAAAAAAATGCTGTTTCTGGGTTTGTTTCTCTTTTGTCGTTTCAATTTTTTTTTTACTTTCTCCAGGTTATGCATGAGCAGTCAGACAGGAAGGGATGTTTTATATGTGAAAGGGACTATTTGACCAAGGACTTTACAGAATATCTAACCAGATGGATATCAGTTGGGTTATTGTTTCTGTGAAATATATTATAATTAAATATTCCTTGTATGTATAGAGGTGGGCTAGCAATTCAGAAAATAAAGCAGTTACTAGAAATGGTTGAACATTTTTCATTTGAAATGGTCTTTTTTGGAAAACAAATTGTCATTGTTTTTTTTTTAAATTGTCACCATTTACCAATGGCAATATTTCATTTTTTTCACTTCTCTGTTCTTTTCCTTTCTGTCCCCCCATTCAGGGTACATCTAGACTATGTTCTTCTTTCGAAAGGAGATATGCAAATTCAGTGCTAATTTGCATATCTTCTTCCATTTGCTTTTTCGAAAGCAGGTTTTTTTTTCCCGAAGAAGAAAGCAGTTTAGACGCGGTTCTTTTGGGGGGAAAAAACCCTTTTTTGAAAGAACACTTCTTCCTCAAAAAATGAGGTGTGCAGGTTTCTTTCGAAAAAGGGGTTTTCAAAAGAACCTCATCTAAACTGCTTTCTTTTTAGAAAAAAACACGTTCAAGAAAGTGATTGGAAGAAGATATGCAAATTAATCCCAAATTTGCATATCTCCTTTCGAAAGAAGAATGTAGTCTAGGAAGAAAAAAGATTGATTTTTTTTTTCTTTGTGAGTATTTGTGTGGTTTGTGGTCAAAAAGTAATAGCAAAATGCTTTTAAGTACATCAGAAGCAGGAAGCCAGCTAAACAATGAGTGGGACCCATGGACATTCGAGATGCTAAAGGAGCACTCAAAGATGATAAGGTCATTGCTGAGAAACTAAATGAATTCCTTGCTTTGGTCTTCACAGCTGAGGATATTGGGGAGATTCCTGAAACTGAGCCATTCTTTTTAGGTGACAAATCTGAGGAATTGTCCCAGATTGAGGCGTCATTAGGTGAGGTTTTGGAACAAATTGGTAAACTTAACAATAACAAGTCACTAAGACCAGATGACATTCACCCAAGAGTTCTGAAAGAACTCAAATCTGAAATTGCAGAACTATTAACTGATTTCTAACATATCCTTTAAGTCAGCTTCTGTACCTAATGACTGGAAGATAGCTAATGTGGTGCCAATATTTAGAAAGGGCTCTAGAGGTGATCCTGTCAATTACAGACCGGTAAGTCAAACGTCAGTACCAGGCAAATTAGTTGAAACTATAGTAAAGAATAATATTGTCAGACACATAGAGGAACATAATTGATTTGGGAAAAGTCAGCATAGTTTATGTAAAGGGAAATCATGCCTTACTAATCTATTAGGGTATGTCTACACTACCCCGCTAGTTCGAACTAGGAGGGTAATGTAGGCATACCGCACTTGCAAATGAAACCCGGGATTTGAATTTCCCGGGCTTCATTTGCATAAGCGGGGAGCCGCCATTTTTAAAACCCCGCTGGTTCGAACCCCGTGCAGCGCGGCTACACGGGGCTCGAACTAGGTAGTTCGGAATAGGAAGCCTAGTCCGAACTACCTAGTTCGAGCCCCATGTAGCCGCGCTGCACGGTGTTCGAACCAGCGGGGTTTTAAAAATGGCGGCTCCCTGCTTATGCAAATGAAGCCCGGGAAATTCAAATCCCGGGCTTCATTTGCAAGTGCGGTATGCCTACATTACCCCACTAGTTCGAACTAGCGGGGTAGTGTAGACATACCCTCTGAGTTCTTTGAAGGAGTCATCAAATATGTGGACAAGGGGGAGTCAGTGGATATTGTATACTTAGATTTCCAGAAAGCCTTTGACACGATCCCTCGCCAAAGGCTCTTAAGTAAAGTACATTGTCATGGCATAAAAGGGAAGGTCCTGTCATGAACTGATAATCAGTTAAGAGACAGGAAACAAAGGGTAGGAATAAATGGTAAGTTTTCCGAATGAAGAGAGGTAACTAGTGGTGTCCCCCAATGGGCCATACTGGGACCAGTCCTATTCAAAATGAGGAGTACAGGATCTTTCGAAAAAGCCTGCCATTTTTGACAGAACCATGTCTAGACTGCGATTATACTTTCAAAATGGCGCTTTTTCGAAAGAGCGCCATTATGAAATTATGCAAATGAAGCGCAAGATATTTAAATCCCCGCTTCAATTGCAATTTCGAAGTGTCTAATTTACACCCCTCTGTCGAAAGAGGATGTAGTCTAGACACAGTCTGTTTCTCAAACCTTTTTATTAAGTACCCCTTTTTCAAAAAAAATACCTACATTTTTCAGACACACAATTTTTTTTCTCCCATTGCAACATATTTGTTTGAACAACTCAATCATAGTGAAGTGAGAGATGAAATTTTTGGGTGCAAATAGAACAAAAATATTAAAGTGCTGTAAAACTTAAAACAAAAATTGTTTTCTTCAAATTTCAGTTGTGTTGACGTACCCCCTAGACTTCTCTCTAGTACCGCTTCTCTCTAGTAAGGGTACTCATACCACGGTTGAGAAACACTGTCGTAGCATATGGAATTGTGGAATCATAGTCTTTTTTAAGCAGGTGGAATTTATTACAAAAAGCAATTGTATCTGCAGACACAAGCAACTGGGCCTCCAGACAGCTTGAGTTGCTGTCCATCTGGATTTGTTCACCAGATGCTACGTTTTGTCTGGCGCTCTATGCAGCACTCGAAGTGCAGTATTCATCTAGTGCAGGAGTAGGAAACCTATGGCTGGGGGTCACATCCGGCCCCCAGCTTGCCTGGATCTGGCCCCTGAGATTCAGGGCTCCCCCCTCCCAGCACTGAGGGGCTTGCACGCCAACCCTGCAGCCACCCTCTTGCCCAGACCCCACACTCCCACTCTGCACACTACCTCCCTCCCAGACCCACCAGCCCAAAACTCACTCCTATACCCTCCCTCCTGCCCAGACCCCATACTCCAAGCCTGCTTCCTGGCAGCCCTCACCCACACACTGAACTCTTTTTTTGCCCCACCCAGAGTGTAGAAAGGCACACAAAATCTACTAGCCTCAACTCTCCCTCTTCCCCCCACCCTCTGGCTCTGGTGTGCAAGGGGAATGTGGAAGTTTTTTTGCTTCTCACTTTGTGCAGCCTCTAACCCAAAAAAGGTTCCCTGCTTCTGACATTGGCTAAGAAATATACATACATACCATGTGTCTAATGGGTTGTAGAATTGTACCTATAATATTACTATATGTATTTTAAAAAATCAGGGGAGAAGGTTAAGATCTAATTTCCATGTTTCATTCATTTAGACTCTGATTCTGCAATCCTTGCTCACACTGAATAACGTGTACTCAGAGACGCCGAACTGAAACCAAATAAGGTGCATACTTTCGGCAAGAATCCCAATGTGGTGGACAGTGTGAGTAAAAGGCTGCTGAGTTGTGTCTTTCTGGTATATACTGGGAGGTGCACTGTCCGATGGACAGCATACATATCCTGAGCTCCAGGTTGCACTGCAGGGAAAGTAATTGATTATGCCCTATTAAGGAGCATCTCATACTAGCACCTGCCCCTGCCCCCCCAATCTCTCCTGCCCTCTTATGGTGAGTTGCTTTAGGGCAGTGGTTCTCAAACTTTTTGACCTGCGGCCCACCTCGCTCAATGCAAACCTTTCCGTGGACCACCAGCCAACCACCCATGCTGACAAAATGGATGCAGGAAGGGGTAGGGAATGAGACATCCAAGCAGGAGGGAGGGTGCAGGAGCAGGCTGGCGGTGGGGGTCTGGCCAGGATGGAGGGTGCAGGAGTGGGCTGCGAGTGGGGGCTGGGTAGGTGTCTAGCTGGGAGGGAAGGTGCAGAAGGGGGGTGGAGTGGGGAGTCTGGGGTGGGGGAGGGTGCAGCAGTGGGCTGGGGGTGCAGGGTCTCCGCAGGAGAGGGATGGGGCACGCTTACCCGGCTCCTGTCCTCCAGCCGCTCATAGGCCCTGCCCCCCGCTACTCCCATTGGCTGGGATTCAGGCAAGCAGCTTCCTGCACTGCTGTTCCTCCAGCTGGGGGAAATAATAGCCAGTGCACGGAGCTGCTTTCTCCACAACGAGCCGGATCCGGCCCATGAGGCTCTGGGCTCCCACACAGAAGGAAGCCAGTGATGGCGCTCCAGCCTTGTGAGGTGAAAAGTCCCACGCTCATGGCCTACCTGCAGGACAGTTGGGGACCACTAGTGATCCATGGACCACACTCCTCATGCTCTAGGGAGATAGGAAAAAGGAGGCAAGCAATTCAGATGCATTCCCTAAAGACAATGCCTCCTTCCACAAGCACAGGGTAAGGACTTCTCTTAGAGACCTTGTCCAGTCCTCACAAAGGAGGCAGGGTTCTCTCTCCACCCACACTGGGCAGTTGAGAAAGAAGGGAGGGCCCATTACAATTAAAGAGTTGTCGCACCACATCCTTGCTTGCTGAAGAAGCCCATGCAGCGAGGTAGCTAATGTCAATCCCACACACGGTTTGTTGGCTTTTGTTCCACTTGAAATGAAATGTTTTATGCCCCTACATTTTCCTAACTCCTAATAAAGCCTTTGGAATTCACTGCATTAAATCAGATACTAAATTAAGCTGGCGGCTCCATTGTCCTTAATGTTAATATACTCATAGGAGAAAGTACCTAGTAATTTAGAAATAAAATGCATGGTGGTAGGATTTCTAAAACCACTTTACCTTTTGACCACCTGGTTTTCTTCATAGTGCACTCAATAGTTGCTCAAGCTGAGAGAGGCTGAGCTAAAAAGTTAAGGGCCATCAACGGATGTATAATACATAAAAGGTGCTGATGATATATAATGTAATATTATAGAATAGGTATTACTGGTTTATTAAGAGTCTGGTTCAAAGCCCATTTAAGGCAAGGAGAATCTTTTCACTCCCTTAGGTTTTGCATGAGGCCCTAAAAGTCTAGATGTGCTTAAGATAATGTATCTATTATGAATGGGATATTCAGTGTAAAATGCACTTGGAATATTCCCCTCCCTGCTGCACCAATGAATCAGGTCTGTCAGTAAGGGTTTTGCACAATACCTCCAATCTGGCAAGCTAACCATATTAATCAAGGTGTCACTATTGCATTGGTATAAGGTACAACTCATTCCTCCTGAACAGGAGATTCAGGATGATGCTGCGTTAAGTCCCTGGGCTCTCTCTTTAGCCAATACATACCTTGTGATTCAGCTGTTGTTTCTAAAGCTGGGAAAAGAACCTAAACAGGGAAGACTTAATCAGTTGAAGTCAGGATAATCCATAAATACACGTACTTAATGAGAGGCTTTTTTTTTGTTGGCTTCCTATATTCTTGTTTCTTTTCCCCTGACATGTGTGAGTAGTAGTCAAGAATGTGCCCTGCATTTCAGCGGTTTTATCATGTGCTTTATTTTTCATTATAACTTTTATACTTAGACTTATTTGTTCAGAATTACAGCTACACTTGATTTTTGTTTTGAAGTATGTATTGGGCTAAATCCATCTCTGATGCAGCTCCATTGGCTTGAATGGGCAATGGATTACGCTCTGCAGACTTAAGTCTACAAAGAGTTTTTGCCCTGTGTGGCGCCCATAAAGTCATGCTTGGTTTTGGTCCAAGTCACAGCAGCCTGTAACACTATTCTGATAAGGTAAGCAGGGTTTTGTGCTACCCGCAATTATGCTGTGCAATAAATACACCCTAAATTCATTGAGTTATAAGATCAAGAACACATATTCCTGCGCATCCAGAAATATAATCTATGCTATCATGTGCCGAAAGTGTCCGTCTGCTATGTACATTGGACAAACATCTCAGACACTTCGCCAAAGGATTAATGCCCACAAAACAGATATCAGACAAGATCACAAAGAGAAAACAGTTTCTTGCCACTTTAACCAGAAAGGACACTCTCTAAATGACTTAGCCACCTGCATTCTGCTACAAAGACCTTTTACATCTGCACTTGAAAGGGAATCCTCTGAACTGTCATTCATGTTAAAATTCGACACTTGCCAACAAGGACTTAACAAGAATTTGAACTTTCTCACCCATTACCAAGACAGTTTCCCCAATTATCACCTGTAATACCATTAACTCACAAACATCCCACTCTCCCTACCTTTAATATCATCAATTCACAGACACTTACCTTCCTTCTTCCCCCTCCCCCCACCCACATCCCCCTTCTGTTCTGCAATGTGATTTGTCCTTTTCATATTTGTTCATTTTTTTAATTGTATCCTTTGGTATATATGGTTGTGACTACTTTCTTCCACTATTTGATCTGAGGAAGTGGGTCTGGCCCACGAAAGCTCATCATCTAATAAACCATCTTGTTAGTCTTTAAAGTGCTACATTGTCCTGCATTTTGCCTAAATTCATGTATTATGTGGAGGCTAATGGGTGCTGTCATCCCCTCACCAACTTTCTACCCAACAATGCAGTTCAGGTGCACTTGTGTACATCCAGTACACAGCTCTAATGTAACTAATGAAATTCTATGCTGGAAAAAGATGTCCTCCTGGAGAGTGTGAGAGGGAAATTCAACCTTGATGCTGGGGAGGAGGGGCAGGGGAGCTAGCCAAAGGAGGCTTTCAATGCATGTTTCCATCTCTAGCATGTCCACCTGATTAGATGCTGATTAGATGCTGTCCCTGAGTTAAGGGAAATAGCCTCTTTTTTTGCTACCAACTATACCATGTCCGATGAGAAGGGCAAATGAGCGTATCTCCTCTCTTCTCCATTCGGTGTCAGTCAATCATGCTGTCAGGTTTAGACTTCACATTTTCTTTTCAACATCCATCCCAAATCTGAACAAGTCCTATGCCAGCTATTAGAACAGTGGTTCTCAACTCGGTTCACTCCACGGATCACGGGGCCAATCAAAAAAATTTCATGGACCACCTCCTTTTTGAGACATGATAAAAAAGAGCAGACAATGAACATTTTGGTTTGAAATGTATTTCCTACTAACAGATTGTTGGTGCCTGCTCACGCCATGTGATTTTGAACAAAGTTCCTGTGGACCACCGAAAAAGTCACCATGGACCACCAGTGGTCCAGGGACCACCAGTTGAGAACCACAGTATTAGAATGATACATACTTGGTCATTTTTGGTACCAGAGTTTTCATCTCTGCCACTTTCCTGCATTTATTCACCTCTTTTCAAGCCTCTCCCCAAACTACTTTTTCATTCTTGCTTGTCCTGCCTAATGACTCTCCTCCTTGGTCTTGCCTGTGATTAGATCTCTGCAAAATGCCTGCTAAACAAGTAACATTTGATAGGTTTCTCCTCCCTCTCCCCCCCATTAGAAACGTGAAGCTTAGTCAAAGTTCACGAAAACGCTGGTGCTTGTAAAGGATTTGGGAAGGGACTACCTTTTCGTGCTGTGTTTGCACAGCATCTCACACAAAGGGGTTCTGAGGCCAGGAAGGGCCGACCACCGTACAAGTTTGGGCTGGTGCATGGCTACATCTCAAAAATCGGGTGGTGATCATGCCAGCTGACAATTTGGTTCAGATGTTTTGGATTCATCCCAACTCAGCGTGCAAGCCCCAGGCAATCAACCCTCAGGAGAAAGATGTCAGGAACCTTTGTCCCCAGCACCATCCACTTTTCAGCAGCTCTGCTCTTCTCCGCCAGCCCGGGGTGCCCTCAGCTCTGACACATGGCTTGGCACAGGGCGGTTGTGAAAGGCCCAGGGGACGCATGGACTAGCCGGACAGGCTGGCGGGGAAGGGGGCATGTGTTTCCAATGTTGTTCCTGTTGATCTTTGAGGCCAGCTCAACACACAGGGCCGCTCGCTGCCAGTCCCGCACCCCTATCTCCCTGGCCCCGGGGAGCTGGTGGCAGCTGTCTCTGGGGAGGCTCTTTGGCCGGGGGGCGACGCCAGAAGCCGGCGGCCCAATCCGGAGCGAGCAGCGCCCGTGTGAACGCGCTGCCTCCGGAGCTAGAGCTGGGCGCGGGCTGCTCTCACCTGTCTCCGGCAGGTTGCGCAGCACCAGCTCCTTAGCCGCCGCCACGTCCTGCTCCCGGGTCACGTCCAGCGGCAGCACCCACAGACGGCCGGAGCCGGCTTCCCGCTGCAGCCGCTGCGCCCCTTCCCCGTCCGGCAGGAGGCAGCCGGCGAAGACGGAGAAGCCCAGGCGGTGCAGGCGCAGCGCCAGCAGGTACCCGAAGCCGCTGTCGCAGCCGGTGATGAGCACCGCCCGGCCGGCGGGCTGCAGCGGTGGGCCCCGCCGGCGCCGGGCCCGGAGCATCAGCGGCAGGAGCAGCAGCAGCAGCGCCGCGGCGGCCGCTTGCCACATGGCACCGCTGCGGGCCGGTCTCACCTGCTGGAAAGACCCGCCCGGGAGCCGGAGGAGCCCGCGCTGCCCTGCCCACTGGGCGGAGAAAGGGGCTGGCGAGGTCCCACCCCGCGCGGGGAGCCAGGTCCGCAGCGGGGTTCAGCCCCCAGCCAACCCACGGGGAGAGTCCATCCCGCTGCGGTCCCCGGGGCTCGGAGCGAAGACTTGGCCAAGCGGACAGGCCGCCTCGCCCTGCTGCGGTCTCGCTTCACAAGCCTGGACTCGGTCCACGCTCGGAAAATCGGTTTCACGCTCAGGAGTCCTGCCGAGACACGTTTTTTAATCATGAAAAGATGTTGAAGTGCTGCTCTGCCGCTTGGGAAAGGGCGCATCCTTCAAGGCAGATTTATTACCCACAAAAGACCCAATATTTCAAAGGACAGAACGATGTCTGAAGTAATATGTCCTTGATAGTTCTCCGTGTGATGTACTGACCTGATTTTAAAACAGTCCTTGCCCTTTACTTGGACTGTGTATTCATTATGGTCTGTGGTTTTAGTTAGGTTGCTCTGCCAACTGACCTTAGAGATGGACAAAGAAGCTGGTGTTGAGATCCGGATTAGGTTTATCCTAGGGATGGCACAAGCATCATGTGATTCTTCTGCTGTACAGTCTTTTGTAGGGTTCTCCTTTAGCCAACGCCTGGCTGGCAAATTGTACCTTGAAAGCTACGCTTTCATTTTAAAATAGCTACGATTCCAGTCCTCGTGGCTGAAAAGACAACCTGGAAAATAGAAGCTAAGGGTATGTCTACACGACAGCGATCTTTTGAAATCTCTTATTTTGAACTGGTTATTTCATTTTGCTAGAATGCATTTTGCTATTTCGAAGTAGTGCGTCCACACTGAGGGTACGTCTAGACTACAAGCCTCTTTCGAAAGACCGCACCAGCTGTGTTGTGTAGAGTGCGGCTGAGGTGTGGGGGGGGGATGTCCCCTGCGTCTGTGTAGAATGGCCTTGTGGAGGGAGGGCGTCTTGCTGTGTCCCACCCCGAGGCCAGGAGCATGTCATGTCTCTTGACACATGCGTGTGGCTAACTGGCCCAGACCCCTGTGTAGCAGCCAGCGAGGGCCACATGCCCAGGGGTGGCACGGCACATGCACGCACGTGCACAGGTTGCTGCGTGATCTGTGGCAAGCAAGGCCCATGCGCGCGGTCCCTGGTCTCCCTCCCCGCCCCCCAATAAGGGGACAGGGATGGCACTCACATGTTGTTGCCTCCCCAGATGACACTGGTGACAAATCTGCTGGGACGGCTTGGGGATCCTGGATGTGTGGCATGCTCCCTCTGGGGTCCTGCGGCTCCTGGTGCTCCTCCTCCATGCGCTGGTCAGGGCCCTCTGCTCCAGAATCTATGACCCCCGGGGTGGCACGGACCATCCCGCCCCCCAGGATGCGGTCCAGGGCATCAAAATAGGGGCAGGTGTCTGCCCCTGTGTGGGAGCTGCGCCCTGTGGCCCTGGCATACGCCTGCTGCAGCTCCTTAATTTTCATGCGCATCTGCTCCTAGGTGCACATGTGGCCTTTGGTGGCCAGGCTGTCAGCCATCTGCCTGTAGACGGCCACGTTCCTCCATCTAGTGTGGAGATCGTGGACATTGGAGGCCTCCCCCCAAACTTCAATGAGGTCCATGATCTCTGCACTGGACCAGGAAGGTGCCCGACTTCTCCAGCCCCTGGCAGGCTCCTGGGATCTGAGGGACTGGGTTCGGGGAGCGGTGGAGGGCTGGCTGGCACTGGCTGCCTGGCTCATGCTGGGGCCACTGGCTCAGGGGCAGCGACTGCTGGCTCTGTGCTGGAAGGCCTGGAGCTAGCACAGGCACTGTGGCCAGAGTCTACCCCTTTAAGGGCTCCGGGGAGGGGAGGGAGAGGAGTTTTCCTGGTTGTGCCCAGAGTGGCCACCAGGGCACCCTGGGAAGGGCTGGAGGCCCCCTATTTCAAAATAAGCATCTACACAGCACTTATTTCAAAATAACTATTTTGAATTTAGCGTTATTCCTCGTAGAATAAGGTTTACCAAATTCGAAATAAGCACTCCACTATTTCGAATTAATTTCGAAATAGCAGTTTGTCTATGTAGACGCTAGGAAAGTTATTTTGAAATAACAGCTGTGTAGACATACCCTAAGGCTACGTCTAGACTGGCATGATTTTCCGGAAATGCTTTTAACTGAAAAGTTTTCCATTAAAAGCATTTGCAGAAAAGAGCGTCTAGATTGGCATGGATGCTTTTCCGCAAAAGCACTTTTTGTGGAAAAGCGTCCATGCCAATCTAGACGCGCTTTTCCGCAAAAAAGCCCCGATCGCCATTTTTGCGATCGGGGCTTTTTTGCAGAAAACAAAGCTGAGCTGCCTACACTGGCTTTTGCCAGAATGGGAGCAGAATAGTATTTCTGCAAAAACACTGACAATCTTACATGAGATCGTCAGTGCTTTTGCGGAAATTCAAGCGGCCAGTGTAGACAGCTGGCAAGTTTTTCCGGAAAAGCGGCTGATTTTCTGGAAAAACTGGCCAGTCTAGACATAGCCTAAGTGTTGTCCTGAGTCTCTAAATAGACTGCCAATGTTCATCTTACTATTATGTTTACTCTGAGACCTACCAATTTAAATGTTGTTATTATTAACTGTTTAATTGCTGGTCATTTTAGCAGGAATATCCAGCAAATATGTAGAGCTCAGCAAATCCATGGATGTGGATACAAATTTTGTATATAGAAGTTGAACTCTGCAAATTTGCAGATATCCTGTTTATATCCGCAGATAGCCACATCCACAGATTCTGGTGCGTATCTTCATTGTTGCAGATACAGATGCGGATGCAAATTTTGCATCCACATAGGGCTCTACAAATATGCTTATCCCATAAACCTAAGCTGCTCCTCACAAGTGTCAAAAGCTCCCTCTGTCCCTTTATTCACCTATCAAAACCTCTACATTGCTCCTTGATATCTTCTGTACTGTAATTATGCATCACCTGTATAGAAATATGTGGCATATCAAAAACTGAAAAGCTCAGGACAGCATAAAATAAATTGAATTTAATATTAGAATTAATAACCTAGCCACTGCTGTGCTCTCTGTTTTATTCATTTTCATATTTAATTAAATCCCTCAATTGATAAGCTTAAATGATATTACTACAGAATTTCCAGTCTGGCATGCCAGAGTGCTAGAGGATGCAAAGTATTTAAAGAGATTTCAATCAAGTTTGTTGCAGAGTGCACAGGGCCTTGATGAATATGGTGCAGATACCCAGGGTAAGCAGTTGAAAGCTAGGGTTTGCATGGAAGGAGGATCTTGTGGTGAAGGCACTGGGTTGGAACTCAGGAGATCTTGGATCAGTGCTTCTCTTTGTCAAGTTACTTAATTCTTTTGTGCCTCACTTATCCATCTTTAAAATGGAGATAATGCTCCTTTTTTTTATCCCACACTTTCTCCAGCTTGTATTTCTACTGCTCTTGAGGGTATGGCCTCTTCCTTACTATGTGTATGTACAGTGCCTAGCACAATGGGACCCTAATCCCATTTGGAGCCTCTATATCCTCCTAATGCAAAGAATAAGTACAAAGGTGTTTTAATACCAAAACAGACTGACTGTTTTACAGGAGAGTAACACTTGTGAAGGAATATGCCTTGGATAGTTCTCACCGTGCAATCAGTTCAAGGTAGAGTACCAAAATCTTCTGAGGTTGGGTCCAATACAGAAGCTATCATGCAGTATTACTTGATTTCTGCCATTTTCTTCTGGAAAATAGTGAGTCCCCTTTCCTAAGTTTTTGGATGTGTCCCAAGGTCAGACCTAAAATTAGGGATACAAAGTGAAAGGTCAGACCTAGAATTACGAATACAAATCCAAGCCCCACTGTGGCTCACCAAAACCTGGGTTTGATCTTATGTCAGAATGTCTATACTGAGTCAGTCCAAAGGTCCATCTAGCCTAGTATCCTCTCTTCTGACAGTAACCAATGTCGGGGGCCCCAGAGGGAGTACACAAAACAGAACAGGTAATCATCAAGTGATCCCTCCCGTCACCCATTCCCAACCTCTGATAAACAGAGGCTAGGGACACCATTCTTACCCTTCCTGGCTAATAGCCATTAATGGACCTAACCTCCATGCATTTTTCTAGGTGGATTGTTTTTTTTTTAACCCTGTTCAAGTCCTAGCCTTCACAACATCCTCTGGCAAGGAGTTCCACAGGTTGACTGCACATTGCATGTAGAAATACTTCCTTTTGTTTGTTTTAAACCTGCTAAAACAACCCCATTGCTATGAGAGACTTCAGAAGTAGTACTGATGTTGTAGCAAGATGGAAACTCCTACATCCGGTAGAACAGGATTTTAACGGCCTTCAATGTTACATTCTGAGCCAGAATTTGATAAGGTGCTTGACTAAGGCAAGCTCAAAGTCTCTGGCTTGGGAATGTAAAATACCTCAGCTCTTCCCAGGAGATGATGAAGGACCCATCCCTTGTTGAATGGAGATTCTTTAGTGGCAATAAGAGAGGAGGAGGAGTTGGGTTCAGCTGCATTTCCCACAGGGAGCTGCCCAAGTCACTGTGGGAGGGGAACGTACTTGATATCAACCTTATCTAACAAAAATTAAATGGAAAGATCCAAATGATGCCAGGGGAAAACAATTGTGAACTAAGACTGGCCCATGGAAAAGGTAACGGGGCTGATTCATCCCCCAATTGGTGCAGACTGAGGGAAAGAGATTGCAATGTGTACCTTGCCTATTTAGAGTAGTGAGGGACCTCAAGAGCTGGCCCAACTTGTGTCCCTATTGTAATGGCTTTCAGAGAGATTTGCAGGGGTGCAGAAATCAACCTCCAGTCTGCTCTGTCCCCTTGTTTGTGGCCTGCCGCAGAATGCCTCCTGTACCCAGAGCTGCTGCACAAGCAGTTCTGAGCTGATGGAGCAGGACCCTGCCCCTGGTGTAGGGACACGCTGTGCTAGAATATTCCCCAGGGATGGGGTGGGGTTGTCTTCTGCCTGCCTCGGGGCTGGTCCCGTGTGTTTCAGTCTCACTCGTCCAACGGGGCTGTAGGACAAATAATGAACTGAGCCCAAATCAGAGACAAAATAATAACATGCAAGAGCTGGTTGAAGGGAACTGTGAATTCCTGTGCCATCGTGTCTACTGGTTGCCACTCTGCCTAGATCAGGGGTGTGAAATAATTTTCGATGGGGGGGACCACTCCAAGAATTTGGTAAGTGGTCAAGTGCCACACTTTTCTACAATATCAATGGAGGGAGTGTGGGGTCTAGGGCAGAGTTTGGCTACAGGACAGAGCTCTGGGTGGAATGCAGGAGCAGACGCAGGGTCAGAGAAGGAGTTTGGGGGCAGAAGGGGGTTGTGACCTGCAGCAGGGTTTCTGGTGTGACAGGGAGTGCCAGGTTCAGGCTCTAGCCGGAGGACGCTTACCATCTTGGCTTCTGGCTGGTGGCCCGACAGGCTCTCAGGCAGGCTCCCTGACGACCGCAGCCACACATGCGGCTCACAGTGTGTGTCTCTGCACTGCTCTCCCCTTGAAGGGAGGGGCGTCTTTGTGCCCTGCCCCTGCCCTAAGAACATCCTCGCAGCCTCTCATTGGCCAGAAACCATCCAATGGGAGCAGCAAGGGGAGTGCTTGCAGCTATATGCAGCATGCAGGGACCTGCTGCTCCTCGCGCTCCAAGGGGCAGAGACACAAGCTGGCCTCAGCAGTCAGTCACTTTGAGCAGCGTGTCCTGCTAGGCCAGGGCAGGCTGGATCCAAATGTTTGTCAGGCCAGATCCGGCCTTTGGGCCATATTTTGCCTTCCTCAGGCCTAAATGCTCTGTGAGAGGCCCATTGAGAGGCAGAAATGTCTTTTCCTTTATGTGAGAGATGTCTGCTTTCAACACAGACAGCGAGGCTGCAAGGATGAGTGTCTCATGTTGTCATATGACAGTAGGAGCAATATCTTTCATACGGGAAAAAAACACTTACAAAGTCTTGATACAATCTCAGGAGCTAATAACACTGTTTTCCCCACCTGGAGACTCCCCCATCAACATGCTCCCAGCATGGGCGTTGGGATGGTAGGGGATGAAGGCTGTGCCATCACCGACTCCTCCAGACCCCTACCTATCTCCTTGTGTGAGTAATCTGCTTCCCTGCTCTCTCTGAAGTTCAACAATTGTCCCAGGCCCTTGGTAAATGAAATGACAAACACAGGAGGGACCCAAACATCTTTTTCCCTCAATAATAAAATGTGGCTTGACTAACATAGAACTTTTGTCCTACCCCTGCTACAAACAAACTTGTAAAGATATTAAACACAGTGAAATGTGCAATCTAAAATCCTATCAGAGAACAAAAACATTATGTTGTTATAGCAATGGGAAGTCTCAGACTGAAAGGGATGGAATAGGGATGTAAGGCTATGTCTAGACTGCAAGCCTCTTTCGAAAGAAAGCGTCTAGACTGCACGCAGAACTTTCGAAAAAGCAAGCCGCTTTTTCGAAAGAAAGCAGCAAGTGAGTCTGGATGCTCTCTTTCTAAAAAGCCCTGTTTGCTTTCAAGAACGCCTTTTTTCGAAAGAGCACTTTTGAAAAAAGGCGTTCTTCCTCGTGAAATGAGGTTTACCGCCGTCGAAAGAAAAGCCACGTTCTTTCGATTTAATTTTGAAAGAACGCAGCTGCAGTCTAGGCGCAGGTGAAGTTTTTTCGAAAAAACCCGAGTCTGGACACAGCCTAAGAGATTACCCTGTAGAAGCAGAAATACCTTCATGCACCCTAACTCAATAAATAAAACCATTGAGATACATGGTAATCAAAACTAATATTTGCTGCAGAGTTTCTTTTTTTGCTCTACTGGTTTTCTCTCTCCTCTGGCACTTTATTATTTTATTCCAATTCACATACTTTCTATTTTAATATAAATTCAGACTGTGACTTTCCAGCTCTGTGCTTTATGCAATAACTGAATTTGCATTGTAGTTTTCACAACACAGTTTAGTCTTCATTCCTCTCTCCCCCCATCTCATAATCTCTAAGTGCTATGTAGCTCAAATCAGATGAGATTTTCCTACAGCAAGCTTGATCGGAAATCTAGATTTGGAGGAGAATAGTAAAAACAAATGGAAACTGGATAAAGGCCAGTTACTGATGATAGTCCAAGTACGATTCGTTATAAACTAATATGTGTTGGGATATGTAAATTAATGGGGGTCTGGGATGACTATACATCAGCGGGTAAAGGGTCTAGCAAGAATAGTCATTGTCATTACCCTTTAAGCATGTTTTTCCCCTTTGGAAGATGGTTGCACTAAACTCTATCTTGTTTTGTCATCGCACTTCTCTGTAAAAACATTTTCAGGGTCGAAGCGTTTTCTCCCTCCCTATAAGCCGCTGATTAAAACAGTATGAAATGCTGATTCAACTAAAAACGAGTAAATAACGAACAGGGGTGGGTATAACTGTATTCATCACCTACTTATTCATTGCTTCAGAGGGGTAGCCGAGTTAGTCTGTAACAGGAAAAACTTAAAAAACAACAAATAGTCTAGTAGCCTCTGCCATAAATAAAGACCATGTTGAAACGTTTTGTGTTTGACATAGTATTTTATTTAAAAATGAAGCGTGGCCAACAAGCCCCTAATTGGGGCCAAGCCCCTATCTGGCCACAGCATCATATTTCTCTTGCACACCCCACAGACCCCAACCCTGAGCCTAATCACTGGAACCCCCTGTCCTGAGCCTCCCACATCCCCGGTCTTCTGCCACAACACTCCTGTACCATCCACACACTGCAAATCTGTGTCCTGAGCCCATCATACTCCCAACCTCTTTGCCCTGAGCCCCTCATGCCCCCCAACCCAAACTCCTGCACCCTCACAGCCACAAGCCTGTGGCTTGTTCAGCACCCCACCCCTCCACCTGACCCCAACACTCTCCAGCCTGGAACCCCTTCCCGAGCCAGCAACCCCTTCTCCACCTGCACCCAAATTCCCTCCCAATTTTGCACCTCTCACCCAAATCCCTCATTCCCACCCCAGAGCCCACACCTCCTGTCTCAACCCAGTGAGGGTGAATAAGGGCTGGGGACAGCAAGTGATGGAGAGGTTGGGAACAGAGAGGGCAGGGCCTCAAGGAAGGGGTGGGGTAGATTTTGGCTTGCCCTGACATTTAAAAAGTGACCTTGGATGTAAAAAGGTTGGAGACCGCTGCTCTATGGGGTGTGAGCCCCCAAACAGCTGATTTCCAGGAGAAGGGACACACAGGGCCGGCCCGAGCCCTTTTGGCGCCCTGGGCCAGGGCACGTGGCGCTGCCCCTGGGCGCACGGCACATGCGCGGGCCCACCTGTGGGGGCGTGGGCCTGCCCCCCTCGGGTGTGCGGGCCCACCCCCAGGGCGTACGGCGCATGCACGGGCCGGCCACGGCCGCTGGTGCGCAGCCCAGAGCCCGCCCCTAGGGCGCAAGGTGCATGCGCTGCCCATCCCGGCCCGGCCTGCGCTGCTGGCACATGCACCGGGTCGTGCAGGGCACCACGGCCATGGGGGGAAGGGTGCTGCTGGTAGGCGCTGCGGGGCCGGCGCTGCGGGAGCCAGACGCGTGGCGCCTGATGGCATCGGTTGGTGCCCTGGGCAGCTGCCCGGTTCACCCATGCCTCCGTCCGGCCCTGGGGACACATGGGGGGGGGAAAGGGTCAGGCCGAGACAAGCTGGTACGCGACAGATGAACTGTAAAACTGGTTGGAGGATGGTATGCTGAGAGGAGTATTAAGGAATTCGGATCCCTGTGATCTATTGGAAGTGTCATTTTGGGCAATAAAGCCATTCCGTTTACCCCATCCACTGCTGGGTTGCCTGTTTCTTCTCTAACAATATGACCGGGTAACTCACATTTCTTATGGTTCTGTCAAAACAAAAAGACAAGTTCTGGGGACACAAATCTGGGAAACAGTAAATAAAATGTTTCAAAATGGAACATTGGAAAAGTTTTGATAACATCCATTGACTAGGCACCTATGAAATAACAAGCCATCGTAATTAAAGCTCATGGTCAAGATTTTCAAAGATAGGAGCCTAAAATTAAGACCTTTTTACCCACATTTAAGCCCTTGAATATATGGGGAGATGATCAAAATTATTGATCCCTCAGGGTATGTCTACACTACCCCGCTAGTTCGAACTAGAGGGGTAATGTAGGCATACCGTAATTGCAAATGAAGCCCGAGGAGTAACGGTAGTTCGAACTAGGAAGCCTAGTTCAAACTACCTAGTTCGTGCCGCGTGTAGCCGCGCGGCACGGGGTTCGAACCAGCCGGGATTTAAAAATGACGGCGCCCCGCTTATGCAAATGAAGTCCGGGAAATTCAAATCCCAGGCTTCATTTGCAATTGCGGTATGCCTACATTACCCTCCTATTTCGAAATAGAAGGGTAGTGTAGAGATGCCCTCAGAAAGTTCCATTGACTTCAGAAGGAGTTGGTGGGTTCTTAGCACTTTTGACAGTCAGATCACTTGATTAGTCTTAGTCTACACATAAATCTACGGCACTCATGGGCGTGAAAAATCCACACTACTAATTGGGATAGCTATGCCAATATAAATGCAGCTAGGCTGATGTCCCTCCTTCTCCAGGTGCATCTAATTCATTCCTGTTGGAGATGAGGGCTCATGAAAATACGTTGAAAGAAAGAACCATTAAATGAATCAGATTGTACCAAATGGCAGGGGGGGTTCCCAAAAACTTTACAAGAATATCCCTGGATTTTTCTTAAAAATAGCTGTAAGGCACCTCCCATTTCATATAGAATCCCAGGACTGGAAAAGATCTCTGAAGGTCATTGTGTCCCTCCCCCCTATTAAAAGCAGGTTCAATCCCAACTAAATCATCCCAGCTAGGGTTTTATCAAGACAGGACTTAAACATCTCTAAGAATGGAGATTCCACCACCTTCCTAGATAACCCATTCTAGTACTTCACCACCCTCCTAGGGTATATCTAGACTACATCCCTCTGTCGGCAGAGGGATACAGATTAGACAGGTCGACATTGCAAATGAGGCAGGGATTTAAATATATCATGCCTAATTTGCATAAAAATGGCCTCCACCTTTTGCTGACTCAGTACTTTGTCGGCAAAAAGTGTCAGTCTAGAGAGGGATCTGTCGAGAAAGAAAGCCTTTTTCGACAGATTCTGTAAACCTCCTTGCAGGAGGCATAAGGGATCTATTGAAAAAGGCTTTCTTTCTCAACAGATCCCCCCACTTGAGTTGGCAAAACGCAGAGGCCATTTTTATGCAAATTAGGCACGGGATATTTAAATCCCTGCCTCATTTGCAATGTCGGCCTGCCTAATCTGCATCCCTCTGCCGGCAGAGGGATGTAGTCTAGACATACCCTTGGGCTACGTCTACACTGGCCCCTTTTCCGGAAGGGGCATGTTAATTTCAGCGATCGTAATAGGGAAATGCGCGGGGGATTTAAATATCCCCCGCGGCATTTAAATAAAAATGTCCGCCGCTTTTAGAAAAGCCGGAAAAGAGCGTCTACACTGGCCCCGATCCTCCGGAAAAAGCGCCCTTTTCCGGAGGATCTTATTCCTACTTTGAATCCTATTTAAATCCCCCGCACATTTCCCTATTACGATCGCTGAAATTAACATGCCCCTTCCAGAAAAGGGGCCAGTGTAGACGTAGCCCCAGTGAAAAAGTTTCCTACTATCCAACCCAAACCCTCTCTGCCTCCCACTGCAATGTGAGACCATTGCTCCTCAGTCTTCCATCTGTCACACAGTACGAGACCTTCCATATCTCTCATATATTTTATTGAAAAGCACAGCATCATTTTAAAAAATGGAGTGAGGTTTTAAAGAAGTGTGTTACTTTAGATAGGGGCCGTGCATCAAGTTCCAGGTTCAGCCGTTTGTCCCTTCCTAGGTGCACTGATAGTTTTGAATTTGCTTTTATCCTTTGGCACTGCAGCAGAACAATCTTTGCAGTGATCAGGTTGGTTGAGGGTGGCGGTGGAGCCCCGATACGCAGCTTGTCAGGCCCGAAAGCACTAAGCTTTGTTGTGGGATCAGGTTCAGAACACCTTGTTTATTCACCCCCACAGAAATCACCCATTTTGAATGGTCTCACTGGGAGGTGATACTAAAACACTTCCATTTAGGCTACGTCTACACAGCAAGATTTTTGCGCCAAAACTGCCATTTTAGCACAAAAACTCGTGGGGTGACCACACCTCAAGTGCGCTTTTGCCAAAGTAAATTGACAGAAAAAATGGCAGAACAGAGGGCTTTTTCCGGTGTAGGTAAACCTCCTTTTACGAGGCATAACTCCTTTTTGCAGAAGAGTTCTTTGCTACATCAGGTAGCTAACAGCATGGCTCTGCAGCAGCTGCAGTGTCATATTTGGAAAAACACCTGGAAAAACACCTGGACAATTAAATGCAGATTCCCAGTATTTAAACCATGTAAAGGCAGTTAGCAAAACAGACATAAACCTGCATATGGTGAATTCTACTATGTAATAATTGTGGTCAGAAACCAACGGTAGAAGAACATCCTCCGATGAAGAAACACTCTTTGATGTAGAAATATTTTTGTGCACTAGTATTATTTCTAAAGCAATATAATCTCTTTCCAAGTAAACAATACGCAAAACTTGAAGAAGACTGAATAGGGACAGTATTAAGTTTATTGCTTAAACTGTTGGTGTCATATCTGTATATGTACAAAAATGTTTTTTAAAGAAACCTATTGCTAAGAACATATTAACATACCAGGTAGAGGTCTAACCCTTTGTTGTAAGTAAATGTAACCATGTCATCTTTAGTAACCTGGAATGGCATTCATTAGCTCTATATATATTTAGTATTAAAAAGCTCATACAGTTAACCAGAAATTAGCAACAGTAATCTTGCCAATATTGTACTGGTCATTACTGTTTTACAACAAGAAATGGACAATGCCACTTGTTTAATTCTTAGGGGGAAAGTATTACTAAAATAATTTGTGGGGGGGGACGGGGGACAGTGACATTGCACCCTAATTAGATCCTAATTTAACTAAAATTATTTTGGCAAAACTTTGTGTGTCCTCTTCACAGTCTCTTTACCTGTGTTTGATCACCTCGAAAATATCATCGACAATAACTCCAGCAACATACCTCCTCTGGTAGTATATCACCCAAACAGAAAATTGCATCAATGGCCTGTTACTCTGAAAAAGGGTATCAGTACATGGGTAGATCATAATATGTTTGAGGTGAACGCACCATGATGTGGCCAGGACGAAGATACCATAGGATCCGTTGCCATTCAGTCTCTGAATGCACTTTCCAATGAGGGCTTGTCTAGACTACGGGGAAGATTCGAAAGAGGATATGCAAATTCTGCGGGAATTTCATATCTTCTTCCAATCTCACTTTCAAAAGAGAAAGAAGTTTAGACATGGCTTTTTCGGCAAGCCCTTCCCTTTGTTGAAAAGCTGCGTAAACCTCTTTTTTAGGAAAAGCAGCTTTTCGACAAAGGGGGGGAGGTTTCGCCGAAAAAGCCACGTTTAAACTACTTTCACTTTCAAAAGCTCTGAGCTTCTTCTCCCCCTTGCCTCCCCCCTGCCAGCTCCCTCCTCCCAGGTTTCCCCCTCCCCTCTCCCACTCTCCCTCCTCTCCTCTCCCACCTTCTTTCCCCAGTCTCACCTCAGTTTCATTCCCCCGCACTCCAGTTTTGTTCAATAAAGAGGCTTTGTTGTAATGAACATGTGTCTTTTATTGTACAGTAAGAAGGGGGGTTAGGGAGGGGTAAGTGGAAGGACGTAAGGGAGGAATGAGGTGCAAGCCCCCAGTGGGGCACACCAGGGAGACTGTTACTGCCTGCAGAACGTGCTGCCAGGCTCGCAGCAACATGTCCAGGAGAAGCACCAGAGTGCCCAGGGGCGGCTTCTGCTCCATGCTGCAGAGTGCTGTGGTGTCCTGAGTGAGGGCAGCCAGAGCACCCAGAGAAAAAAAATGCTTTGCTGTCCATCAGCGAGGTAGGAAAGCAAGCAGGGAAACCTTAGAACTGGCTGTCTGGGGGGGGAGGGGGGGTGCCCTTTAAGCACAGGTCTCAGATAACCTCAGGCAGCAGCCACACAAGATAACTCCTGAGCTGATGCCCTGCCAGAACTGGTTCTGGCCGGCCTTAAATGTGATTCAGTGTCCACTCAGTGTGGACGCGCTATTTTGAAATAGCGAAACGCTATTTCGAAATGCATTTTATGTGTAGACGCGTTATTTGAAATAAGGTATTTTGAAATAACACTGTAGTGTAGACATCCCCTGATTTCTCATCTACAGCTGCTACCTTCGGCTTACCCCCAGCAGAGCGTGATTCTTGGGGGCTAATAAGGGCCGTCTGTCAGACCGCGTCCAGCAGGGTGTCTATATTTGTGGGTTCTCCCTGTCTCCACCACCCTATCGCCTGTCGGATCAGCGCAGGAAATCCCTGGGCAATCAGCCGCAATTCCTCTGTGGGCAAATTAATCTCTGTCAGTGTTCGGGAGGAGGGGAAGGTTGTCCGCCCATCATGAGAGCTTCCCCTGGCCACACAGACAGGCCAATATAACCATTCTTTCTATGAAACACACAGGTTCTTCTCCAGGGGCGGCTGTCGCCAATACAAGTTGAGCCAGTAGGGCACGTGGCCCTACTGCTGGGGCCATCCCGAGTAGCACATAAAAAATACCGGCATGTGCGACAACCACGGCTTAGCTCCCGCTAAGTCTCCATCCAATCCGGACTCTGCTCTAAGCACCCGGCGTACTTCAGCAACATTTAATTCCTGGTCGAGACACAGGGTAACCAGATCCCTTGCCCACCTGCTGAAGGCTGAGCGGCTGGGCCCGTCCAATGTTTTAGCTAGTTCGACTGCTTGGGCAGGAGTTATTTCTGCCTCAGAGACAGTGAGTCCGAGTTGGGGCCTTTCTCCCCAATGCGCCCAAAATTTGAGCCACCTGTTGTAAGGCCACTACTGAGTGGTGGGGTGTGTGTCATGGGCCCCCAGAGTCTGAATGGTCAGGTTGGTGAAGGCCCTCATCCCATTTGACTTCAATCCTCAGGTCCTGGGGCACCCTTCTCTTACGCACACTCATGACGGAGGCCGGGCAGCTCTCACCCCATATCTCCCATGTAGCTCCCTGTAAAACGATGTCCCTTAAACACGTCACCTGAATAAGGGCAACGTTCTCTACCTGCACCCCCTTTCGCTCTTCCTCTGTGGCCACCACTGAAACGGCTGCCACTGAGAGAGAGGAGGCCTGGGCACTTGCTGTCAGTGCCTGGGCTCTCCACGTCTCGCTTTTTCTCAAGCTCGCGTTGTTTTTCCTTCAGCCTGTCCATATCTTGTGCCAACTGTTTAAGTACCCCCTTAAAAAAATTATAAGTACCCCCAGAGGCTACAGTTTTCAGACACACACATTTTTTTTCTTCCATTGCAACACATTTGTTTAAACAACTTAATCGTAGCCGGGCAGTGTAAAAAGTACAAAAATAATAAAGCGTAAAACTTAAAACAAAAATTCAGTTTTCTTCAAATTTCAGTTGTGTTGACGTACCCCCCAGACTTCTCTCGAGCACCCCTAGGGGTACGCGTACCACTGGTTGAGAAACATTTCTCGAATACACAGACCTAGTCTCTAAACAGCTTGTTCCAAACGTTGCCCACTAGATGGCACTGTGTGCAGTGAAAAAAGGATGACTGACCTGACTAGGTATAATTGCAGATGAAGAAAATTAATCAGGACCTTATTAATTTGTCAGCTATAGTTTTGCAGGGAGCAGACTGAAATGGACGTGCTGCCTACAGTCGTGTACAAGGATAGCTGATGGCTGCCAAGTGCACATAAAAAATGTGGACAAAAATGTAAAATGCCAATTAATGCCATACAGATATGCCGCTGCTAATTATGTTCTGAGAAATCTGGCAGGTGTTAAACACATGTGACAATGTGGGAAGTGTTGCAAATACCACTGAGCACAGAAAAAAAGCATTCAAAGGGTTTTTCAGAAGCTCGTGAATATGGTGGGGAAATAACGTGACGGAATCCAAGATAATAAATCTAGGGGGTAGGGAATAATATGAAAGAGACATGAGAGAGAAAGATTCTACAGGGACCTAGAAGTGGTGACGTGTGCAGTACTATATGGAAGTAAAGTGGTCTGTAGGTACAGGAACAGCAAACAGCAGCCAATGAGATGTGAGCAGCCATACCTGCGGATTCAAAGTAAGCATCTTGCCAGCAGCTTACCTTGACAAGCCATGTGCAATCCAGGGGCCACAGGTCACATCTGGGCTGCATCTAAATCTTGCCAATTCTTGCTGGATAGCAGCTCTAAGACTACGTCTAGACTGCAAGCCTCTTTCAAAAAAGAGCATCTAGACTACAATCGGTACTTTCGAAAAAGCAAGCCGCTTTTTCGAAAGAGAGCACCCAGGCAGTCTGGATGCTCTCTTTCGAAAAAGCACAGTTTGCATCACATAGCACCTTTTTTCGAAAGAGCGCTTTCGAAAAAAGGCGTTCTTCCTCATAAAACGAGGTTTTTCGTGGTCAAAAAAACTGCCACGTTCTTTCGATTTACTTTGAAAAGAACGCAGCAGCAGTCTAGACTCAGGGGAAGTTTTTTCAAAAAAGGCCACTTTTTTTCCCCGAAAAAACTCTGTAGTCTAGACACACAGATACAGCCTTTCCTACCCATCCCTGCAGTTGTTGGGCCCAGAAAAACAAGGCCTGGTCAACATTATGCTAAGGAAAGTTAACAAAGGCTAATTTCATAGGCCTCTGAGTATTCTTGACCAGAAATAGGAATCTGGTTCAAACAGAGGCGCACCCTCCATGCTGGCTTAGGTTATAAAAGTAAGGTAAGTGATAAATTACATATTTGTACCTACTGTAAGTAGAACAGCTTGCTTTAGGAACTGGTCAGTAACTCCCTGTTTCTGTTCCCCTTTGCTGATCTTACCTCCCTATTTTTGCCCTTTGTTTGTGCCCAACTCCCTTGTCTCCTTGTTCCTGGTACCTGCCTTTTGTGATTGATAAGAAAGTTGCTGATGCGTTATGAAGCGCTTCTGGCCACAATGAATGGTTGGCCAAGATATGCATCGATACTTAAAGTTTTAGAAAGGGGGATGGGTTGCTTGGGTGAAGAGTTTATGACGTGACGGAACTGTCTTTATAAGCCTACCTGTTACTAAAATTGCGGCTGGTTCTCTTTGGAGACGGGCCGCTCTCTATTGTTGTGTGCACTCTTCAATAAAGAGCTTGTGATTGGACTTTGCTGGTGTTGCCTGTCTCTTTGTGGTCAGACAACGAACTGAGCCGTCTGGGCTAGAGTCCCTGACACAGCTAACATTCTCATCCAGGCCCTCGCTGTCTCGCATCTTGTATTACTTACTGCCCCTTCCTTCTCTTTACCCTTGACAAATGCAGTTTTGCCTCACTCACATGCATGTCTCTGCAGAGAGGTTCCTGCTTTTGGCTTATTGTTTGACCATTATCACCCCCTTTATTTTCACCCCCCACGGCCACCGCCTTCTCTATGGCTTCAAAGACAAACATTTATCTTCACTTGCAAGGCTCTGCAACTACCCATCCCAACTCTATGTAATATATGTGCTGGTAAAATACATTACTTTGTCTTGCACACAAAGTCCCACCTCCGGTGGTTACTAGACACCCTGTGGCTCTGGTGCCCTTGCTCACAGTGTACTTATATTTACCCTACCTAAAATTGGTACTTTCGGTTCAATAAAGTATTCTTGCCATGCTGTGCTAAACTTGAATGGGTCCACTGTGCATTGCTGGAGAGTCACTGTTATTCCTCAGGGGTGGCTACCTCATATCACCCGGGGGTGAAGAGATATCTAGGGTCAGGTGGTGGTTTTAAATCTAGCGTGAGGGTGCCAACCAAAACCTCCAGAGTCTGCTTACGCCAGAGCAGTAGCAGTGTGAGCGTCTGAAAAGGGACATTCTGGAATCCAGCATCTGGGCGACTCCTGTGCTGCCTTGACTCTGGTGGTACAGAAGTGGGATGTGGACATTTTTAACTCCATCCCTTTTAGCTTACACCACAAGGAAGCGCCAAGGCAACATAGGCGCGGTCCTCAACAGGGACAACAGTGGTGGGTAGCAATCGGGATGGTTGATTGACCAGAACCAGAGTCTGGTTCCTCATTTGCCAGTCACTTTGAGATGGAAGGGACGGACCCAAAGGAGGCAAAGTATTCTATTAAAATAACTACGCAGTTCCTCACTCTCCTGCACCAGCATGCAGTCCCGATTCAGCGAGGGTCCTGCACTTGTGCTCATCTTCAATCAGATAAGTAGCATCTGATCTCAGTGAGCCTACTTACATCCCTTGCTGAACCCTGGCCTTGTTTAGGAGTTGACATGGGAGCTGCTGGGTGCTGATCTCTTTTGAAAATCAAGCCCCATTTTACCAAGTGAGGTAGGTCATTCTGGACAATCCTGCAGAACCCAGGAGGGACCAAAATACAAGGGAAGGGCAAAGCTAATTCCTATCTTCCAAGTGGAAATGAAGCTGTCCAAGAAATTCCCCCCTCCTTCGTCTAACATCCATGACTTGGTATTAGGGTAGGTATTTTTATGTTGTAGGTGCTGCCAGGGGGTGCTTGCATCTGAAGATAATCTCATGGACTACAGCAGAAGGAAGAGAACAACCAATAGGGCTTTATTTTCTTTTTACAAGACAGCTAAGGAAGCACCACAGAGGTGGGTGATTAAGAGGTGCTTTGCTACAGACCGTGTAGGGGCCTGGAAATAAAATACTTGAGAGAAGACACTGCTAATTGCCTGATCCACTGCACTTAGTCAGATCCCCATGAAGGATGCTACAGGCATTATCCAGCCGCCAATCAGCCACCTGCCCTGCATTGATAAACACGGCTGTTGCTCTTCAGAATGAATTGGATCAACATATTTGATGTATCCTAGAAAGCCAGTGCCATCAATAAGTAATGCCTGGTTTCGATGGCCCGGCTCCATTTCCTGTTGCCTGCAGAGCTATCGAATGCATGCAAACACACTCTCATGCATCCATGCATGTGCATGCATGTCCATGCACAGGATAATTTTGTGTCCCCTCCGCATGTGAATAATGTGCCAGGCCAGGTTTCTGATCTTGGCTAAGGTAACCAAGTGTCTACAAAACTGTTTTGAAGCTGTAGGAAAGCAGTGTGGCCCACTTGATTGTGCACTGGAGTGGGACTCTGGCAGCCTGAGAGTCTATAGTTGTGGCTCTGACACTGGCCTGCTTAGTGACCTTGGGCAAGTCTCTTCACCTTCCCATGCCTCAGTTTCTCCATCTGTAAAACTAGGATAATGGTGCTGACCAGGGGCAGATGAGAGTTTTGCAGGGCCCAGAGCGCGGGACCTATTGAAGCCCGGGGCCCGGGGCAGCACAATTTTGCACATGCGCTATGGCCACAGCCGACAGGTAGTAGTGCATGCACGGAGCCTATTGAAGCGTAGGACCCGGGGCAGCCGCCCAGCTCGCCCTGCCCTATATTTGCCACTGGTGCTGACTTTCTTTGTAAAGTCCCCTGATGAAACATGCTAGAGAAGAGCTAGGGACTATTATTAATATTAAAGGGTTCAGTTCTCTTCTGTGCCTCCCGAGGTGTTCAGAACAGTAGGCACAGCCCGAAGGGTCTCCCCAATGCTCTGGCCAACATTTCCCTGCCTGGATGCCTGTGACATTGGCACAGAGGAGCGCAAAGGAAAGAGGGCTGGTTTTTTGATAGGGGTTGAGTGCACCCAACTCCCACTGAAGAACTTCTGCAGGGGTTCAGAACTTCTAATAAGATCGGGCCCCTTTGGGGTAGGAGCCTAAAAGTGGATCTAAGAGTGATCCTCGGAGCACCCCGGGGTGGAAGGTGTGGCTGAAGGCACTGCGTGAAAACTCAGGCTCGATGTTCACATCTGGATTTTGATGTGGGTCACCCGTGGGGTGTCCTGACATGTATCATGCTCTTTCCAGTGATGGTAACCATTCGGCTGCAGGCGGGCGCACCCCTTGTATATTGTGCTGGGCTCTGTGCAGGCAGCCAGCTCAGTAGATTCCACGAGAACCCCCAAAGACCACAGAATCCGATAAGGGATACAGGCCAAGTACAGGGAGAGTTGTCAGCAGACTCTCCTGAACCACTACGCTTATGTACTCCCTGACAAAGCACCCAGCTCAGTCAGTAGGATGTCCCACTGCCTCCTACGCTGGACAAAGATAGCCTCTCCAAGAAGCGTCATTTCTCACGGGGACAAACAAGTTACAAGTCACTCCTGACGCATCTCGGACATTACCTAGAAACCACCCAACACCTTACACCTGGTGGTTCGATCCAGACATTGCTATCCATCATGCTGTCATTTTAGACCTGTCCTGAACCTCGTCGGTTTGTCCCTGTAATCTGTGGGGAGTGTGTTGTTACCAATATGTTCCTTAACGCGGCGGTGTTACCATTCCTCTGGAATGTACATACAGCCTATGTCCTGTCCCAATTTGTATCAGGGGCCATTGACCCACAGAAAAAATCCGTCGTGGACCCCACACAGCCCCACAGAGGCTTGAGGCTTCCTGCTGCAGTGGGCTAGCTGGCACTCACAGCTCCAGCCCCACAGGAGTGGGGCGCAGAGGCTCAGAGCTTCCCCTAAGCTCTGGGGTGGGTCCAGAAATGAGGAGTTCAGGATTTGGGAGGGGACTCCAACTAGGGGTCTCAGGGACATGCCAGTGACCTATTGTTTGCGGCTCCAGCCATATCGGGCATGGAGGTTCGGGGCTTTTGGTTCGTGCTGCAGTCGTGCCGTGAGCCCAATGAAATGAACCAGCTGGCCAGATCTCGACTGTGGGCCAGAGGCTCCCCACCTCTGAATTAGTCTCTCTTCGCTGTCAGCCCTGTTCGTGCCAAGTTCTGTGAGCAGGCCCTGTTTCTTGCTCACAGCAAAGTCTTGGCCATTGTTGCCTAGGCCTTAGGCCTCACACCAGGCCTGTGGTACATTGGCTCTCCTCTTACTACAAGCACGTCCCACCTCCAGGGTCTGGCTCTGAATCCAAATGGTGTACACCTCCATTAAACTCTGTACCACGGTTTCTACCTCATTGACAGTAAGGCTCTTTCTACACCACGCTGGCACTGGAAAGGAGCCTTCAGGAGAGCATCCATTATACTTAGGACCCATGTACAGGGTTAAGGGGTCTTTTGGGGGGAGGGAGGGATAGCTCAGTGGTTTGCACATTAGTGTGCTAAACCCAGGGTTGTGAATTCAGTCTTTGAGGAGGCCATCTGGGGCAAATCTGTCAGGGATGGTATAAAGTCCTGTTGTGAGGGCAGGGGACTGGACTCAATGACCTCTCAAGGTCCCTTCTAGCTCTAGAAGACAGATCTATCTCTATATATTCAGAATCCAAACTTCTGGGCTGTGTTCAGTTTGCAATTTCTGGTTTAAAACCTGCTTGCCATGGTTGCAAGAATATGTCTGCCTTTTAAAAGCGATATAGAAAGCAAGGGTTGTTAAATAATACATGGCATAATAAATAGGTAGTTAAGTGCTGACATTACAAAAGAGCTGTCTTGCTAGCACCAGCTTTTTTACATAACCGCAGCTGGTAGAGAGTGCAGATGCAGATTCATTCTCAGTGCTTTTCTCTTTGTTAATCATTTTTTTCCCTTTCCCCCGTAAAATAGATTTGATCAGAATTAACTTTTCCCAGGTAAGGCCAACAACATGTGTTTAGCAGTTACCCCTCTACATGACTGTGCCTTCTTTGTTAACATAAAAGGCATTAGCTAAAGCCCATTCACATAAAGGGAGACAGCAATTGAGTTAACTTGCTCTTTAGATCAGGTTCAGGGGTTTAAAGCATTTCAGTTCCCTTCCAGAATTGTTTAACAATAAATGGATGGGGGAAGGGTTATACGAATCTGTTAATCAGATTCAATAGTTGAAATGCAATCCAGCTGTGAATCTAGGCCCCAATCCTGCAAAGATTGAACCCTGTGTACATGAGTGATCCGTTTGCGCTCCTTTCTCCACTGAGCCTGAACAAAACGTGGGCAGGTGCAGGCCGTGGGAACTCACAGGAACCTGATCACGCTTCCTTGATTCTGTTTTGCTCAGCTCCAGTGTAATTTAAAACTGAAGGGAAGCCACTTTAAATTACACTGCAGGAGCAAAGCGTCTGCCAGGAGGATTGAGGCAAGGATCTTTCAACCACACCCACTGCCCTTGGCTTGCCTCTCCTGACACACCTCTGCCCCAGAAAGAATAGGCAGTGCAGAAAGAATAGGCTGCAGACCCAATTCTACCCACTTAACACAGGCCAGAAAATTCTCTCTATTTGGGGGAATTTTCTAGGTCTAGGGGAGAATCTCCAGTCAGTTAGCAAATCCAGAGAATCCCATGTAATGACTAGAGCAGGAGACCAGCCTAAGACAAGAAACAAGTAACAGGCGGAGACAGAAACAGGGTAAATTCATCCCAAAGAGATTAGTCTATGTGGGAATTGGTCCCGGATGGGAAATTGGGCCTTTGAATTACAGCCAAGTGGTGTAGAGGGGAGTGGCTAGCAATGTGGAGAGTGACAGCCAACCAACTTTCACACTTGGGCTGTGTCTAAACTACATGGCTCCATCGATGGAGCCATGTAGATGAGGGTTGTAGGAAAAGGGAAATGAAGCCGTGATTTAAATAATCGCGGCTTCATTTAAATTTACATGGCTGCCGCACTGAGCTGACAAACAGTGGATCAGCTGTTTGTCGGTTCAGCGGCTAGTCTGGACGCTCCCGCGCCGACCTGAAAGCCCTTTATCGACCTCCCCGTTATGCCTCGTACGATGAGGTTTACCGGGGATGTCGATAAAGGGCTTTCATTTCGACAGGGGAGTGTCCAGACTAGCACAGTGAACCGACAAACAGGTGATCCGCTGTTTGTGGGCTCTGTGCGGCAGCCATGTAAATTTAAATGAAGCCGCGATTATTTAAATCACGGCTTCATTTCCCTTTGCCAAAAAAACAAATCTACATGGCTCCGTTGACGGAGCCATGTAGTTTAGACGTACCCTTAGGGTCTGATTGTGCCAGTCTTCCTCAGGCTGGAAAGCACTTGCTCCTGAGAGGAGTGCTAATTTATCCAATGAGACTGTGAGCAGCAGTGGTCACCCACGTTATCACCCCCTTCAAGCAGGATGATGGCATTTAAATCCAAGCCCTGCGTAGTATGTGTGTGTGCAGTATTGTATCACCCCAAGAGGAATCCTGTGTTTCAGTTCAGCAGCATGACACCATCAGAGGTGGGATGGGTTTCCATTGGTGTATGTGCATTGAGGCGCAAATGAAGCATTTAGCACATAGTTCACTTCAAGCACGTGAATCACCCTCTTGACTTCCATAGGACTGACCCACCTCCGGGCAGTGACACGCACACACAAGTGCTTTGCTGGAGTCGAACCTGAACGGACGGTGGGTGCTCGTGAACCCCAGAATGTTACTGACAAACTGGACGTGCTCTGCAATGAGATGATCGTAATAAGGAAAGAAGGGCTTGTTATGAGGCAACAACGATTTACACTGAATGTACCTAGTAAATTTATGAGGAGATAACGAAGGCCAGAACTGCTTCAGCATTTTCATAAGGAACCGGCTGCTTGTGGCTCCATGCCTGAAGCCGGTGTCTCTGATAAACTCAATTAGTAAGCAAGTCTGCTCCAGACTTCAAATCTCCTGTGAGCAGCTCACTCAGACTGGCTCACTCCCTTTGCTCTCTCACATTCCCCCTGTTAATTTCTGGGCTCTCAAGCGTCCTCTGTTAATTTTTACTGTCGAGAAACAGCTTGTTTGCCAGGCAAGGTTTCTCCAAGTTCTTACAGCAATAGTGGTTACGTGCAGACATTACATGATGCATGGAGAGACGGGGGGGGGGGGGGGGGGGTCTTTGAAGTACCTCTCAAGACTTGATTTGGCAATTTGGCTGGTTCTCTTCAAATGAGAACAAACAAGAAAATAGGAAGTTCTCTTACCTGGAGGAAACAGGAATGATTTTTTGCAAAGACAATATTTCAGATTCATTATTTAGGACAGTGCAAGTCTAACTCTAACCTAGTCTAATTCCCCGGTAGATTTCAGTAACTTTGCCACAGCATAAATCTCTGTCTTCAAAATGTAGGAACACGCTCTGTATCTTTCCATTACAGAACTTACACTGCAAAAGAGTAGCGGCCAGTATGTTACACAGAAAGAAGGTGTCAGATGATCACCTGATTGATCAAGATTTGGACTCTTTTTACAGGTCCAGTCCTGTCCTGTGTTACTCATGCAAGTATGCTCATTTGGGTGACTGTCTGCAACTAGATCTGGATTCAGATTTTTGAATTAAGATGTTTTGTAATAAAGGCTAAAACCTGTTACCCAGATCTCAGTCTGAGAATCAGTGTTATCTAGTGAAAGACACAGGAATGGGATTCTGGAGATCTATCCCAGTTCTGCCACTGACATTCCTTCCAACCCTGGGCAAGTCATTTTGCCTCTCTGTGCTGCTATCCTTTTCCTGCCTTTTAACTATCATGTCAATTTAGACTGACAAAATTCTGTACGATTTTTCAGATCAATCACTGTCTTTTCTGCTCCAATATTATAAAGACATATGCAAGCACGTTATGTACTGTGAATAACTCCACTGACGTCTGCGGAGCTACTGACAGGGTGGAAAATAAAACTGAACATATGCATAAGGTGTGGTAGGATGGAGGCTGTATTATCTAGCACAATAAGATCACAATCCCAGTTGGTGCTTCTAGGTGCTATTGCAATGCAGATCATTAATTATAATGTTAATGGTTCCAAATACAGATCTAATCTGTTTTGCTACTGAAGCCCAGCTCTTGATTTGGTATTACAAGTCAAGGAGCTGTGATTATGCACATGACACTAGTTGTGGGTGAGTTATCAGTGTTTGCCTCTGTTTTCACACACTGATGGGGTCCCTAACACTGGGCATAAATTAAAGCACCCTCAAACTGTTACCCTCTTTTGTCCCAAGATTTCACGCAGTTTAAAGTCCATCTGGATGAGCTCCCTGGAGAAGCTGCTGTGAGCATGGTTGTGTAGTTTAAATCAGGTAATGTTACAATTTTCAAAACCCATTTAACTTTGTGTGCCTGTAGATGGGGCATCAGTTGTTGAACAGAAAAAAAATAACCCCATCCAAAACCAAGAATAAAATCAATGGTCCAGACTGTCTAAGAGCTGAGACAATAACACCGCCTGGAGTTGATTTCTGCAGGTTACTTTTTTTTCTTGACGTGCCAGCATAAATCAGAGATGCTAAATCAAACTAGTCTTATGGCCATACATTTCAGTGTCCCTCTGTTTTGGAACATCACATATAAGGTTCACTGAACAGACATTGCCGGTAGCATTTACAGTTGCAATTATGTGGAATTGCTTGGAGACTGAAATTTATAAGCAGCATAACCTAAGCTAGTCTTTGAGCCTATGGGGGCAAAGTCTCATCTGGCATAAATCAGCTAGCTCTATTCAGCCCCATTGGCTTTAGAGAGATAGGCCATTTTGCAACTGTTGAAGATCCGGTGCTAAATTTCTGAAAGTTAATTTCTTGGAGTCAACCACCGAGAAAGTCTCTTCTCTCAGCTCAGAGGCAATTTTATCCCTTTATAATGTAATTAGCATTATCCTAAATTCTTACTACGGATGAATTAGCTTTTACGTGTCATGAAACTACCTGCTAGTCTTTATTAGTCCTTTAGGGGATTTCAAAGAATCAGTTAAAGGTAACTTTTTTCCTCCTTGTCCAACCGTATTATCAACAATAAATAACGTAAGCAAGGCCTGTGGCTATGTAATATCAAATGCCCCACAAGGATATTTGTCAGTAAATGATAAATAATTTTGTGTTAAATAAATTGCAAATGCAAGTAGTTCATAGCGCATACATGATACGGCCAAGGTTTCAACATAAGAACATACGAATGGCCATATTGGATCAACCCAATGGTCCATCTCGCCTGGTCTCCTATATTCTAGCAGTGGCCAAAGACAGGTGCTTTTGAGGGAATGAACTGACCAGACAATCATCAAGTGATCCATCCCATTGTTTACTTCTGGGTTCTGGCAGACTGAGGGTAAGGACACCCAGATGACAATGTTGCATCCCTGACCATCTTGGATAAGAGCCATTGATAGTCCTATCTTCCAGGAACTTATCGAAATCTTTTTTGAATCCTGAGAGTTATGACCTTCACAACATCCCCTGCCTGCCTGCTCACTTGGTGTGCTGGCAGGCAAGATGGTGGAGTCCCCGCCCTGCTGGCCATTCCCTTGGTGGTGCGCTGGCTCCAGTGGATACTGCAGGATAGCTGTCCCTTGCGGGCTCACTCCCCACCATGGCCACTCTCATATCTTGTCCCTTTGAGCAGCAGCCCACCCCTTTGTATGTTGTGGAAAACTGTCCTTTTCCTGAGGTTGTCAAGTTGCCCTGACATAATCAAATCCTGACCTTGCTATAAGTTAGGAGAAGAGGAATCTGCCTATCAAATTTGGTGGCCCTAGCTCTTACTGTTTAAGAGGAGTTCTTGAACAAATGGACTCACAGACAGACAGACACACTAGGGGTGTGTCTAGACTACATGGCTCCATCGACAGAGCCATGTAGATGAGTTTACTCGTCAAAAGGAAATGAAGTGGAGATTTAAATAATCACCACTTCATTTACATCAAAATGGCCACCGCGCTGTGCCGATTAGCTGATTGTCGGCACAGCACGATAGTCTAGATGGGGATCAGCCGACCTCAGATCCCTTTGTCGTCAGATTCTTTATGCCTCATGAAACATGAAACGAGGCATAAAGAATCTGACAACAAAAGGATCTGGAGTCAGCTGATCTCCATCTAGACTACCGGGCTGTGCTGACAATCAGCTGATCGGCACAGCGCGGAGGCCATTTTTATGTAAATGAAGCGGCGATTATTTAAATCTCCACTTCATTTCCTTTTGCCGAGTACACTCATCTACATGGCTCCGTCGACAGAGCCATGTAGTCTAGACACACCCTAAAATGTATAGATGAAGAGAGATTAAACAACAAGGATTTCAGTACAGATTCCTGGGGGACACCATTATTTACCTCTCTCTATTCTGGAAACTGACCATTTACTTCTACCTTTTGTTTTCTGCCTTTTAACCAGTTACTAATCCATGCTGGGAACTTCCTTTTTCTCCCATGACTGCTCACTTTGCTGGAGAGCCCTTGGCGAAGGACCTCATCAAAGGCTTTCTGAAAGTCTAAGTACACTATATCATCTAGATCACCCTTGTCTATGTGTTTGTTGACCCCCTAAAAAATCTTACCGATTGGTGAGGCATGATTTTCCTGTATAAAAGCCATGTGGACTCTTCCCCAACAAATCATGGTCATCTATGTGTCTGATCCTTCTGTTATTTACTATCATTTAAACCAATTTACCTGGTACCAAAGTTAGACATACTGGCCAGTAATGATCCCGGATTACCTATGAGGAGTCTTTTTAAAAATCAGCATGAAATTAGCTATCCTCTAGTTACCTGTACAGAAGTTGATTTAAGTGACCACCATACTTAGCAATTTCATGTTTGAGTCCCTTCAGAACTCTTGGGTATATGTCATCTGGTCCTAGTGACTTAATACTGTTTAATTTGTCAGTTTGTTCCAAAACTTTCTATGTTGACACCTCAATCTGGGACAACTTCTCAGATTTGTCTCCTTAAAATAAAGGTTCAAGTGCGGGAATCTCCCTCACATCCTTTGCAAGTGAAATCCTGATACAAAGAATTAATTCAGCTTCTTTGCAATGGCCATATCTTCTTTGAGAGCTCCTTTAGCACAATGATTGTCCAGTGGCTCCACCGACAGCTTGGGTGGCTGCCTGTTTCTGATATACTTAATAATTTTTTGTTATTTTTGAAACTTTGACTAGTTGCTCTTCAAAGTCTTTCTTGGCATGCCTCAGTATACCTTTCCACTAGACTTGTCAGAGTCTATTCTCTTTGCCATAGGGGCTGGCTTTTGTTGTTGCCGATGGGTATTTTTGAAGAGTTGTGTACCGTTGAGGGGGTCTGTGCCAGTTTTGGGGGAAGCTATTTTCAGAATATTTATGCATTTTTTTATATTCTAGTTATTGAATATATGCCTATCACTGGTATCATCACCATTTTAATAATGATTACATTGGTATGAACTACCTAATGAGGTTAGTATGAATTATGGTATATTGAAATCATTGCACTCACCTACAAGCTGTCTTCACTAACGTCCCGGTGTGAAGCCATTGCATCTCACTGTAGCTTTCTGGATGAAACTGTCAGCAATTTTATGCACATCAAGTTCCGTGGTATGGTCTCAAAGCACATTCAGTTGTGTCTGTCCCATTGATGACTGGAGAAAATTTTTAAGTTTTCTGAAGCTAGGGGATGAGTGTTCCACAGTTGAAGATGCTACAGGCATGAAGGATTTTATAAATTTGCAGTACTATGGAAGCATGATCTCAAATGCCCAGGATCTCTTTCTTGATGGGCAACAGCTCATTGACACCCCATCGCTTTGTATGCATAGTTGGGATTATATTTTGCCAGGTGCATTGCTTTGCATTTAACATTGAATTTCATCTGCCATTTTGTTGCCAAATCACACAATTTTGTGGGCTCCCTTTGTAACTCTTCCCAAGTCACCTTTGGACTTAATTGTCCTGAGTAATTTTGTCTCATCTACAAATTTTGCCACCTCACTGTTTGCTCATTTCTGGATCACTTAGGAGAACAAAAGAACATAAGAACAGCCATACTGGGTCAGACCAAAGGTCCATCTAGCCCAGTATCCTGTCAGCTGACAGTAGCCAATACCAGATGCCCCAGATGGAGGGATCACAACAGGTAATCCTCACACGATCCCTCCCCTGTCTCCCAGTTCCAGAGAAACAGAGGCTAGGGACACTATTCCAACCCATCCTGGCTAATAGCCATTGATAGATCTAACCTCCATGAATCTATCTAGCTCTTTTTTGAACCCTGTTAAAGTTCTAGCCTTGACCGCATCCTCCGGCAAGGAGTTCCACAGGTTGACTATTTTGCTGAGTGAAGAAAAACTTTCTTTTGTTTGTTTTAAAACTGCTGCCTATTTATTTCATTTGCTGACCCCCTAGTTCTTATACTGTAGGAATAAGTAAATAACTTTTCCTTATTCACTTTTCCCACACGAGCCATGATTTTATAGACCTCTATCATATTCCCCCATAAGTCTCCTCTTATGTTAAAGAGCACTGGTCCCAGTACAGATTCCAGGGAATCCCATTATTTACCTCTCTCCATTCTGAAAACAGACCATTTGTTCCTGCCCTTTGTTTCCTATCTGGTAACTGGAGTGCCTGGCAATGCTTTCAGGATCATCTAACAATCCTTAAACCTTTTGTTATCTTCGTCATCCTGCCTCTGTTTATAGATGAACTCACTACTCCAAGGACAGAAGCTAGAAGCAGCCCAGAAGGTATCACATTGCATACTCCACCTGGGGTTAGCGTGTGCAGTGTAAGTAAACCTCAGGTACAAAACTTGGGGGAGAGGGGAAAAGAACCATTCCATGAGGAGTAATGGTAGTTCGAACTAGGAAGCCTAGTTCGAACTACCTAGTTCGTGCCCCGTGTAGTCGCGCTGCACGGGGTTCGAACCAGCGGGGTTTTAAAAATGGCGGCTCCCCGCTTATGCAAATGAAGCCCGGGAAATTCAAATCCCGGGCTTCATTTGCAAGTGCGGTATGCCTACATTACCCCGCTAGTTCGAACTAGCGGGGTAGTGTAGACATACCCTAAGTGCTCTTGCTATGAAAAAGAAAACCCACCCTTTTGTCTGGGAAATATTTTTCCAGGGTTACTCAGGAAAAGTGGGTGTATTTACAGCTTGTGCATGTGAAATGAATGGGCATATTGCTAGTGAGTTCAATGGGAGAAAGTTCCGGGCTTTACTGCTCAGGTCGATTGTCAATTCCATGGTCAGTTCTTGAATTTGAGGTTTTATTTGCCTTGGGACTGAGCATTTGTTGCCCGGCTGCATTTTCATTAGAGCAGGCTGGAAAATGGTATCTTTGGGGGAACTGGGAGAGGGGATTGTTTTCCAGGAAAAGTTCTCAAAACTTTTTGAATTTTTGTCAGTGTTCTGACCAGAACAAAAGAAAAGAAAAATCCACCCAGAAAAAAAAATCAAAAAACAAAACAAAAAAACCCCAAACATTGAATAAAAGGAAAGGTATTCATTTTCACACCTAAAATGAAATTGTGTTTTTGTTTTTTAATTGTTACACTTTATCCTTTTCTTTTATCTCCCTTTTTTCATATTTCTATTTTTTGGGGAAGGGTCTAAAAACCTGAAAGTGACCTACACCATGATGCCCTCCCTCCAACTGGTTATTTTTTCTGAAGCAAATGTTTTCATGGCACATTCTCTCTGTCTCTCTCTCTCTCACACATACACACACACTCACACTCACTCATCACACACACACACACACACTGAAAGATGTTTTTTGAGGAATGGAGGAAAGAATTTTTTGTGAAAAAACATTTGCTTAAGAAAAAAGAGCGTTTTAATTGATCAAGTTTGCTCTGCTCTGTCTTTTGTGTATATATTTTGGTCTGGTAAAAATAGGTTGTTCTTTGCCTTTTAAGTGGTATACTAAAGCCTGCTGGCTTTAACAGTGAACTATGTCAATGTTGTTTCAAAATAGCTTTAATGATTTAAGTGGCTGACTACCACTGAAATAGAAGGGAGTTGGGCATTCAAATCTCTTAGATAGCGTTGAAAAACTCCACATACATCTTCTGCATTACTTTGATGTAGCTAATTTGTATTAAAACATTTTTGGGGAATGTATATCATGACTGAGTTTCAAAATGGAATTGCCTTATAGCACTAATTTTATAAATGTGTAGTCCCTTTTATCTGAAAGGATAATAAACCATTATAAACAAATTCTAAGCCATCATAATGTGCTTAAGCAAACAAAATTTCATTGAGGCCAACAGGTAGTTTGTCCAAATAAGGAATTTAAATCAGACTGTACATACCACTGTGAATATAAATAGGTATCGTTCACCCATCTTTGAAATAGCAGCCATTTAAAAGTGCGCATCAATGATATACAACAGTTCAGCAGGGAAAATAAAGAATACACTTATCCATCTGAACCATACAAAGAATTTCTGAACAAAATGTTATTGCTCACCAGAGGCTGGTTAAAAAAGTTCCATTGAAACTGTTTCTCAACTGCAAATTTGAGAATTAAGTGAATTATTTAAAATGTCTGCTTTCCACAGAAAATTTTTACTTTTTGGTGAAAAACAGATTGCCTGAAGATCAAACATCTTTGGCTAGAAACCAAAACTTTCAATTCAGAAATATTAAAACATTTCATTTCAATACCTTTAATCAAAACAAAACCTTTTTTGACATTGTTGAATTAAAACGTTAAGTTTCGGCTTCGTTTGACATCTAACTGCGGTTCTTTTCTGTAGGCTGGGACTGGACTACATTTCACATGTGCAATGGTTACTCTGAATTGCAATTTGAGAGATGAAAGACCAACATTTTGTCCATCGATTCAGCCAGCTCATGACACAGTGTACATTGAAAGCTTAACATTCAGAAGCCTTTCCAAAAAGTTTTCCATTAGTCCCTTTCAGCTTAGATCATTTATCCCGGTACAATTTCAACATCTCACCCGTGCTCTCGGTTACAAATATGATTTGAAAGTACATTACAGACCTGCAATACAATTAGGAGAATAGTCTTCCATCCAGATCTAATTCACAATGATGTCTCATTGTCTTATGAATGAGTTTGGAGCTATCATTCAGCACTTAATTCTAGCAGGTCAGGAATCAATCAGTTCTTTTCCCAGTTGCTCCATGCTGTGGCTCTTTTTCATTGTGGCATTTTTAACATGTTGAGTCATTCCACAAGTTTCCTTCCCTGCTGAAATAAATATATTTGGGGAGCTTATCTCTTTATTCAGCATTGAACAATTTCATTCATTCTGATTTCATTCTAATGGTCCCTTTCAGACTCAAATGGTTTCCCTTCCATATCACATCCTCACTGTTTGTACACAGCCACCGGTGAGTATGCACAGACAAAAGTAGAGAGACATTCATTTCTGTTTCAGAATGTTGAAAAAGCTACCAGAGGAGAAGCTGTTATGGATTTGGTTTTAACAAATAGGGAGGAACTAGTTGAGAACTTGAAAGTGGAAGACAGTATAGGGGACAGTGATCATGAAATAATAGAGTTCATGATCTTAAGGAAAGGTAGAAGGGAGACCAGCACAATTGAGGTAATGGATTTCAGGAAGGCAGATTTTGATAAGCTCAGAGAACTTGTAGGTAAGGTCCCATGGGAAGCAAGACTGAAGGGAAAAACAACTGAGGAGAGTTGGAAGTATTTCAAAGGGACGTTGTTAAGGAAAGATAGAAAATATGGCAAAAGACCAGCTTGGCTTAACAAGGAGATCTTGCATGATCTCAAAATAAAAAAGGAGTCATATAAAAAATGGAAACTAGGACAAATAACAAAGGATGAATATAGGCAAGCAACACGGGAATGCAGGGGCAAGATTAGAAAGGCAAAGGCACAAAATGAGATCAAACTAGCTACAGGCATAAAGGGAAACAAGAAGACCTTTTATAAATACATTAAAAGCAAGAGGAAGACCAAGGACAGGGTAGGCCCACTGCTTAGTGAGGAGGGAGAAGCAGTAACAGGAAACTTGGAAATGGCAGAGATGCTCAATGACTTCTTTGTTTCGGTCTTCACCGAGAAGTCTGGAGGTGTGCCTAACGTAGTGAATACAAGCAGAGAGAGGGTAAGTTTAGAAGATAGGATACACAAAGAACAAGTTAAAAATCACTTAGGAAAGTTAGATGTCAGCAAGTCACCAGGTCCTGATGAAATTCATCCCAGGATACTCAAGGAGCTGATAGAGGAGGTATCTGAGCCTTTAGCTATGATCTTTGAAAAATCATGAAAGACAGGGGAGATTCCAGAAGACTGGAAAAGGGCAAATATTGTGCCCATCTATAAAAAGGGGAATAAGAACAACCCAGGAAACTACAGACCGGTCAGTTTAACGTCTGTCCCAGGGAAGATAATGGAGCAGGTAATTAAGGAAATCATATGCAAACACTTGGAAGGTAATAAAGTGATAGGGAATAGCCAGCATGGGTTTGTGAAGAACAAGTCATGCCAAACTAATCTGATAGCTTTCTTTGATAGGATAACGAGTCTTGTGGATAAGGGAGAAGCGGTGGATGTCATATACCTAGACTTTAGTAAGGCATTTGATACGGTCTCGCATGATATTCTTATTGATAAACTAGGCAAATATAACTTAGATAGGGCCACGATAAGGTGGGTGCATAATTGGCTAGATAACCGTAGTCAGAGAGTTGTTGTTAACGGTGCTAAATCCTGCTGGAAAGGGATAACAAGTGGAGTTCCTCAAGGGTCTGTTTTGGGACCCGTACTGTTCAATATCTTCATCAATGATGTAGATATTGGGATAGAGAGTACGCTTATTAAGTTTGCAGATGATACCAAACTGGGTGGGGTTGCAACTTCTTTGGAGGATAGGGACATAATTCAAAATGACCTTAGCAAGTTAGGGAAATGGTCAGAGGTAAACAGGATGAGGTTTAATAAAGAGAAATGCAAAGTGCTCCACTTAGGAAGGAACAATCAGTTCCATACATACAAGATGGGAAGCGACTGTCTAGGAAGGAGCATGGCGGAAAGGGATCTAGGGGTCATAGTGGACCACAAGTTGAATATGAGTCAACAGTGTGATGCTGTTGCAAAAAAAGCAAATATGATTCTAGGTTGTATCAACAGGTGTGTTGTAAGCAAAACTCGTGAAGTCATTCTGCCGCTCTACTCTGCACTAGTTAGGCCTCAGCTGGAGTACTGTGTCCAGTTCTGGGTGCCACATTTCAAGAAAGATGTGGAGAAATTGGAAAGGGTACAGAGAAGAGCGACAAGAATGATTAAAGGTTTAGAGAACATGACCTGTGAAGCCAGGCTTCATGAACTGGGCTTGTTTAGTTTGGAAAAAAGAAGATTAAGGGGGGACATGATAGCGGTTTTCAAATATCTAAAAGGGTGTCACAAGGAGGAAGGAGAAAATTTGTTCCTCTTGGTTACTGAGGACAGGACAAGGAGTAATGGGCTTAAAGTGCAGCAGGGGAGGTTTAGATTGGACATTAGGAAAAAATTCCTAACTGTCAGGGTGGTCAAATATTGGAATAAATTGCCAAGGGAGGTGGTGGAATCTCCCTCTCTGGAGATATTTAAGAACAGGTTAGATAGACATCTGTCAGGGATGGTGTAGACGGAGCTTGGTCCTGCCTTGAGGGCGGGGGGCTGGACTCGATGACCTCTCGAGGTCCCTTCCAGTCCTATTATTCTATGATTCTATGATTCTGATTTATTTCCATTTCTAATAATCCTTTCAAAATGCACCTATGCCAAGTTAACTTCAGTGGGACTTCAATCAGGCTCTAGGGCCCAGGTCTGAAAAGGTGGTTAGGTGCCTAACTCCCCTAGAAATCTGTGGGATTGCCTGAATACCTCCGAGGTGCTTTTGTGGGCACCGGAAATCAAAGCACAAATCCAGTTCTGAATTTTGCCAACAGCCCCTATTTCCAAAGGGTTGAAAGTAGCCTCAGGTCTGAAGTCCCCAGATTTTGGGATGACCCTGGTTTTTGAAGTTTGGGGCAGTGGCTGCTTGGAAGTGTGATGTGAATGGAGACTAGCTAGCTCTGTCAGGCTGGATGTATCTGGGATGCAGAGGTTGTCTGACCTGTCAGTTTTTGGATTTCTTCGGGCTAGTAAGTAACTGCAGGCTTTTCTTCTTTGCAAAAGTCACTGCATAGTTCACAGGGAGGAAGAGAAGTGCCATAAGGAAAGCTGCAAAGATAAGAATGCAACCGTGGACACGCTGCTGCTTTTAAACACTAGCTCAAGCAGACCCAGCATAGGTGCATCAATGTGAGCTCGGAATAACATCTGGAATAACATTTCAGATGTAGACATTCCCTTACTGCATAGCAGACGTGCAGGAGAGAACTGCACCCTAGCTTGCTACAAATTAAGTATTAGCCCAGGCCAATACTCTCATCATTTTCTATTTAGTCAAATGTATGAAAAAAAAAACAGAGGAAAACTCTTCCCCAGATAAAGACCCGATCCTTTAAGATATGAAGACTCTCAAAAATTGTTATGCCTTGTTCTTCACCCCCATTGGCTTAAATGTCAACCACCATGACAGCCATGGGAACCAAAGGTGCTCAGCACCTCAGAGAATTTTGCCCCTCACATCACAACTGGGGCTGGGTGACATTTTATCGTGAATAGTTTATTGACTGAAAAATGAAGTGTCAGGTTGACCAAACTTGTTCATAAATTTGGGTCAAATTCAGAGAAGAGTTTTGACTTTAAAAAAGCCCTATGGGGGTAAAAAAAAAGTATCAAAAAAAGTGATTTGTTAAAAAAATAGATATTTTCAAATCAAAATGCTACCATTTTGTTTGGAAATGTAACAGGAATTAACTTTTTAAAAGGGTGGCACCCAAGAATTAAATGAAACGTTTCATTCAAGCTGAACCGATTTCTCTCCCCACAGCCTAGTTTGGTCACTGAACAGGAAAATTGATTGTTTGCTGTTTTCTAGTGACAGTAAGGCCCTGCTTAGAAAAGAATATATGTGTGAATTTAAATATGTTTTTAAAGGTAATTTTTGTCAACCATGGTGACAGGTGGAGTGTAAAGTTGAGTAGGAACAGCTACCATATTTTTAAAGGTATTGAGCCCTGTCATTGGAGGTGTGGAGTGATGTTTAAAAACCATCTTTCTTAAAACAAATAGGCTGTGTCTAGACTGGCCAGTTTTTCCGGAAAATCAGCCGCTTTTCCAGAAAAACTTGCCAGCTGTCTACACTGGCCGCTTGAATTTCCACAAAAGCACTGACTTCCTACTGTCTGAAATCAGTGCTTTTTGCGGAAATACTATGCTGCTCCCATTCGGGCAAAAGTCCTTTTGTGCAAAACTTTTGCGCAAAAGGGCCAGTGTAGACAGCAGAGATTTGTTTTCCGCAAAAAAGCCCCGATTGTGAAAATGGCGATCAGGGCTTTTTTGCGGAAAAGCTCGTCTAGATTGGCCACGGACGCTTTTCTGCAAAAAGTGCTTTTGCGGAAAAGCGTCCGTGCCAATCTAGACGCTCTGTTCCGAAAATGCTTTTAACGGAAAACTTTTCCATTAAAAGCATTTCTGGAAAATCATGCCAGTCTAGAAGTAGCCATAGGCTTACACATTTTTTCCAATACTTTTCCCCCTGGGCTCGTCTACACTGGCCCCTTTTCCGGAAGGGGCATGTAAATTTCACCAGTCGTCGTAGGGAAATCCGCGGGGGATTTAAATATCCCCCGCGGCATTTAAATAAAAATGTCCGCCGCTTTTTTCCGGCTTTTAGAAAAGCCGGAAAAGAGCGTCTACACTGGCCCCGATCCTCCGGAAAAAGCGCCCTTTTCCGGAGGGTCTTATTCCTACTTTGAATCCCCCGCGGATTTCCCTACGACGACTGGTGAAATTTACATGCCCCTTCCGGAAAAGGGGCCAGTGTAGACGTAGCCCCTGTGTCTAGAAAGGGATTAAGAAGGAGCAACATATTCAAATGTGCTCAACTGTCTAATGTTTATCCTACCTGGAGTGATGCAAACATTCTTCCATATACAAGTCGTTTTTTCCTCAGATAATTTGTTTGTTTCTGGCTCCTGTTCTTCCCACATCAGGACTGAAGGCTTCTTCATCAGCCCATACATGCCTGTCAAAATGACATGAGATGACTTATGTTAACTTTTAAAATTAATTGTCATGTTATTTCATAGTGTTGCTCCGCACACAAATGAAGGTGACAGATATTCTGTTTCAAAAGGAACATTGCCAATATTAGCCACATTTATATTAAAAAATCTAGGGCAAATCTGAGCCATATAACCCTTAACTACTCTGATATACAATTAGACATGGATCCAAGCTGGCAGACAGATTTGTCTAAAGTTCTCATATTACATACTTCATATTAGAACTGACTGAAGGTTGATGAAAATGTCTGGCAAAAATTGTAGATACCTTTACTGAAAATGTTTCATCAACATTTCAAACTTTTCCTTTTAAAAGATGTAGCCAAAGAAGTCAATGAAAAAAAATGATGGAAATCTTCAAATAATTTGCATGAAAATGTTTTGAATTCAGAAAGGTTCAACCAGCTCAATGCAACATATTTCCAATGTTGCATGAAATAAATTGTGAAAAAGTGTGCTGCAAAGTCCAGGGTATTCCCCTACCCCTGTATCCCATCTCTGCAGAGCAGGGGTCAGGAAGAGGAAGACACGCAGTTTTGGAGTTGCTCCAATCTGAATTGTAGATGGTAAAAATGACTCAGAGGAGGGCAGGGCGGAGGAGAAGGGGAGACAACAGAGCAGGGCAGATTTCCTTAAAGAGACAGCATGTGCCTTCTCTTAGAAACTTACGCAGCAGCAGCCAGCACTCACACAGACTGTGTCACTGTGACATACCCCCAGTCTGTGCCACACTGTCTCTGTGCCACACACACAGTCACTGTCGCATACACACTGCCTCACACACTCAGTCTGTGTCACAAAGTCTCTCTCACACACACAGCATCTCTTTCACACTCACATGTTCTCTTTGTCTCTCTCTGTAGCCCCCAGCCCCACCCGTTCTGCCTGAAGCCCCGCCCCTTCTGGGAGGCCCAGAGCTGTCCCAGGACCACATATCAAAATTTGTGAAGTGGCCCCCCTGTGAAAATTATTGCCCACTCCTGGTCTACACACTGGCTGGGAGGTGTAATTCCCAGTGCGGGCAGACATATGAGCTAGTTCTGCTCAAGCTAGTCCACTGAATATAGCAGTGTGGCCATGGCAGGACAGGCTGAGGCAATCGCCCCCAACCTCCTGGGTATGTATATGGGTGGTCAATCGGTGCCACTGTGGCCACACTAGTATTTCTAGCATACTAGCTGAAGTGGAGCTCACGTGTATATATCTGCCCTCGCTGGGAATTACAGCTCCCTGCTGCTGTATCAGCAATACCCATTACACTCAGAAACATCATTGATGCTCTTTGTAGCACTGGTTTTCTGTCTTTGAAATGGAATGTAGGGAAGCATTGGTCTCTAAGCATGGGACTCGATCCATTTAAAAGTCATATTTCTGTTTAGACCCTTTTTCCCCCACTGTTGTCATGAGTATTATCTGAGATCTCTGTTAGTGAATGAAGCTGAATTCGCAGGAGAGGGGATGTGTCTCTGCGGTTATTTTAGTTCATTTACTTTTGTGCATTAAAGCAGCATTCTGCATGCAGTCAGCTGAGCTGGTCAGGAATCGTCCGTCCATGTTTGCTTGGTCATTGTTTTTTTGACAGAAAATATCAAAACTGAAATTGAGATGGAAATTTTCCAATTTTTGATCCATTCGAATAGTCAGTTTCACTCTGGTCATTTAATAGTGAGTTCCCTCAATTCTTTATGCAAATATTTTACATGGCAACAGAAGAGAAAACCTTTATTTTAAATGTGAATGTAAAGCCACAAATATTGGCAGTGTGGCAAAGGGGCAGGTATATTACTTGCCCCCAGTTTTAGCTCTACTTTGACTACATATGTTTCAATTAATTTGATTATACTATTTAATTACATTTCAATTAATTTCTAAGAGCGTGGGGGGTATCTGGACTTTTAGCAATCATAGTGCACTATTAATGAAAAAGGACCTTTTAGTTGCATAACAAAACTCTCTGGGCCATATGATCCATTACCATGCCTTTAAGAATTAAGTGGTATTTGACGGGTGCAGACGTCTTTTCTTGGCCCTCTGTATAGCGGAGAATTTTGTCCCATTTGAATAGACATGTGCTTATGAAGAAGGGTATGACATTTGTGCAGGAACAAACGTGCTTGCCAATTCATTATTTACAATTGGATAATCACCATTATGTATTAATGAATTCCTTTGTGTAAAGCATTTAATCCGTCCAGTAAGGGTTCTGGAACACCACCACATGATCTAGGTGATCTGCTTTGATCAAATAACCAAAATGAAGAGCCTTCAAACAGCTCCTAGGTTAAATTATTTGGCCAGACTATTCTTTGAATATCTCTGAATAACAAATGCAGTCACTGCTGTCAGGATGAGTTGTTCATGAATGGAAAAAAGGCTCAGTCTTTGGGATAATTCATTCACAATGAAAATAATCCAACCAGCTACAGGTGGGAGTAAAATCTAGGAAGTTTATTATTTTGCCTTTCCTTTTGCCATTGATGAAACTCACTATTTTTCATAGGCAAAACTTTCTGCCTCCTGATGCAAGCAGTGACTCAGCCTTTCAGCAGGTATAAACCAGCATCATGTATTGAGGTCAGTGGTGCTCAGACAGTTTACACAAGCTGAAGATACGTCTCTGGCCTGGTATCTTTAAGAACTGCAATGCCACATACTGGACCTCTGAGGCAATTCCTCGCGTGACTTTTCTAGGGAAACCGAGGAACAATTTCACTCCAACAGTGAGGAATTGAGTTGACTGCAGGCCAGGCCTAATCTGATGTTCTGCAGTTACTAGAATTCTGAAGGAGAATGAACAGTCTGAGAGGAGAAGCGAGCTATCCTAGAACACAGACTTTATGTACAAATCACTGCAAAATGCACACACACGCACAGGGCCGGACCGAGCCATTCTGGCGCCCCAGGCAGACAGTTTGGGGGAGGGCACTTGCGTGGCCCCGCCCCCATGCCAGCATGAGGGGGAGGGTGCATGTGCGGCCCTGCCCCCACCCAGTGCGTGAGGGAGGGCACATAGAGCTGGCAGGGGAAGGATGCAGGTTCCCAGCCTGCCCAGTCTGGCTACCGCCGCTGGCGTACAGCCCGGGGCCACCCGGGGCAGACCGATCCTGGCCATGCAGGGCTGGGAAGGGCGCTGCTGGCCGGTGCTACTGGGGTTAACGTGGCCCCCACCCCAGGCAGTTGCTGCAGGGTGGCTGCTGGGAGCTGCTGCAGCCCGCGATCCGGGAGCCGGGCACGCAGCGCCTGATGGCAACTATAAGGGGCACTGTGTGCCCCTTACAGCTGTCATCAGCCCCCCCCCATAGGTTGGCGCCCCGGGCAGCTGCCCGGCTAGCCCATGCCTTAATCCAGCCCTGCGCACACACACACACACACACACACAGCCCTGCTGGAGTCAATGGAGCCATGTGTATCTGCCCACAGAAGCTTACGGCAGGATCAGGGTCCAAGTTCCCATCTTCTGAGTGACATGGACCAGCACGGATGCAGGACACTTGTGCTCACGTCTGCACTGGGTGCTGTGCCATTCATGCTGCAGGACAGGGTATTGGACCAGACAGCCTGGTATTTGCGGCATGTGTCCGGTAAAAAAACAGAATATCAGACATGTAAAATGTCCAGTACTTTCTGTTTTTCTCGGATGGAAGGTCACTTGGGACATTCTTTCCCCACTGTGTCTGGCGGGTGCAAGGGGAGTGTGGGAGTGTGTGGAGATTTAAAAGGGCCATGACTCTTTTGTGTGTGTGTGTGTGTGTGTGTGTGTGTGTGTGTGTGTGTGTGTGTAGTTTTTGTTTGTTTGCTTGTTTGTTTTGCGCAACCAATTTTTTCCCCACCATATTCAGTATTTTTTGTGAAACTATCTTGCAACTCTGAGCTTTAAAATCTGACCCGTCTGGGACTGGGTGAGCTGAAAGCATCGCTCATCCTGTAGGCTGTTAAAATCCTCTGAGAAATCCGAGACCTCTGAGCCTGTCAGCTGAGAGGCCTTGCTGGAGAGCTGCTGCCTCTGGAATTTGCTCCACTTGGCAAAAGTGAGGCCCAGGTGACCTTGAGGGCAGGATGCAACAAGTCCTGCTTTGCACTGCGCAGCTGACTAACCCTTTGGGCCTTGCTCCCTAATTCCTGTGTTTAGGAGGGTGTGATGAGGTGGGGACTGCATTGGCTCCGCTCGCTTTGTTGTGTTGCATGTGATTTCTGCTGTCCTGTAGTGGCCTGGTGTGCGTATCTCAGTTTCCCTGAGCACTGCACCAATACCTAGATGGGGATGGGAATTTTGGGTGTGACGCACTGAGGGAGGCTGCTCCAGCCCCAGCATGTACACAATGGCCAAGGCGTTCTGTAAGCGGAGCCTGGGAAAGGGGGTGCAACCAGGTGACACCTTTTGCCCCGGGGAAGCTGGACAAAGGAGGCGGTAGTGCTGCCTGCAGGGCTGGGGCGGGTTGCTGAGTGTGTGAGTGAGTCTCAGCTGGCTTAGGATACAAGGAGGGGGCTGAGGGCCTTGGCTCTGGTTCCCCTTCTCCCCAAGATGGATGGCGCTGGCTGCTTCTGGTGTTTGTACTGACAAGTCTGTTCTACGCTGTGTCTCTGTGGAGTAATAAACCTTCTGCTCTACCTGTTGGCTGAGAGGTGTGGATGGGGGTGTGGGGCCCAGGGACTCCCCACAGCCTGGTGACAGAGGGTGGCTAGGTGCCATGGTGAAAAGCACTAGAGGAATTAATCAGGCTGATTGGCAAGAGCTGTGTTCTGTTTTGCCCATCTCTTTTCTGGGGTAGAGGAGGGGCTGCTTCACATGCATAAGGATCTCCCCAGTTCTTCCTTGTTTTCTGGTGCTCCCCACAAGCATTGAAAGACCTCAACAAGGCATAGCAGTCCCAGGCAGTTTGTCCAGGCGGCAGCACACACATGGTTAACAGCAGTCCCTCTAGCAACTGGACCCCAGATCCATTCATGCAACGTCAGCAGCTCTTGCAGCATTGGATGGTTTTCTTAGGGTGCGTCTACACAGCTGCCTTATTTCGGAATCACGGCCATGACTCCGAAATAACAATGCAAGCGTCTACACGGCAATTCCGTTATTTCAAAATGAATTCTAAACAGACGGCTTATTCCGACTTCTGTAAACTTCATTCCGCGAGGAATAACGCCTCTTCTGAAATGGCTATTTCGAAATAGCGGTAGCATGGATGCTCCACTGTAGTTATTCCGAAATAGCTCCTCCCCAGGGCTATTCAGAGTAATTACTCCCTATTGCTTCCTGGGGCTCTGAATCGAGGTAGCATGTCCACATTGCAGGAATCTGCCTCGGACTAATTTTGAGGCTTCCTTATAGTGCAGAGTATTTCTTCCAGAATAGCTTATTCCGAAATAAGTGTGTAGTGTAGACGTACCCTTAGACCCCAGCTCCTGGAGGCACATGATTCTCTCTCTCTCTCTCTCTCTCTCTCTCTCTCTCTCTCTCTCTCTAAATGAAATGTAAGTTTCTAGCTCTTACGGTTTCAAAGAAAAACTTAAAATAGTGGCCTAAGGGCACCCCAAAGGGTCAAATTCTGGAATACAAATTAAAAAAGACCCAACATTTCCCATTTTTAAAAATCATGATTTTTAAACCAGTCTCATGATTTTTCAGAGGGGTAGCCATTTTAGTCTGTAACTTTAAAAACAATAAGTAGTCCTGTGGCACCTTAGAGACAAACAAAAATATATAGATAGGACCATGATCTTTCATGGGTAAAACCCACTTCGTCAGATGTTTTTTCGGCAGGTGACTCGTGTTTTTCTGCTCACCGGGGTTTGGCAAAACAGCATGCCTGTGGAGAAAGACAGGGCTGTGTAACCTGCCAGGAGCTGCATGACACATAGATGACACATGGCCTAGGCAAGAGGATCTTTCACTAGACCTGTTCCCTGCATGAGCTGGGCATTAAAGCTTGACAGAGTCATAATTTTTTGAGTCCAGAAAGGAGCACTCTGTTCACCAAATCTGATCTCCTGTACAACACAGGCCACAGAATGACTGCAGTTGCTCGACTATTCGTAAACAGTGTGTCGTCTTTGTGTGAGAGCTGCCTTTTTTCCAGCCTCAGAATGTGTCTCAGGCTGAGCTATGTATCATGCTACCCTTTTGGGGAAAAGAGCATGACTGATTTTTTCATAGGGATGAAGAAACCTATTAGCCATGTAGACTGATTATATCTTCCCCTGCATCCTAAACAAAATGGTTCCCTTATCCAACCTGTGGCATCCTACTCACCTGGAGATGATGGTAAATAGTCATACTACAGTGAAAGCTTTGTTATCTAGCACTGATGGGAAATGGGGGTTGCTGGTTAATTGAAAGTACCCAATAACAAAGCTTATTGCTCTGTCTCTGCTCCTGGGAACTGGAGGCAGGTGTGGGGGAAGGAGGTGCCTGCTGATCACGTCAGCCGGCAGTACCAGCTGTCAAAAGCCCCATAACAGGTGGCTGGACAATCAAGAGTCAGGTATGCACAGCTGAAGGTGTGGCGATATTAGGCTGGGGGCAATGCCGATTAACAAAGTATTCCGGTTAACAGAGTGCCGGATAACAAAGCTTTCACTCTATATTCACACTGCTGTCAGTAAGACTTCTAGCACAATCAACAGCTCACTAAGGCCACTGAGAATCTGTCCCAAAATATTTGTGGGCTTTAGCAATGCATATTTGGACCTGCAGCAACACCGCTGTAGATCTTAACGCATGCAGGGATTCTGGTAGGATTTATAAACACATGAGGACGCCTGCACAGACTGCAACGTGACCAAGGCATCTGGTTAATTTCATAAAATACCCGACAATTTCATGCATGCACTGAAGTTCTCTTCTACCACTATGTGAGTGTAAACGGGCCTTAAAGCAGGCATTCAAATAATTTACACTGTCATGAATGTAGGAATAGCCGGCCAGAATCAGATCCAAGGTCTATCCAGTACGTTATTCTGTCATTGACACCAGGTAATTTCTGTGGAAGCTGCAGAACCTCGGCAGTAGCCAGATCTGGGATAATCTATCCCCATATTAGATTCATGGATTCCAATAAGGGTCCGCTGTGATCAACTAGTCAACAGCCCATGGAACCTAACCAAAATAATTCCTCGATAATACCTTAATCAAAACACCCAGTCTTGATTTTAAAATGCCCACTGATAGAGAATCCATCATGACCCTTAGTAACTTATTTCAATGGCTCATTACTCGACTGTCAAAAAATGTACACCTTATTTCCAGTCTGAATTTTTCCATCTTCACCTTCTAGCCATTAGACCTTTTTTGGCTGGATGGAAGAGCCCATTATGAAATGTTTGCTCCCAAGGTAGGTATTTATAGATTGGACACAGGGTGTTTCTGAACCTTCATTAAGCTAAATAGATTGAACTCCTGGAGTCCATCGTTAGCAGGTAAGTTTTCTGATTGTTCAGTCATTGTGGTCACTCTTCTCTGAACCCTCTCCAATTTACCAACAACCTTCTTGATTTGGCGGTACCAAAACTTGTCTCCTGATTGCTGGTAGTTAAAGATTGGCATAAATCCTGAAGTCTGAGGTTTCATATCCCTTCCAAAATGTTTGTTGGTCTCACCTATTATAACCCTAGAGAATTTTTTCATTTTATTTTTTGATTTTTAAAAAGGATCCTACTTAAACCATTAGACACATGTACAACCACTTACAAAGATCATTCAAATCCAACGGGCCCGTATCAGGATGGATCCTACCCCTCAATATAACCCTTAAATTCTCCCTTTTTCTTTAAACACCCCCTCCGGCTAGACAGCACTGACAGCATGACGAAAGGAGAGACTGCACTTTTTTAGCCAAAATGTCTCAGAGGGGTAGCCGTGTGAGTCTGTAACTTTAAAAACAATGAGTATTCCTGTGGCACTTTAGAGACTAACAAAATATATACATAGTATCTTGAGCTTTTGTGGGCAAAACCCACGTCTTCAGATGAGTTCAAGTGCAGAAAAAAGACAGGGTCAGACTTTATAACACAAAAAGAAGGGAGAGGGGGAAAAAAGTACCTGTCAATTGTATTACATGCTCTCTCCCCATGTTTGGAATCTGTGGAAACCAGGCACGTCGCCTTTCCCTAGGGCACTGATCAAATCTCTTCATCTCTTGCTCATTCCTCCAGCCTATCAGCGTGACCTCTTCAGAGGTGGCCCTAGCCCTCTGTGCCCATAAGAACACTAGAATGGCCATACTGGGAGACCAAAGGTCCATCTAGCCCAGAACCCTATATTCCAACAGTGGCCAATGCCAGGTGCCCCAGAGAGAATGAACACAACAGATAATCATCAAGTGATCTGCCCCTTGTCACCCATTCCCCTACTCTGACAGAGGCTAGGGACACCATTCCTACCCATCCTGGCTAATAGCCATCGATGGACCTATCCTACATGAATTTATTTAGCTCTTTTTTGAACCCCGTTAAAGTCCTGGCCTTCACAACATCCTCTGGCAAGGAGTTCCATCGGTTGACAGTATGTGGACGCAATATTTCCTTTTGTTTTAAATCTGCTACCTATTAATTTCATTGGGTGACCCCCTAGTTCTTGTGTTATGGGAACAACGAAATAACTTTTCCTTATTCACTTTTTCCACACCAGTCATGATTTTGTAGATCTCTATCATACCTCCTTCCCTCCACCCTCACCCCCTGCTCCTTAGTCTCTTTTCTAAGCTGAAAAGCCCCATATACCCATATTTACCCAGGCCATGGAACGAAGGAGCAGAGAATCTGCCCAGCAAGAGGCCCAGTCTCTTCCATGCCTTGGGTTGCTCACACCTGGTGCTATGGAATGGCTTACAGTCCTGCTGCTAGAGAACCCTCCACCGGCATTAGCACCAGGGTTTGCCTTTTTGTGCATGAGAACTAGAAGTGAAATTGACTAGTCTATTTTCCTTAGCAGATCGAAGTAAAAAAGAGATCTGTGCTTACTGCTGCCTTCCTAGTTTGCTGGTAAATTAGGACACTCAAGCACAGTCTTGCCCTAAATATTACCTTTCAGAGACAAGTGCTTTTCTATCAAGGTTTTCAATGTCATCTTATACTCGTCCTCCGAGATATGGAGCTGTGCCATCTTCGTGTTTGGCGAACACTCCCTCTTCAGAACCTTTGCCCAGTTTCTTTCAGGTGGCCAGCATGCAGTGGTCACTCTGAAACCTGCCTCATCCAGGTTCCTGGCAAACGTCCGCCCGATGGAGCTGTTGGACATTAGAATCACAATGGCTCTTCCTTTGATGTCAATATTTCTCTCCATTTTCTTCATAATGCCTAAGGAGACCACGATCACAAAGCAGGTCAGGAATGCAATGCAGAGGCACACAAAAGCATACAGAAAGCAGGAAAGAGCCAAGGCGAGCATTAAATCAGCAGCTAGCAGGAACAATTGTCTAAAAGCGAATGCCATTGTTTCAGGAATTAGCTTGCTCCTCGCTCCGATGTTTCCTGAGAAATCTGGTCGGAATCACAGCACACAGTCATGCTGTTATGAAGCTAGTTAGCATTGCAAAACATGCAGAGGCAAGTCCCAGTTCCAGGAGAAGAATGAATCATCTGCCTGGATATAACAAGGAGTCTGATTTCCCAACCATATTCATTTCAGCAGACGCCTGAGTGGCTCATGATATTTGACATTGCTACATTGTACATTTCATGGCCTACTAGGCTGAAATCTAAGAATTCAGTTCACAGGGGAATTACAAACAAGGGTCAGTGACAGATCTTGTCAGTTTTTAAATGCTAACGTTTCAGGGGCTTGTTCTGAAATATCGTGTCAGAAAGAAATTGTGCAAGGCTCAGGCAGAATGATAAGAGTTGCAATATTCCTAATTTCTTACTGGCATGCTCCTAAATGTACCACTCTCTGTGCCTTAGCAAATCTGGCTAAAACCCAAGGGCACAGTATTGAAATTTTACCCATATGCAACCATTTTAGTTTTAGTTGTAAAATAGCCTCTGTAGAGAATATTGTGCCTCCTGTTTGCAGGGACTTTGCAAATTTGAAAATTTTGGTAGTAGCTAAGTTAGCTACAAGAGAATATGAGTAAGTCCTGGGGACATGAGAAAGTTATACAGTTTAGTAACTGGTACAGAGAAGGAAAGTTGGGCTCTGCTCTGGGTAACCCACATACTTACTTGGTTGCTAATGCTAAGGCTGTAGAGCAAACTCATTCTCTCCCTAAGGGGTTTCAGTGTCTCTAGATGGAACAGTACACCACACCCAGGAGGTGTGTGGGTTACACCTGCACTACTCATAATGCATTAACACGGGCCCTTCCAATGACATTGACAGGGAGTATATTGAACACAGATGAAAGAAAATACTTTGTTCAGGCCGTGCATAATTAGCTTGCAGCAATCATTGCCACCGCTGAGGCCAAGTGTAATGCCAATAGGCAGAACCGAACCTGGGATCTCGGTGCATGAGCCTCTGTGGGTTGAGCTAAAAGCCACCTGGCTCGTAATTCGGTCTATAGAGCAAACTCAGTCTTCCTATTGTAAGGGGTCTAAGTGCCTTTGCATGGGACACTGCACCACACCCACAGCTGTGTGGGTTACACAAGCACTTAGTAGGATTTGAAAATCAGCCAGACCTAAGTAACAAGACTATTCAGCATTGTTGCAACTATTTTGTTTTAAATGAATTAATTCTGGAATGGATAAAACACCTCATGCTTTAGGGCGTCTCAACCTTTGTAGGGATCAGCCAGCAGCTTTTCCTACAGACTGGTTTCCTACTGCTACTGTGGCACTTGTTACCCCTTCATCTGGTGCTGGCCAGTCTTAAAGACGGGATATTGGCTAGATGGAGCACTGCTCTGATTCAGGAAGATCGACTCCTAGCGCAGAAATCCTGGTTTCTGAAAGAGCATCTTTTAAATGTCCTGGTTTTTAAAAAATTCTTCTATGGCAAGTGTAGGAGAGTTCCCCTGTCATAAGAACATAAGAATGGCCATACTGGGTCAGACCAAAGGTCCATCTAGCCCAGTATCCTGTCTGCCGACAGTGGCCAGCACCAGGTGCCCCAGAGAGGGTGGACCAAAGACAGTAATCAAGCGATTTGTCTCCTGCCATCCTTCTCCAGCCTCTGACAAACAGAGGCCAAGGACACCATTTTATCCCCGGCTAATAGCCTTTTATGGACCTAACCTCCATGAAATTATCTAGCTTCTCTTTAAACTCTGTTATAGTCCTAGCCTTCACAGCCTCCTCTGGCAAGGAGTTCCATAGGTTGACTACACGCTGTGTGAAGAAGAACTTTTTTTATTAGTTTTAAACCTGCTACCCATTAATTTCATTTGGTGTCCTCTAGTTCTTCTATTTAGGGAACTAATAAATAACTTTTCTTTATTCACCCTCTCCACACCACTCAAGATTTTATAGACCTCTATCAAATCCCCCCCAGTCTCCTCTTTTCTAAACTGAAAATTCCCAGTCACTTTAACCTCTCCTCATATGGGACCCGTTCCAAATCCCTAATCATTTTAGTTGCCCTTTTCTGAACCCTTTCCAAGGCCAAAATATCTTTTTTGAGGTGAGACCACATCTGTACACAGTATTCAAGATGTGGGCGTACCATAGTTTTATACAGGAGCACTAAGATATTCTGTGTCTTATTTTCTATCCCTTTCTTAATAATTCCTAGCATCCTATTTGCCTTTTTGACCGCCGCTGCACACTGTGTGGAAGTTTTCAGAGAACTGTCCACGATAACTCCAGAATCTCTTTCCTGATTTGTCATAGCCAAATTAGCCCCCATCATACTGTACGTATAGTTGGGGTTATTTTTCTCGATGTGCATTACTTTACACTTATCCACATTAAATTTCATTTGCCATTTTGTTGCCCAATCACTCAGTTTGGTGAGATCTTCTTGGAGTCCTTCACAGTCTGCTTCTGTCTTGACTATCCTAAACAGTTTGGTATCATCCGCAAATTTTACCACCTCACTGCTTACCCCTTTCTCCAGATCATTTGTCCTCATGCTGTTGTTTATTAGAGATCCAGAGTGGACAGATCTGTGAGCAAATACTGACTTTATGGCCTTTCTTCTCCCGTCCCTGCAAGAATGCATACAGATACTGGATATGCCACCTTCCCAGGGAAATGTTGCTGAAGGCTTCACAACAAGACAGGCTATGACATGTTTCAGTGCATTTGCCAAGAATGATTGTGCATACAGAAGATGGAAGCCTGGGAAGCCACATCCCTGTCAGATCCAAACAACAAGCAGAGCCATAAATGCAGGGAAACTGAGAGTAGCAAACAGCAAAGACAGGTGACTACTATAGACCTTTCTATTGGGGCATTCTTTTGTGGGCCTCTCATGTCTATCTAATCAACACATGGATGTTCTTACCCTGTTGGTCCAATTTCCTTGTGGCATGGGGGCTTTGAGCCACTCACCAGGAGTGGGATATTGTAAGTCTCCCATTTAGTTTCCATTGCTACTGAAAAGATTTTGCAGCATCGGCTATTATTAGAGCGTAAACATGAGATGGTCTGGTAGCACTTCATAGACTAACAAAATATGTAGATGGTATGATGAGCTTTCGTGGGAATAGCCCACTTCTTCGCTCGTGATACCATCTACATCTTTTGTTAGTCTATAAAGTGCTACCAGACCATTTGTTGTTTTTTAAGTTTATCCTGTACAGACTAACTTGGCTACCCCCTGAAGCTTGTAAACATGAGGCTATACTTAGCATATTGCAGCATATTGCCAAAACATTTCTATTTTTCTTATCTGTTATTTGGAGTACAGGAACACCTAGAAACCCTCATCGAGATCAGGTCACGGTTAGATACTATATAAACACGTAATGAGATATAATCTGTGCCCTGATTGGTTTACAAGCCCAGATCCTCAAAGATAAAGTTAATTGACCTTAGTGGGAGTTAGGCACCTAAATATGTTGCAGGAGCTGGGCCACACTTTAATTTGCTGCTCTTGTGCTACTTATACCTTTTTTAATGGGATCGTTGCTCGCACAAACATGAAGACCAATCAGAGCACATCTAATACATGTAATTAAATAATTAATATTAGCTATTTCTACAACCCCCTTTATATTTCAGAATATCACAGCTTTAAGATCAGCTGTCTTGCGACCTACAAGAGAGAGAAGTGAATGCTCTATGACATTGTAAATATGGGGATTTCTTCTCCCCTAACAGGTCACTAGGTATTGGTCATTAAATTCTGCACAGAGGCAGTATGGAATATTGTCTGGGTTGCACCACGAATGTCATTTGGGGAAGAAAAATCCCACATTTGGGGGGTATGAGAGTGTATTATTTAATGCACTACTGCAGTTCCTAAAATGTAAAATTATATTTAGAGGTGGTCACATTTTCTAGTAAAACATTTTTCTGTCCGAAAATTATTTTTTGACTGTCATGCTGGCAGAACAGGTCAAATTAGGGCCAAAGAGCAATTCACTGGTGTATTACTATAAATCAAAATGAGTGTAAATGTAAGAGAATATTCAGGTGTTTAAACTCCATGAAAACTAATGGAATGTTACTTGCATAGTTTTCACATATCTGTCCCTGTTATAATGTACTACCCAACTTTTACATTGCGTACGCTAAATAACCCCTGAAAGGAATCTTGTGAAATGCTAATGAAGGACTTAAGAACTTTAAGGGTATGACTAGACTGCATCTCCCTGCCAGCAGAGGAATGCAGATTAGTCAGGTCGACATTGCAAATGAGGCAGGGATTTAAATATCCCACGCCTAATTTGCATAAAAATGGCCTCCGTGTTTTGCCGATTCAGCACTTTGTTGGCAAAAAGTGGCAGTCTAGAGGGGTCTCTGTCGAGAAAGAAAGCCTTTTTCAACAGATCCTGTAAACCTCCTTGCAGGAGGCATAAGGGATCTATTGAAAAATGCTTTCTTTCTCAAGAGATCCCCCACTAGACTGCCACTTTTTGCCAACAAAGTGCTGAGTTGGCAAAACTTAGAGGCCATTTTAATGCAAATTAGGCACGGGATATTTAAATCCCTGACTCATTTGCAATGTCGACCTGCCTAATCTGCATCCCTCTGCCGGCAGGGGGATGCAGTCTAGACATACCCTAACAGAAAATGCCAATTTCAAAGCAAGTGGCCATGATGATGGTCAGAGGTCAAAAGACTCTGGGCATATCTGCACTAGGGAGAGGATGGACTCTCTGGAAGTCGATTTTCTAGCATTTGACTTAGCTGCTCTAATGTAGACCCATAAATCAAATGTTGAGGGCAGCCCCTGCAAGTATCTGGTACTCCTCATTCTGTGAGGACTAAGGGAAGTCAATGGGACCATCTTCTCCCATCAACCTCCCACTGTGTGGATGTTGCCACGGCTTGGTTTAAGAGAAACTGACTCCAGCTACGCATTTTGCATAGCTGGAGCTGTGTACCTTAAATTGGCCTGTCTGATCTAGTGGGACCAGGCCTGAGTGCCTTCCTTACTCAGCATCGTCAAAGGAAAAACCCACATGAGTAGAGATGCTGTTAGCTTTTCTTCTGGCAAAAGGAAATATAAGAATGGATTTTTTAAAAGGCCATGCACCTCTGAGCTGTTTGGACTCTTACAGGAACATGCAGCAGATGCAAAGTGGAGAGCCCCAGAGACAAACTGGATACCATGAAAGATTTTTCAGAAACTGGCAGTTTATTGCTTCACATCCATCATTCAGAGTTACAAACTGATTTATCTGTACATATATTTTACTCACTTTAATCTCCCAATAGCTCTTCTTTTTTCTTAGCTAATAAATCTTTAGTTTACTGTAGAATTGACAGTCAGCGTTGTCTTTGGTGAAGCTCCATATGATCTGAATGTACCATTTGATCTGGGATAAATGACTGGACTCTTGGGACTGGGAGAAACCTGATGAAGTGCAAGGTTTGGTTTGTGACCTTTTATCCCAAAATCCTGTTTGTCTGGGTGGCAAGATAGACTGGAGAGGGTAAGGAGACTGTCTGTGATTCCATGGTAAGATTGCTATAGCGATCCAGGAATTCACATTTATTACTGGCTTGGTGAAATCTGATTATGGAACACAGCACGGCTACATCTACACTGGCCCCAAATTCCAGAAAAGGGATGCAAAGCAGGTAAGTCAGCATAGGGAAATCCGCGGGGGATTTAAATATCCCCTGCGGATTTAAATAAACATGTCCGCCACTTTTTTTCCGGCTTGGGGAAAAGCCGGAAAAAGCGTTTAGACTGGCGCGATCCTCCTGAAGGTAGGAATAAGAGATCCTCCGGAAAAGGGCTTTATTCCGGAGGATCGCGCCAGTCTAGATGCTTTTTTCCAGCTTTTCCCCAAGCCGGAAAAAAAGCGGCGGACATGTTTATTTAAATCCGCGGGGGATATTTAAATCCCCCGCGGATTTCCCTATGCTGACTTACCTGATTTGCATCCCTTTTCCGGAATTTGGGGCCAGTGTAGACGTAGCCCACCCGTTTGGGATAGCTGCCCCTGTTGTCTGTTTTGAGATAGGTTCTCACAGTTTTGAGCCATTTCAGACAACATGACACTGACTGAAATTTTTGCAAAAAAATTAAACCTGTTTAGTCAAAAATATTGAAAACCTGAAAATTGACCTTTTTTAGTTTTAGATCATGAATATGATGGGTGGAGGTTTTAGTGCTAAGTGTTTTGTTTTGTTTTGTTTTTTAATGAAAACTTGAAAAACTTTGACACAAATGGAAATTATTTCATTTCATGAAAATATTTCATGAGGAATGTAAGTTCTCAAATCACTCACATTCTCCTATCTCCAGAAGCAGTGACTCTAATTCTAGTTAACATGTTCTAGAAATCACTTCTGATCACTTCGGCCTGTGGGAAAAAAGGTGAACGAAACTGCAAGTCACTATGCAACAGAGGTGTCAGAAAATATATACTCATTCTCCAAGACAATAGAAATTGTGGCAATAATGTTAGGGTTAAGCCCAAATTTTTAGAAGTACCTAGTGATTTTGGATGCCCGGCTTGACACCTTCAGGGGACCTGATATTTATAAGGCAGGTCTCAGCAATTTCTAAAAATCAGGCATATTCTGGATTTCTCATGCTAAGAATCCAAAACAGGGAGCATGCAACATTACTAATTACTCTGAAAACACCTGACAATACTGGCCTCTGCACAGCATTTAATATGCTATTGAACCTGAAGAAATTCCCAAAGACTTGAAAAATTCCATGTACTTTCATGGAGTTCTCCTAATAGGCTCAGAAGCTTACAAATATTACTTTAATGCAGAGTTTATGAGTTTAATTACTTGTAACAATATTGACTTTGAATATAACATTAGCACCACCTATTGGTCATCATTATCCATTGCTACAAGAGGCGTAATCAGTATGAATACTTACCAATACTCGGTATTACTTCATCTCCGATTATTAAAATTACAGCTCGTATTACTTTAGCAAATTACTTCTGCCAGAAATTCTTTATCTGCTATTTTCCTCTCTGTTTATTTTGCAAACGTTGAAGTGCATATAAATGTTTATGTTGCTGTACAATATTTCCTTGTCAATTCTGTTTTCAATGTTGTATTTATATAGTTCATGTAAAAAGCACTGGAGTAAAATATGGTTAAGATTATGAAGTCAAGCATTCAGCAGTTAGTAGAGGGCAGAATTAAGATTGTCCGAACAACAGCCTGATTCACAGATTCATTGACTTTAAAACCAAAGGAATGGAGTTTGACCTCCTGTCTAACATAGACAATGGAATTTCACATCATGATTCCTTGTACAAATGGATTATATCTTTAATTACATGGTCATTCTAGAACTGGAAGGGACCTTGAAAGGTCATTGAGTCCAGTCCCCTACCTTCTTAGCAGGAGCAAGTATCATCCCTGATGAATTTTTGCCCCAAATCCCCTCCACAAGGATTGAACTCACAACCCTGGGTTTAGCAGGCCAATGCTCAAACCACTGAGCTATCCCTTCCCCCTAACAAGGGGGGGTAACTGCCCTGGGGCCCACTGATTTAAAAGGGCCCAGGGCTCCCAGCCACCACCAACACTACTGCAGCAATGGTGGAGGCTGGAGCCACGGACCTGTTCATTCACCACTAGAGCCATGGGCAGCACTGAAGGCTGGCGAGGAGGAAGGGTGCCGTGTGGCCCAGGCAGCACTGGCCCTGCCCCTTCTGCTCGAGGTCCCGCCCCTTCTGGGAGCATGGAACCGCCCCCCCCACACACACAAACACCTTGCCCAGGGGCCCAGAAACCCTGTTGACTCCCCTGCTCCCCGTTCAATGTGTGTGCCTACATTTATTGACCACGCACCACCAGAACCCTCCAGGGATTATGGAATTGTCAGTTCCTTTGGGGGTTTTTCTGTGGGGCTCATCAACATTGTTAAAGGTATGTCAGGCATCTAAAGAGGCAGAAAGGCCTCTAGGCCCAGTTCCTTGACGGTATTTAGACACCCAACACTCATCATTTTCAGTGGGACTTTGTTTCCTATGGAGCTTGGAGGTTCTGGGCCCTTGTGGTTCACGTGTGCAGGAAGAGCGCCTCTGCACTCAGTTGGCGCTCACATGGATTGCAGAACTAATACTAGTCAGCATCTCCCGTGTAGTTTGAAAACAGGCCTGTACTTTTTGAGATCTGAGAGAACCGTGTCCCCATCAGCCTTCAGGACTGTCTGCTTCTATTTGCAGGGCTGTCGATCCAAAACCTTCCATGACAGTAGTTTCTCAGCCCTCTCAAGACTCCGGATCCTGCTGTTAATAGTGCTGATGCACAGTAAGTTTAATAACCCTCTGGCATTTGCTGCTTTCTTTGTAAACACAAAGCCATTTTGCCAAGAGGTGGTCCAAAAGGATATTGTGAGGTGTCCCTTAGGTTCCCTTGCTGGCTACAATCCTATTTCTTTTCTTCCCTATAGTTATAGATCTGAGTACTTCCGAGTTTTTCTTCGTTTTGCTTCCCATATTTAATTCCTGACTCATACGCCACAGTACTTTACTGAGCTGATTCCCCCTCCCCTCCTTATCAATGCTCTGGTCAAGAAGTGACTGAATTATTTTATACTTCTGCACAGTACTTGCTTTGTGACCTATTAAGCAAGGTGATTAAACAAATGCAGGCCCACTCCACAAGACTGATTTGGTGCATGGGCTTCATTGTTCCCTTCAAAAGGATGGGAGCGGGTTCAGAAATTGGGTTGTAATGATTGACAGTTGTCATTCTGGTCCTGGTGGGGAGGCATGTCAAATGAGTTCTTTAGATTTCAGTTTTATTTGCCAATAGATCCACTTAAAAGAATGTGTGATGAGATGGATTTGGCCTGGAGTCCCCTGCTGGAAGTCCTGTGGTCCTATCACGCCCCACCCCAGACAAGGTCAGTGGAAAGAGTCCTCCAAGAGGCCTAGAGCAGATATGTGGGAAGCAGCCAATCAGAGAAGCTTCAGGGAGCAGCCAATCAGGGCTCAGCAGGCTAGTATCACAAGAGCTGCAAAGCCCCAGAGTTAGATCAGCTTCTTTCTGAGGCTGGAAGAGCGTAGATCAGGGGTGGGCAATAATTTTTGATGGGGGAACACTCCAAGATTTTGGAAAGTGATTGGGGGCTGCACTCTTCCATGGTATTAATGGAAGGGGTGCAGAGTCTGGGATGGAAGTTGCATGCAGAAGGAAGCTTGGGGTATCAGACTAGGGTACAGGAGGGAGAAGGGAGTCTGGGAGGGAGTTTGGGTGAAGGAGGCAGTTGTGACCTAGGACAGGGTATTGGGGTACAGGATTTTGGGATGTGATCTAGGGTAGGAGGGGATTGTGATCTCAGCCAAGAGATTGGGGTGCCAGATCTGGGAGGGGGTAAGGGTACATGTAGATTTGTGGGGCAGGATGGGGGGCAGAGGGTTGGGGAAGGAAGGGGCTGGGATGCCAGAGGTAGGCTCTGTCCAGGAGACTTACCAGCCAGCAGCCAAACCAGCCTGCCTGCAAAGCTAAAGTCTTGCAGCGCTTAAAACGTTTCTGCCTGCTCAGCCATGTGCTTAAGTGAGTAACAGAGCAGAGGGAGCTACAGGACCATGGACAGAGAAGTGCTGGCAGGGACTATGAGGAATGCTGAGTTCTGGAGACTCAACCAGGACCAGGCCCTATGGCAAGGGTGCAGAATGAACTGGGGTTGTGGGGAAATGGCCCAGGGAATTGTAATAGTGATGCAGTTTATTTATAAGTACATGGTGGGTAGCTGTTATCTATCGTGTCCATGGAGTGGGACGTTCTCTTCTCTTCCCCAATAGACCACTGAACTGAACTTCTTTGGTGACCCAGCTGAAAAGCTGAGGCTAGAAAAGTCCCAGAGAGGCAAAGTGTCCCCTGGGGGGAGAAGGGGAGCCCCAGGGGATAGAGCCCCGCACCAGGGCCAGGACTGTTTGAACAGCAGGAACAATTTGAGGTAGTCCAGAAGGGGCTGAGGCACTGTTCAGACCAGAGTACTATGCTAGGCTCTGTCGGACTAATTGAGGAATGTGTTCAAAGACAGGGCTGCCTATCAGGGGACCTTACAAACGGCTCTGAGATCCGTCCAACCGGGGGCCTATATATGTATATTCCAGAAGGGGGATTAGGGTTTTTTAATTATTATTTTAAACTCTCATACAGACTGTGATTTAGCTGGAGGACCAAGTCACCACTGACAAAGCAAGCACATGCACTGAGATGGAGGTGCTCATTAAAGGTGAGTGTACCTCATTACAGAAGAAGGCACATTAAGAATGAAAACATTTGCTATAAAGTTTCGTGGGCTGGAGCCCACTTCGTCAGATGCATTACAGAAAGTCACTCAAACGACCCATAGCTGAGTCAAGTAGTCTGAGCAGAAATGGAGGGGTGAGAAAGAGAGAAGAACCATAAGCATTACTAGCGATGCTCCCATATAGGAATAGTGATTAGGCTATACAAATGATCCTGTGACTCAAACAGTAGAGGCTGCAGCAGTGACTTTGGGATTCTTGCTCTGATGAGTGCCAGGAGAGATCAACGAGGAAGTGAATTTCTGATCACAACTCTGTTTTCGCTTTCCAAAATGTCACATCCATAAACTCAACACCTGTCCGCTGTTTCTACTGGGTGAACGGAGATGGTTTTGCATTGTCAGTGCAGAAAATGAAATAACGTTTCATTTCATCGCTAATCTCATTGTTGAGACTAGAGCGTCGTTAATCCTAATACTTGGTTTTCATGCAGTTTAGTGTATTCTAAAATCTCTAATCTAGGGTTGCTCTACCATACCAAGAATAAGCTACTGATAAAGCCAACGTTCATAGTCCTCCTGCTGCAATTTGATTGAAGATTTAGCTGTACTGTAAGTTACAAAAGTGGTATTTTCCTAAATGAGTAAAATCCTATAAGAATGTAAGATCTGACATAGTTGGCCAGATTAAAGGTCCATGTAACCTAGTGTCCTGTCTTCTGACAGTGGCCAAAGCCAAATACCCCAGAGGGAGTGAGCAGAACAGGGAATCATCAAATAATTCCTCTCCTGTCACCTATTTTCATCCTCTAATAAACAGAGGCTAGGGACACCATTTCTACCATCCTGGCTAATAGCCATTGAGGGGCCTAACCTCCGTGATTGTATCTAGTTCTTTTTTGAACCCTGGTCTTCGCAACCTTCTCTGGCAAAATAATAATAGAAATGTAGCCGTGTTAGTTTGGTGTAGCTGAAGCAAAATGCAGGACTGGCAAAGGAGTTCTTCCAATGCATTCAAAGGGCTTTGCATCAGTTGCTAGAGGCCAATAATTTCTGCCCAGCCCTAACTTGATTTTATTACACCCCACAATTCTGTACAGTGGTGTAGCCTCAATTATTTGCAACTATAGACAAAAATATGGTGCTTCAAAATATGATTCTGTGGCCAACTCACCCTTTTGCAACTTAGTGGAGTTACAAGAGGGAGGAGTTTAGTCCACTGTGTGATTACTTTAATTGTTTTTTATCTCTTTTTGTTTAGGGAGTCCCCTCTCAAAGGGTATATTACAAATCATATATATTTTCCCCACCCATTGGATGGGCTGAGTAGCGGAAGGGTCCTGGCGATATATTTTTGTGGCTGTGAAATACTCCTAATGAAGAGGTGCAAAGCGGGAGCTAGGCATACGATTTCACAGCTGACATAGACACTCACGCAAGCCCCCATTGAGCTAAAAATAGACTAAAAAATGTAGGGCTAGCAGGCACCATGAGAAATCATCAAGTTCTGCCTACTGCGCTGAGACAGAATGAAGTACAATTAGACCTTCCCTAGCAGGTGTGGTCCAGCCTGTTCTTAACAATGTCCAACAATGGGGATTCCATAACCTCCCTCAGAAGCCAGTTCTGGAGTATAGCCACCCTTCTATTAGAAAGATATTCCTAATATCTAACCTAATCTCCCCTGCTGCAGATTACACCCATTATTCTTTGTCTTACTTGCAGTGAAGACCAAAAACAACTGGTTACTGTCCTCTTTATAACTGCCCTGAACATATTGAAAGGCTCAGTTCCCTATTCAGCCTCTCAAGAAAAAACATGCCTGGGTTTTTTAACCTTTTTTATAGGTCAGGTTTTCTAAACCTTTTATCGTGTTTATTGCTCTCTCCAGGCTCTCCAATTTGTCCCCTTCTTTCCTAAAATTTGGCTTTTCTTAAATGTAGCTTGGCACTGGACACAGTACTCCATCTGAGGTTTCATCACTAGAGTGGAATAATTATCTCTTGTGTCTTATATAGGCTACTCCTGTTAATTCACCTCAGAATATCGGTCTTTTTCTCAGAGGCTGTGTCTAGACTACAGCTCTTTTCCGGGAAACCACACGTATCCCAGAAAAACTATGCCACATCCAAGGAACATGTCCACTTTTCTGAAAATTTTTTTGGAAAAGTGGACGCACTCTTTCACCATCCCCATAAACCTCTTTTTATGAGGAAGAAGGGATGCATCAAAAGAGGAGGTGTTTCTGAAATTTGGCACGATGTAGATGCACCAAATTTTGGAAAAGCCTTTTTCAAAAGGAAAGTGACCCCCCCCACCCGCAAATTATGGTTCACAATTTGCATCTCCTTTTTCAACTTTTCTTTGTAGTGTAGACATAGCCAGGTTAGGGGACTGGAGCACATGACCTACGTGGAGAAGCTGAGGGATTTGGTCTTATTTAGTCTACAGAAGAGAACAGTGAGGGGGGATTTGATAGCAGCCTTTAACTTCCTGAAGGGAGGTTCCAAAGAGGATGGAGAAAGGCTGTTCCCAGTAGTGACGGATGGCAGAAAGAGAAGCAATGATCTCAAATTACAGTGCAGGAGGTCTAGGTTGGATATTAGGAAAAACTATTTCACTAGGAGGGTGGTGAAGCACTGGAATGGGTTACCTAGGGAGGTGGTGGAATCTCCATCCCTAGAGGTTTTTAAGTCTCTACTTGACAAAGCCCTGGCTGGGTTGATTTAGTTGGGATTGGTCCTGCTTTGGAAGGGGGTTGGACTCGAAGACCTCCTGAGGTCTCCTCCAGCCCTAGGATTCTAGGATTCTATGATTATAGCCCCATACTCCTGTCCATGCCAACAGTCCTATCATGACACTTATCCCATGAAAATAGTAGTGGAGCTGTGGGCAGAAGTGACATGGGCTAACTGCTCTGTATATGAACCATCTCAAGTTACCCAGCAACCAGCTAGGGCTCAGGTCTAAGAAGGGGAAATGTGGTATCTCAGCCTTGCTCTATACTAGGAAGCTATTTCAAAATAACCTCCCTTATTTCAAAATATACACTAGAGAGTCCACAATACAAAGCCCATTATTTTGGAATAACGGGCTAGTTATTTCAAAATCTGTATTCCTGCTTTCCTTGGGGAATAAGCTTATTTCAAAATAGCTATTTTGGGAGTTATTATTTTGAATGTAGTTATTTTGAACTAATTTCCTAGTGTAGACATGCCATTTAGTAGAGCTGGGAAAATAATTGGTGTTTTTTTTCCAGTTTGGTGGCCATGCTGAAAAGATTCAAACAAATATCATTTGGGGCTGAGGAAAATTTTTTCCAGGGATTTTTTTGTGTTTTTAAAAGTCAGCTCAATTTCTAAATTATGTTTCAAAATAAAATGTTTTGACTCTTGGGAATTTTTTCCCATTTTTTTCCAGATGACTCTGTTTGCAAACTTATGTCAAGTTCAGCTAACAATCTTTGGTAACATAATGTTTCCTACATCACACAATTCTCCTGACACTCATCTTAACACCTGCTGCACTGTTTGCATTACATCTGAATGAAAAGCAATTGGGGAAATGCATTTTCACCAGATTAGGTCTATATTTTCCCTTCCAAAATGATTTTTAAAATAGCCTGTTCTTAAATGTAAAGTTCCTTGGAACCTTTCACATCTCTCAAAATGTCCTGGCTTTTGGACATAAAAATAAACAAAAAGAAGAGACTATTTTTTGTCTGGATTTTATACAGGTTGAACTTCTCTGCACTGGCACTCTCTGGTCTGGCAACATCCATGGTCCAGCATGACTTTAGTTAGCCAGATGTCCAGTCAGCACGAGTGTGGCCGAATTTCCTAGGGTCCCATAACGTTTGTTTACAGCCACCAGTCTTGACTATCAGTGTTCTGTGCTGTTCTTTAGCTCTAATTTGCCCCTAAATGTCTTCGAAGAGCTCAGTAAGCAGTGTTGGATATGCTTTTAGACAATATTGACCTCCTGAGGTTTGGCAATTTTTCTGGTTTAACCTGTAGCTGGGGTTTTTGTCCTGTGGTTCTTTATTTTTCCTTGTTTCCCCGCCCCAATGCACGTTTTTTTCTAGTGGCAAAATGAGAAAAGGAAAAAGAGGGAAGGCAGAATGATTGGAAAAAGGAGAGGGTTTTTTTTTCACTGAAAATGTGTCATATGGAAACATTGAAACAAAATTCTATTGAACCTCTGTGTGAAAAACTTTTTGAGCCATTCTGAACCAGACCCTTTTATGGAATTGGTTAATTTTGTAGTCAAACATTTGCACTGCTTCTCTCCGAGCAGGCTGAGTTTAGCAGAGCTGTAATCTGAAGTATGGATTAAATGAATGGGTTATTGACCTTTATAGTTCAATGGCAGCAACAAAAACTGAGTCCGATAGTACTGTGTGCCCTTTTGTTCGTTGGGATCTTGGCTAAGATTCATGAAGACGATCCATGTTGCTCACTGTTGAAGGGATACAAGCTTCCTTTGATGCTTGAACCATAGTGACTCAGCTGAAATTGTTCTCCTGATGAAGAGATCAGGCCACAGGTTAAAGAACAGACAAAGTACTAGTCTGTGTTTGTCACGGGGGAGTGAACGCGAGTGTCTTCCAGATCTGCGGGGCAAACCAGTGAAGCATAACATATTTATAAATTATCTCCTTAGAGCAAGCCAGAATTTTCTAACCCACTTCCCACTTTACCTCAGAGGCAGCTTTCCCTGTCCTTGTCTAATACTCGTGTGCCTGAACATCAAGCATTTATTGTGCACAGTTAATTGGAAAAAAGAAAAGGAGGGCAATAAAACTCAGATTGGCATAAGCAGTTTTATGTGATATCTTAATGCATATGCACAGTGGAGGGGGTGGGAAAATTAGGACTTTGCACACACGATAAATTCTAATGTTTCCTAACTTTTGAGCACTTGTCCCTGAAATCACAATGTTCTTTTAAAGGAATTTGAGTGTAATTTCTTACATTTATTTTAATTTAAAAATAGGGGTGGAGAATCCTATCAGGGATGGGATTTTTAGATTGACAACACTAGCTCTTGATCTAACAAAATAACTGGTAGCAGTAGAAGACGGTTATCTTCTATGTGGACCTGGCCCAACCAAGGGATGAGAGACACACTTTGCCAACAGGTATCAGAGTAAGTCACTAGATATCAATGGAATAATGAGGTTTGGGTTCAAGTCCAGGTGCTGCAGGAGTTACAGACCATTCTGTTCCATCTCCTACTCAATTTCTGACCTGTCCCCTTCCCTTCCGCGTGCTGATGAGTTTACTCATGGAATTGCTAAGCAGCCTGATATTGGAAGATATTTAGGCACCCAAACACCTTCCAAAATCTTGCCTCACATGCTTGCTGGATCAGGGCCAAATGCTCAAGAGAGCAACGTAATAGTGGATTCAGTATTGCCGGCTTCAAGCATTCAAGAATCATGAATTAGGCCTGCAAGAATCGGGGGATTGACATAAAACCCTTGAGTGTCTTTAAAAAATACATATGTGCATTTTTTATTTTGCTTTCTGCTCTCTGAACCTTTTATGGTACATGTGAGTTGTGTATTCAAGCTTTTCTTTGCAACCATGAAAGCTGGAAAGTTAGTTGTCATTTAAAAAAAGTAAGATTCTTGTACAGTCAGATGAATCCAGAACCTAGGTCTTTAAGGGAAAAAAACAGGAGCTACCAATCATTTTATAAAATTGCCGGACTTGGCAACACTGTCCCTCAGAGATTTTTATTAACTTGTTTGTTGAATAGGGATGTGTGTATGCACATAAGAAAGTAGCTTTTTGTCTTTATTACAAGAAGGTCTTGGAGAAACCGAGATGCTTTGCAATGTGTTCTGAAAACCATCAGTCTTAGGTCACTTCACGCTTGAAAGCTTTTGATTGAAAATTCCTTATCTCTAGGGGTACATGTACACCGCAGTGTTATTTCGGAATAACTAACGTTATTCCAAAATAACATAGTCCACATCTACCCTACAAGCAGCTATTTCAACATAATGTCAACAGTATGTTGAGCTGGAGGACTTCTTACTCCGACGCCTGTAACCCTCATTTCACAAGGAGTAAGGGAAGTCGAAGAAAGAGTGCTCGTTCTCAGATTTCCTGCTGTGCCAAAAGCCAAAATAAGCTATTTCGACTTCAGCTATGCAATTGACGTAGCTCAAGTTGCGTAGCTTATTTCGGCTTTAGCCCTGCTGTGTAGATGTACCCTAGCTCTCATGAGCTTCATTTGGACACTTAACTGCACACCCCATAGGAGGCTTGGAAATTAATATCAGGGCCTTGAATTGGCACTAGTCACTGGAAACTCTGAAGAGTGCAGAACACCAAAGCAAAGTATTCTTGGAAGCTTGTAAGGCATTATAATGCCAACAACTTTCACTAGAAAACCAGAAACACTCTCATAAGCCTTGGCAAAGGGAGGAACTGATGCTCCAACATTTCAATTTAGAAATGAACTGTCATCTCTTTATCCATTGGAAAACCAAACAGACACTGAAGACCAAGTCTCTGTCATTGTCAGGTATGTTCATAGGTTGTCAGGTACACTCACAGGTGGACTCTGTCAGGCCCAACGATGGAACAGAATAGTTATCTAGTCTGTAAGGGTACGTCTAGACTACATGGCTCCATCAATGGAGCCATGTAGATTAGTTTACTTGACAAAGGGAAATGAAGCGGCGATTTATATAATCGCCGCTTCATTTAAATCAAAATGGCCACTGCGCTGTACCGACAAGCTGTTTGTCGGCACAGCGTGGCAGTCTAGACGGGGATCTGCCGACCCCAGAACGTTTTGTCATCAGACCCTGTAAGCCTCGTTTCATGCGACATAAAGGATCTGACGACAAAGGGTTCTAGGGTCAGCAGATCCCTGTCTAGACTGCTGTGCTGTGCCAACAAACAGCTGATCGGCACAGCACGGTGGCCATTTTCATGTAAATGAAGCAGCGATTATTTAAATCGCAGCTTCATTTCCCTTTGTCATCCTGCCTCATCTACATGGCTCCATCAACGGAGACACCCTAAGAAAAATGTGCTCAAAATTCACTGAATGCAGTAGTCAGTTAATGGGCTCACAGTTTATTCAACCAGATCTATAAACTAAGATAATAGAACAAAAAAAAAAACGGGTAGACTAATTGGTTAAAAAAATGTAGCAAATCTGTTATTTTCAGCTAATGCTTTTCAGCCATCAGTGATCTACATTTCCCATCCATTGCAAAGGGTCAACTGCCCCGGGGCCTGGCAATTTAAAAGGACCCAAGGCAGTGGCAGTGCCTGGAGCCGTAGGCCCCTTTAAATTGCCTCCAGAGCCTTTGGCAGCACACCCCCAGCAGTCCCAGTGGCACTGAAGGCCTGGCTGGGAGTGGCTAGTTCTCAGCCCCACCTCTTCTGTTTGAGGTCCCGCCCCTTGCAGGAGCCCAGAACCAGCTCCCTCCACAGTCCAGCAACGTCTCTTATCTGCCCTTTCTCTAGCCCTCCCCATCAGGGGGTCTCGCTGGCGGAGAGAGGGAGTCCCTCTCCCAGAGCTCACTGCTGCCAGTGGGGGAGAGCTAGGGGCAGTTCTTCTCTGGCTCTAGCCCCAGGGCAGCCCAAATTCTTCATCTCCAGCCCCGCCTCAGAGCCCACACAGAGCCCTCACTCCCCACACTTCAACCCTCTGACCCAACCCAGAGCCCTCTCCCTCAGCCCTCCTCCCTAGCCCTCCCTGGAGTCATTACTCCCACACCCCAACCCATTCAGCCCAAGCCTGAGCCCCCTCCCCCACACTCCCACACACCCAACCCTCTGCAACAGCCTAATCCCCTCATCGCAGGCCCCACTCCCCACCCCTCACCTCTACATTGGCTTGCAAGGCAGATGTGGGGGACTTGGACCCATTTCAGGGCATCACCAAAAATTATACAAGTTTGTCATCTACATTTAAACAAAGCTTTTCAAGTGATCATATCCATACAAATCACTTGTCCCTCACCAAAGGCTCTTGTGTAAATTACATGGCCATGGGATAAGAGGGAAGGTCCTTTCTTGGATTGAGAACTGGTTAAAAGACAGGAAACAAAGGGTAGGAATAAATGGTAAATTTTCAGATTGGAGAGGGGTAACTACTGGTGTCCCCCAAGGGTCAGTCCCGGGACCAATCCTTTTCAACTTATTCATAAATGATCTGGAGAAAGGGGTAAACAGTGAGGTGGTAAAGTTTGCGGATGATACCAAACTGTTTAGGATAGTCAAGACAGAAGCAGACTGTGAGGGACTCCAAGAAGATCTCACCAAACTGAGTGATTGGGCAACAAAATGGCAAATGAAATTTAATGTGGATAAGTGTAAAGTAATGCACATCGGGAAAAATAACCCCAACTATACATACAGTATGAGGGGGGCTAATTTGGCTACGACAAATCAGGAAAGAGATCTTGCAGTTATCGTGGACAGTTCTCTAAAAACTTCCACGCAGTGTGCAGCGGTGGTCAAAAAGGCAAATAGGATGCTAGGAATTATTAGGAAAGGGATAGAAAATAAGACACAGAATATCTTACTGCCCCTGTATAAAACTATGGTACGCCCACATCTGGAATACTATGTACAGATGTGGTCTCCTCACCTCAAAAAAGATATTTTGGCCTTAGAAAGGGTTCAGAAAAGGGCAACTAAAATGATTAGGGGTTTGGAATGGGTCCCATATGAGGAGAGGTTAAAATGACTGGGACTTTTCAGTTTAGAGAAGAGGAGACTGAGTGGGGATATGATAGAGGTCTATAAAATCATGAGTGGTGTGGAGAGGGCCGATAAAGAAAAGTTATTTATTAGTTCCCTAAATAGAAGAACTAGAGGTCACCAAATGAAATTAATGGGTAGCAGGTTTAAAACTAATAAAAAAAAGTTCTTCTTTACACAGCGTGTAGTCAACCTGTGGAACTCCTTGCCAGAGGAGGCTGTGAAGGCTAGGACTATAACAGAGTTTAAAGAGAAGCTAGATAATTTCATGGAGGTTAGGTCCATAAAAGGCTATTAGCCAGGGGATAAAATGGTGTCCTTGGCCTCTGTTTGTCAGAGGCTGGAGAGAGATGGCAGAAGACAAATCGCTTGATCGTGTCTTCGGTCCACCCTCTCTGGGGCACCTGGTGCTGGCCACTGTCGGCAGACAGGATACTGGGCTAGAAGGACCTTTGGTCTGAACCAGTACGGCCGTTCTTATTTTCTTATGTTCTTATGTTCAAATTGGGAGTTTGAAGACTAAGCAAGAGCAGACTCTAATGCCCTGGTGCATTTAGCATTTCTTTTAGAATTTCACTTTTCCCCTCCCACTCGTCGTTCGCTTTGTCTGTTTAGATGGTGCAAGGACTCTCTGATTCTGTGGACACATGGCCCCTAGAAATATGAGGACCTGAAGACAGTTGAGGCATCTGGATGACCCTGTAATTTAATACAAATAATACATTAATTTATCATAACATCTCTAAGTCAGAGATAAATCAATACTATAATCCCACTTGTATCTGTGGAAAGCAAGCTGGTTAAGTGACTTCACTAAGGCCAATGATACTCTGTGTCAGAGTTAGTTTAGCCTGCAGGAGTCCCTGGCTTTCAGTCTCAGGGTAATTCTTCGGGTGACACTCTTCTCCCCCAAACTGAGGCATCACTTCCTTTTGTCTTTCACAGACACTGTGTAATAGTGCTGATGTGTTAACCTTTTAAATTAACTCACCTTTAAATATGATTTTTAAATGACTACTAACTAGTCCTCTCCAAAACTTCATTCCAGCTCAGCATTCATAATAATGCAGCTTTTCTTCCTTAAACATATGGGCTTTTCTGGAGTGCACTGATATCAAAGTGACTTAAGCCCCAACAGAAACCACATTTGCGAAGCCCTGCAAATCTCCTCTAATCAGAAGCTCATTAAATGTGGAGAGGAAAACTGGATGCTGCTATTTTTCACAGTAGGCCCACTTATTTTGGCTTCCCTTTTGTTTGTCATGGTGACAGATGTGCTGTCTGCCTCCAACAACAGACAAGCCTTCCTTGAGGGTCGCGGTCTGAGGATTTACAAAAATGAAATTGGGTGGGAATTAAATTGCTTTTGCCTGTCGACACATTCTCTAGCTCTGTCTCAGAAATATTCGGTAGCCTCTGCTTCAGAGGAAGAAAACAAAGGCAGCACAGTAGCGTGAATATAGAAGGGAAAATAAATACTTCATTTTAGATAAGAAACCGTTACAGATGTTCCAAACATCCATTCTTTTTGCACAAGAGGCAGGCAGGTATATGTGCCACCGATGCTTTTTATATTGAGCTATTTTATATTTTGCTGTTGATTATGTTGGAGGGAAACTGAGGCAGGAAGCGGCGGCTGGGATGAGAGGCTGGGCCTGGGGACAAGTCAGGAGGGAGGGAATGGGGACTGTCTGGCAAAGGTGGTGTTAGCTCTTTGGTGGTCCTATGCAGGACTATTTGGGGGGCTGCTTTTACTCTTCACCCCCCCCCCCCCGAATATGCTAATTGCAATGTTGGCACAAACAAAACAATGCACGGACACAACCCATGCAAACAGATTTGTTGAAAAGTCCACGTGAGCTAAGATGAATGGTATTTGGGGAATAATGTGAAACTACCTCCCCACAGCAGCTGGGGGCCCTACACAATTGGCTGGCCTACTGATGCCAAGCACCATCACTGTTAGCTGGGCACGGAGTCTGGGAACAGAGCTGCTCTGGGCGGGGGTTTGTGTATGACACTGATTAGTCATGGAGACTTGGACTGGAATGAGAAGCCTGAGACTGGATGGGTAAAGTGAATAGGATGGGGATAAGGGGTCATAAGTGAGGAAGAATTGGAACAGGGTGAAGGAAATGGAGAAACAGGCAGAGGTGTCTATTCCCACTATAAAACATTACTTTCCAGAGTCTGGGAATGGAACCCGAGTCCTGAGTCTCACCATTGCTTTATGGTCAATAAATGTCAGTGAAATCCATTTGCAAAGTGTCTTTTTTCTACCCCTCTAGTGCTGGTCTGCAGAGAGGATGACAACCTACTAATGCTATCAGTCACTCCATTAGCTCAGGTGGCAGAGAACTATGTGCTGGATCTAAAAGTGCCAGCCCTGCTGATGACTCACCTATGTGTCTATGATGCTGCATTATAGGATTTCGGGGGAGTGTCAGTTTCTTTTTTTTTTTTTTTTTTTTTTTTAACCAAATTTCAAAAAAAACCCACATTAAAATATAATGAAGGTTGCAAAGTTAAGCTCTCAAAACTTGCAAAAAGCCTATGCAGCCTTAATTCAGCCCCCATGTGCATATGCATTATGATACCATCTTTAATTACATGATCACGTTCTAGTTTTTTCTACAGGAATCCTGCCTCATTCTGCATATTGTATGGACCAGTTTGGGGGGCCGAAGGAGGTTTTCAGAGAAGTGTAGTGAAGGAAGCTGGTATATGCAGGAATCCTGGTTCATTTGTTGCAGAAGTTGGTAAGTGTTCAGGAAATGAGGCAGAGAACTGTGGAAAGATTAAGCAGAGCCTCATAGTCTAATTGAGTTAAACTTATTTTCCAGGTGCCTGACTTGAAACTCCGGCATCTCATTTGCAAAAGTATCGAGCATTCCTGGCTTAAACTGAGGTCAATGGGAGTAATATTTGAACATATACAGTGCTATGTAACAGTAAGTAATCTGAAAAATCCAGTGTTGGGCATCTCAAACTGAGCACAAAAAATGTAGGGATATTATTAACCTTAGTTGCTGTCCCTCTGCTCACCATCTGTAAAATGGGGATAATAGAAGAGGGGTTTTTTGAAAGATAACAATCAATTTTTATGAAGCACTCAGATACTCTAGGGCTACGTCTAGACTGGCATGATTTTCCGGCAATGCTTTTAACGGAAAAGTTTTCCGTTAAAAGCATTTTCGGAAAAGAGCGTCTAGATTGGCACGGACGCTTTTCCGCAAAAGCACTTTTTGCGGAAGAGCGTCTGTGGCCAATCTAGACACGCTTTTCCGCAAAAAAGCCCCGATCGCCATTTTCGCGATCGGGGCTTTTTTGCGGAAAACAAATCTGAGCTGTCTACACTGACCCTTTTGCGCAAAAGCTTTGCGCAAAAGGGACTTTTGCCTGAATGGGAGTAACATAGTATTTCCGCAAAAAGCACTGATTTTTTACAGTAGGAAGTCAGTGCTTTTGCGGAAATTCAAGCGGCCAATGTAGTCAGCTGGCAAGTTTTTCCGGAAAAGCAGCTGATTTCCCGGAAAAACTTGCCAGTCTAGACACAGCCTATTGGTATGTGCTATAGAAAAGCCAATGAGAACATTAATTATTCTGTCTGTATTAAGGTTAAGGCAACCTTAATTCTGGCTTTTCCTAACATCAGAGAACTTGACTTTACAACCTTAGTAATATTCTTTTAATGTAGCTTTTTTATTTCTTCTGTGTGTGGGGGGAGGAGGAGGCGGGAATTATACAACATTAAGTGTATTATCCATCCTGGGATTTTTGCAGTCCTGACATACACTGGAATTATTGCTCTCCTCATTTTAAGCTCATAAAACCTAGTTGAACACATTTTGTAGTGTGTTTTACTTGATTATAACACACATTTACAGCCTGCAATTTACCAAAACTTGTGCTGCAGATTCCTAAAGAGGTGATATATTAGTATGAATAATAATGTAAAGCAGAAGCACTTTATTAGTTTCCATAATGGTCACATTGCTTTTTAATGTCTCCTTGTTTAGTTTGTTTATTTATATTCTGGTGAATTTAGTGCTCATGAAGTTTGCCAGGGCAGTTCTGGAGAAAAGCTGAAAGACAGGTACAGTCATTGTATACACTGTAGAAGTATGTGGGTTGTGTCTGTTTGTTTTTGTGCAAGGCGAGTTGCTGAGGCTGAAGAACACGTGAAGGCTCTAACCCGGGATGGGGAACTTCAGGCCTAGGGGCCGGATGTGGCCCCTGGCTTGCCTGGATCCATCCCGATGCTCAGGGCTCCCCCAGCTGCCCTATTTTTAATCAATTTCTAAAGAAAGCCCAGCGCCTATGCAGCTGGGTTTCTACTGCTACTCTTAACTTTGCTCCTGTATCCCCCCTCGCTGTGTACATTACCCCATGTGCGTTTCAGTACAGGCTAAAGAGCACCTTGAACTCTCTGTACAGACAGGGAAACTACTCCCATGAGGGCAAGGCCCCTGTCTCCATTACATTATTCCACTCTAGACCAGCAACTACGCCATCTCCTGTCTGATCTTTCCTATGGGGTTTGGAGCACACTCTCTACTCTTCTCCCTCTGCCCTTCTGCTGTCAGTAAGGGGACTAGGTGTATTTCATCTGCTTCCTCTACACGGGCTGGAACCTTACTGGGCTCTTCCCTTTCACCCTCCTGCTGGGATTTGAACAGCCCTCCGTTTGATGTCCATCCCCTTGCCACTGTTCACATCTGAGCCATAGAGCCTCAGAGCACCAACTGGGGGGTTGCATCTGGCTTTCACGAAGCCATCAGGTGTGCAGACCCTGCTTGGAAGCCTCCTTGTGCCTCAGTGCCAGGCTCCCGCCTTTTCCCCTGCTCTCTTCCTTCATGTCAATCATCATCACCAAGTCACATGTCTAAGGGAGTTGACATGCACACTGTGTATTTCCTACTGCTCTGTCCATTCAGGCCGAGTCCTCATGCGATACTGGCAGGCAGCCATTAGCAATCAGCTGTGAACAGCCAGCTGGCAAATAGAGGAGCCCTTTTCAATACGGAGGTGGATTTCTGAGGAGATTAGAATCTATAATTAGTTTGCCTTGGCACCAGCCCAATAAGTATAGCAGATCCATCTTCCCATGACAATTTAAATGGGAGTTAGGGTACCTCAATTGTGTTTGTAATAGAGATACTCAACAGGGAAGACACATTTAGCATGGCATATGTGGTTAGGGTTGCTAGGTGTTGAACCAGACAGCCCGGTATTCATGACTTCCGTCCAGTAAAAAAATTCAGAAATTCCGGTAAAATGTCCAACGGAAGGGCAATTGGGACACACGGAGTGTGTGGGGGGAGGGAGAGCTCGGGCTGGCAACTGTATTTCTGCTCCGATCAGTCCCTTTTTCCTTTTTTTTTCTCAACAGAATTTTCTCCCAGTTTTTTTTTGGGTGGGGGGGGGGAGAGATTGGTATTTTTTGTTAAACCATCTGGCAACCCTATATGTGCTGATGTGCTGATCTTCAAGCCACGGGTGGAAAGGAAGGAAAGATGTGGGGCTTTCGTGTAGGTCTGTGTGCATGCTTAGATATTTTTTCAAAACGAGAAAAGTGCATGTTTTCACCTGGATAGCATGGAAAGAGATTTCCCTCCAAATTTCTGAACAAAATTTGACTCAATGAAGAAGCCAACAACAAAAAATGAATCCTCAAAAATGAATGTGTCAGGAAGTTAGGAGCATGTGCACACAGGAATGCATATGTTGCAGGCCAAAGGAAGGAATTCAGGGAACCTTTATGGACTATATTATACAGGAGTTCAGACTCGATGATCATGATGATCCCTTCTGGACCTATGATCTAGGGATATAAACAAAGCTATTTGATAACTTCCTCCATGGAAGGTATTGAATGCCAGCCATAATACACATCATGACTGGCTGTAAATACTATTGTGCACCCAGATTTCACACAGAATTGAACGGGAATACAGCAATGCCAGCGTGCTACAGAGCCGACAATATTAGTGAATGCCCATTGAAATGTGTAACTGAGGTAATATCTGGCATCCAATAAACACATTAAACTTTGGGGATGCTTTTTCATAACATCTCAACATTGGTAAAACGGCCAGTGCCTTCCAGGGGAGCAGAGTTGGGGCCAGAGGGCTGAGAGACTTGCCAAGCCCCTGCATCAGCAGTGGGGAGGCCCAGTTCTGAACTCCCAGGGGGGTGGAGCCTTGGCAGAAGGGGCGGGGCTGGGGCAGCCAGCCCTCAGAGCCGCCTGCAGTGCACATCACAGTGCTCTGGCGGCGATTTAAAGGGCCAGGGTTTTGTTCACTGCCTCTCCTAATGAAGTGGCTACAGCTCGGAGCTTTGGGGCCTTTTGAATCACCGGGTCCCATAACAACTGCTCCTTTTGCCTGGTTAGGCCACTGCTGACACCTTTGAAAGTTCCACTCTTAATTTTCCACCTTTGAAAGTTCCACATTTTTGTTTATTGTTACAGCTATTGGTATAAATGTATCAGTATGGATTTGCACCTTATTTTTTTTTCTTTACCCGTTAACTTTCTGAAAGCATCGAAAGTGAGGTATCTGAGTATGTCTAGCCCACTTGGCATGGCTGGTTATTATCAATATCAGCTCACTTAGTAAGCATACAGCTCCACAGAACAATAAAGTGTGTACTATGTTTCAAGAGAGAAATGTCAGAGGGAGCAAATCATTTATTTTCTTTAAACACTGGAGAAAGAATCTACCATTTTAGCTTTTAGACTCTGCATCTTGAGCTCTCAACGGAGCAAGAAGTTGGGACTATTGTCTCTGACATATGCGGAAGATTGAGGTGTTCAGATTATAAAAGTTCATAGTGATAATCTGTTGAATTGAGTATATTGACTTCCCTCCTATGTCTGTTAGCTAAAATTCATACAAATAAATGTCCTTGCTTTGTATATTCAAATGGTACGAGACTATTTCTACAGCAAATTGTAAACTATAGTGCTACCAGATTTGCCCGTTGCTGTGGGGTATACTCACTTATTAGGGTTACTCTTCTGGGGGAGGGAGGTTTGATAATTTTATCAGTGTGCTGCTTGTGTTACTTGCATTCTCATATGGAGCTTTGCTTCCCTTTTGTGCCAAATGGAGCTCTCCTGCAGGATCTAGGTTCCCCACACCACAACCATTCTGCTAGTAACCCATTGGATGAGCAAACTCCACAGGATTTTGGGGCAATACAGGGGTCTTTAGCTTAGGTACAAGCAGCATTTTTGCAGAGTGAATGGGGAAGCCAAAGCAACACCTGCAAGGTCACCCAGAAAATATCTTGGGGAGGGGGAAAATATCTTGGGGAGGGGGAATTGAACCCATGTCTCTAGGTGACACCCAACAAGTACACTAGCCTTTCTTTTTTTCCCTCTCTGACTAGCCACACCAGAAAAGATAGGCCAGGGCCTCAGCCTCTACCTCTCTAGTTGATGCATTGTATCTGTGTTCCCTAAGTACACTCTCGCTGCTCCTCCAGGCAGGGGCATAAGGAAAGTGGTAACTCATGGATGCTGGGCCCATTTTCAGAAGCTGGCCACTCCATTTGTGTGCCTCAATGGGATCTGAGATTGTTCTGAAAATCTGGCCCTTGACCTTTGAAACAGGATCACTTGGAATATTGTACACGCTGGTGGATGAGGCATTCGTCTGTATCACATTCCGTTCCTGTGGTGTCCTGTTTTGCCAGATGTACTCTCGGTAACTTGGCAATAGCATTTTAAATGGAGAGATGAAAGTGTTACACATGACAAGGCCAATCTCTCCCCCCCTTTTTTTTATGAGTGGCAAATACACATTTTAATTTGGATGAGCAGATGAAGAACAGACTCTTGGGCTGCCTTTGAGGGGGCTGTTTATTTTCTGGTTTGTATTGAAAATGTAGACGGTGCGTTAATAAACTGTCCCTGGAGCTCATTCTTGAACACTTTAGTATTTTAGCCTTGTCATACCATCAGCATCATTAGCTTCCCAAGATAACGATGGTGTGTGGAATAATCACCACAGAATGAATGAACTGGGTTTGAAACAGTTCATTTCCAGGGGTGTTCATTTTTCAGTGATGCGAATAGGCCTACCGATGAGGAAGGGGGACAAAGGAGGCAGTTGCTCCAGGGGCCAGTGTTTCAACAGGGCTTGGGGCTCCAAGCCACCACTGCTATAGCAGGAATGGCAGCAGCCAGAGACCCGAGCCCTTTAATTGCTGTCAGAGCCCAGTACAGTGCATGCCAGCTTGTGAGGGCTGCTGTCAACTCACAGGGGCAAGGCCCAATAGGGTTGTGGATTCACTTCAAGACAGAGTCAATTAGGGATAGATAGTTGCTTTTATCAATCTCACTATGTCACTACTATTACAGGCTTGATACAGGCTTGATACTGCCAGATGGTTGCACAACTACTGCAAAGTAATATGCCAATAAGCATAGGCAGAGCAATGCATAAAAGAGTACCAGGCACTTGGAAATGCTTACGCCCCTTCAGTTATGCCAGGAGTCCTGTTCCAGTTACCTCGCACCATGCTGCAGTGGACATGGCTCCAGCTGGGGGACCCAGGGCACCCTTTGAGGTTTAGGTCCCTAGTGAGACTCACAGAGGGTTGGGACTGCCAGTGATCTTATACTACAGTTGTTTACCAGGTGTGCATGTACCTGCCTCAATGCCATTCTTATCACTTTCATGAACTGAGACCCAGGTCAAACTTGTTTACTGCTCAGTTGTTTCCCAGCTCAAGGCATGGCTTAAAGCCCAGCTGCTGTGTGGGCTTGCAGGTCCCAGGCCTGCTAAGCTGCCTACAGCAGTGATGGAAATTTTCATCCCAGGCCTGCTAAACTGCGAGACCCACAGATGACTTTTAATAATGATGATGAATGGAGATGCCTATTTTCTAGAACTGGAAGGGACCTTGAAAGGTCATCAAGTCCAGCCTCCTGCTTTCATAGGGGGACCAAGTACTATCCCTGACAGATTTTGCCCCAGACCCCTAAATGGCCTCCTCAAGGATTGAGCTCACAACCCTGGGTTTAGCAGACTAATGCTCCCTTTTATGTGATAGCTGCCTGTAGGTGGAGAGGCTGTGGCACAGACCCAGCCCCGCCCCTTCCTTCTGAGGCCCCGCCCATTCTGAGAGCATGGCGCCATCCCTTCCAACCCCCAACACCTTTCCCTAGGGCCTAGCAAGTCTGTTGTTTCCCCTGCATGCAAATACTGGTTTTAATCCACAGGTCTGTGCAGTGAGATAACTGTCTATCCTGATGCAGTTCAGAGATGGCGGCTGTTTCAATTTCTAACAGCCATTTGTAACTGTCAGAAATAGCCACTATAATACCACTACAAAGAAAAGGAGTCATATACCTGGCACGCGCACACACATTATACATTCTAGCTGACATTTTCAAAGTTACCAGAAGGGATATGGATGACTTGACTCCCATTACTTTGAATGAGAATTGGGTGTCTAACGCCCTTTGTTGGCCTTGAAAATCTTAGCCTGGAAATACAGGGCCTGATCCAAAACCCATTGAAGTCAATGGGACTTGATTTCAACGTGTATTGGATTAAGCCCATTAAGAGAAAAGGCATAAGAAAATGTGTGGAGGACACTTAATACTGAATTTCCTGACACTCATACAGTTGTGTTATTTGTTTGCCTCTGGGGTTTTATCTTTAGAATTTCCTGGCTTTCAAACCTTTGACTTGTTGTTATGATTATAATGTTCTATTAAAGTGTTTTCTGAAGTACACTACTTGAAGTGTTTGTGTTGGCTAAGTACAAGGGAAGGAAGCAAAGTGAAAGCAAGACACATTTCCACACCACTTCATTAGTATAGTTCAATCTGTCTCAGAAGCATCGTTCCTACTGAGTCCACACTCTCTGCCCAAGAAATACTTGGTTTCCCTCTTAGGTGTCCGACGTGAGACACTGAAGTCCCGATTTTAAAAGGTGTTGATGACTCAATGGGAGTTGCAAGTGCTCAGCTTCTGGGAAAATCCAGGTCTAGGGATCTCACACTGGGCATCCAAAACTGAGGTCCCAAAACATATCTGAAAGCTCCTCCCCTTACTGACTTGCCCATTTTTCTGTGCTTGATCATCTATGATGACAGTTCTGGCAAAGATATTGTGAAGAGGAGAGGAATAAAATCAGGCTTATAACAGAAAACAGTTTGCAGCCTTAACAACTCTCCCATCATAACAAACAGAATATTAAGAGCTGGACTCTGATAGTACCTTGCGCAAGTGATGTCCCTGTTAAGAGAATGGGGCTCCTTTTGGGGTAAGTTGCTATTCAGCGTGAATTGCAGGGGGGAGCAGAAGCTGTAATAAATGCACTCCGTAAATTTCTGTACCTTGCCTTGTGAATTGGGCATCCATCTGTTAGCATCAATGGTTTTCATATGCTAAATCTCACTTGTATCATGCTCAGACATATGTCTCTGTATGTCTTACATAACCCACAAACTGAGAGAGAAGAAAAATGTATTGTCACTTCTTCTGCATCCCCATTACCTATAATGGTAAACAACACAAGGCTTGATCTAAGTTATTGAGCCTGACCTGAATCTAAAGTCCTGGATGTGGAGAGCTTCTTGATACTGTAGATTACAGGCAGAGCTTGCTACGCAGGATATGAAAGCTGATGACAGTTCTATTGCCTGCCTCCTATTCCCCCTCTTCTAGAAGGTAATAAAATATTGCTGAGATTACTGGTAAAGAATATGAAACACTTTATGTAGGTTGAAACTCTCTTAACTAGGATTCTCTGGTCTGGCAACATCAATGGTCTGGCACGGACGTTACAGGACCAGAGAGTCCTGGTGGAGGGCCAGCAGCAAGGATCCCTGTGGGGCTGACAGGGCAGTGAGTTGTCCGCAGCAAGCTGATGGTGGCACCGTCCAGCATATGGCAACAGGGCTGCTCAGCAGGGTTGGGAAAGCCAGTGCATGGCTGCCTGGTAGGGCTAGCAGCCGTCGTAGCTCGGTGGAGCAGGGAAGCGTGGCACACGGCTGCTTGGCGTGCCCCCAAGCCCCAGCATGGTGTGTGTGACTGCACGGCAGGTCCCAGAGTCCTAGCACGGTGCACACGGCTGCATGGAAGGTTCCTGGAACCACAGTAGCAATGGCTACACAGTACGGTAGCAGGGTCAGCAGAGGTGGGGAACTGGCCAGGAGGGCCAGTGGCAAGGGTCCAAAAATGACCTCCCCTGGTCTGCCAAAATCCCTCATCCGGGAGGTTCAACCTGTAGTTTATCTGAAGGGCCCAGCATTGTCATTTTACCTCTGGACAATGGCTTGGGAACAGTTAGCTCTTGAATCTAAGTGAAACAAATGGCTTAAAGTCACGTCTCCCCTTTGCAGGACCTCACCACCAATGCCACCTCTTCCACAAAATTTGTTTTCTGTTGAGTTTTGTCACCGTCGGATTATTGGTGCCTTTCTGATCAGTCCCGATCACAAAATGAGTGGTGACTGCAAGGTGAAACTAGAACTCCAGCCCTGTGCACCATTATTTCGTTAGCATGCCAATAGGGTACACTGCCCCATACAGAGCACGCCTAGGCTAGCACATCCCTGCTCCAAGCTTTGGCCCTTTAAAGGCAGGTATTCTGGGAATTGTAGTCCCTAGAGGTTATGTGACTATGTGCTGGTAGCATGGCTGCTAGGGGAGGGAAGAACCAGGCTATAAAAGCCTGTGACTTGAAGCCATGAGAGACTGTGGGAGAGAAGAGACCTTAGAAAAGCCCTGTGGCCAAAAGATACAAGAAGCTCAGAGGGAGCAGTTGTTAGGGGAGACCTGGCACAGAGCGGTAAGCACCTGCAGCAGGAGAGTAAGTAGGAATGGGTGACATATCTCTGGGGAGATGGAACAAGGGAAGGAATGTGGAAGGGATTTGGTGGAGCACTCCTAAGTAGAGGCCAGGGAGAAGACCCTAAACAAAGACGGGGATAGGCACTATAACTAAAACAGCCCTGTGAAACAATGCTGTGTGAAGTTGGATAGCTGCTTTGTGATGGAATCATAGAACACTAGAACTGGAAGGGACCTTAAGAGGTCAGCAAGTCTAGGCCCTGAACTCATAGCAGGACCAAGCACCATCTAGACCACCCTGACAGCTGCGTGTCTGACCTGCTCTTTAAAATCTCCAATGATGGAAATCCCACAACCTCCCTAGGTAATTTGTTTCAGTGCTTAACCACCTTGACAATTAGGAAGTTTTTCAGAATGTACAATTGAAACCTCCCTTGTTGCAATTTAAGACCATTTGCTTCTATGATCAAAAGTTAAGGAGAATAATTTTTCTTCCTCCTCTTTGTAACAACCTTTTAGGTACTTGAAAACTGCTATCATGTCCCCTCTCAGTCTTCTCTTTTCTGAAGATTTACTTCTCATATCTTGCTTATCACACTCCTGTTAATGCATCCCAGAATGATGTTTGCTTTTGCTTTTTGCTACAGTGTCACACTGTTGACTCCTAGCTTATGGTCCATTATGACCCCACACCTCTTTGTGCAGTACTCTTTCCCAGATAGTCACTTCCCACTTTGTGTGTCTGCAACTGATTGTGTCTTCCTAAGTGGAGTACTTTGCATTTGTCTAAATCCGTGGTCCCCAACACGGTGCCATGGCGCCCGCGGGGGCATTTGCATGCGCCCGCCAGGTGCTCGGGGCTGGCCTGGCCCCGGGCACATGGCGCATGGTGAGCGCCGGCCCCGGGCGCGCAGTGCTTGCGGGGGTGGAGAGCGCCGGCCCAGGGCGCACAACGCTTGCGGGGGTGGAGAGCGCTGGCCCCGGGCGCGCGACGCTTGCGGGGGGGGGGAGTGGCGACCCCGGGCGCACGGCCCTTGGAGGGGTCCCCGGCCCCGGGCATGCGGCTGTGGGGGAGGGGGCCGGCCCCGGGCATGCGGCTATGGGGGGGGCCGTCCCCGGGCATGCGGCTATGGGGGGGGCCGTCCCCGGGTGCGCAAGTGTCCCCGCCTCCTGGCGCCTGGCGGGCGAATGGCCACACCCCCTGGTGCCCGACAACCTCAAGAGGTTGGGGACCACTGGTCTAAATGGAGTATTTTGCTTAGGATCTCCAGAAGCCTGGATCGAAGAGATTGGGGGCTGGTCTCTCTTTTGGTTTCTCCTAAGTGTGGTGCTGCAAACCCCCAAAGAGGAAAACCAGCCATGGCTCAGGAAAGGTGACTTTTTTCACACAAGAGCAGAAGATGTTGTAATCGGACCCACCAGCCAAGAAGCTGAGTGGAAGGATTCCGGTTTGTGTTGGCCTTTTGTCTGGGCTTTTTGTTTACCCTGGAAAGTGGAGAGCTTTTGATATGACTGGATGGCCAAGGCAGCAACACATCAGGTCATCCCATCAGCTTGGGGAAAATCCCTTCTGAAATGAAATGGAAGCAGCAGATTCCTCTTTAGGTCAGAGAAGGAAGATGTCTGGGACAGCAACCCAGAGCTGTATGAGGGCTCATTTGTGCTAGGTACTGTACAGATATAGCAAGAAATATTCCTTGCCCTTACTATCTTGCACCAAAAAAAAAATGTAAGGCTGATAGTGGTCGGAAATATCTGTTTAAGTTTAAACTTCAATTGAAACTTACTGGAGATGATCAGCTGTTTAAACAATTGACCTTCTGAAAGGTCCAACTCGTGCCAAGGTATAATCACAGCATATGGTTCTGTTTTTACTGGTGTGGTATTGATGACCGGGGTAAGCCTGACATATCGGTGGTATATTTCTGGGTAAAGTAAGGAGATTTATATTTACATAGCACCGACTACATCTACACTGGCGGCTTCTTGTGCAAGAACAGCTGTTCTTGCGCAAAAACTTGCCAGGTGTCTACACTGCATGCACATTCTTGTGCAAGTAAATTTACAGTCTAGCGTCGGAAAGCAGGGCTTCTTCTGGAAGAGTTATTCCTCTCCCCATGAGGAATAAGCCGTCTTATGCAAGAGCTCTTGCGCAAGAGGCCAGTGTAGACAGGCAACATGAATTTCTTGTGCAAGAAACCCCTATGGCTAAAATGGCCATCAGAGCTTTCTTGCTCAAAAGAGCGTCCACACTGCCATCGATGCTCTTGAGCAAAAGCATATCTCTTGAGCAAAAGCACATGGCAGTGTAGACACACTCTGTGGAAGACTTTTTGCGCAAGAACTCTTCCGCAAAACAGTTCTTGTGGAAGAAGCTGCCAGTGTAGACATAGCCACAGTGTAATTTGAGAGCTGCTTTATCTTGGACCATTGGACCAAACAGTTTTGCCATTGACTTGAAACAAGAGTAGGACTGGTCTCACACAAGTACAGTATATGCCAGGTTCCGTTCTTCATTGCATCCTGTGATAGTCAGGCCAGAGGGCTACAAGAGAGTAGTGGAGGGGAAATATATTAGCTCCAGATTAAATAGGTCTCTGTTCCCAGGGTAGACTCACAGGGCTTATCCAGAACCAGCAGGAACCTGCTAGAATCAGTCAGAGCAATCAGGCCAATTAAAACACCTGCAATCAATGAGGAGGCTTCCAGACTCAAGGGAGCTGGACTAATTAGAACACCTGGGGGCCAATTAAGAACCAGCTGAGACTGGTTTAAAAAGGCTTCCCTTCTGTTTTCTCAGTGTGTGAGGAAAGAGCTAATGAGAGCAAGCAAGGGTGGTGGAGAGGCTGGGAGAAGAAAGTGCAAGTAAGTACCAGGAGGAAGAACCTTGGTAAGGAAGGTGCTGGGGAAGTGGCCCAGGGATCTGTAGCTGTCACGCAGCTGTTACTAGAAACCTTACAGAAACCTACTGCAGATCCGTGGGCTGAAACCTAGAGTAGGAGGAGGGCCTGGGTTCCTCCAACCATCAACTCTTCATTTCAGGACCAGGCAGACACAGGCTTTGGTGCAAAGGTTTGTCCTACCCTGGATGATGTGGAGGAACCACAGAGACTATGAAGTTTGGTTCTCCTCTTTTCCCCATGCTGGCCAATGCTGAGAGTAACTCAACAAACAGCAAGCTGGAGTCTAAATTGAGGGCTGCTGTGAGCCTCTGAGGCAAGTCATCTGCCTGAGTGCAGGATCCACTCAGGTTAAGGAGGTGCTTTGTCACAACCCATTTAAATTAAATTACTATGTCTACACTGGTCGCTTCTTGTGCAAGAACAGCTGTTCTTGTGCAAAAACTTGCCTGCTGTCTACACTGCACAACTGTTCTTGTGCAAGTAAATTTACAGTATAGTGTTGTAAAACAGGGCTTCTTCTGGAAGAATTATTCCTCTCCCCATGAGGAATAAGCCCTCTTGTGCAAGAGCTCTTCCACAAGAGGGCAGTGTAGACAGGCAACATGAATTTCTTGCACAAGAAGCCCCTATGGTTAAAATGGCCATCAGAGCTTTCTTGCACAAGAGAGTATCCACACTGCCATGGATGCTCTTGTGCAAAAGCACATGGCAGTGTGGATGCGCTCTTGTGGAAGATTTTTTTGCACGAGAACTCTTCTGTAAAAGAGTTCTTGTGCAAGGAGCCGCCAGTGTAGATGTAGCCTATGAGTGTGGAGTCAGTGGAATTATACAGTGTTGATCAACATAGTAGTAGCAGATAAACAAAACTACATAATATACATGATCCAGTAAAGGCTTAACTTAAATGAAAGACTTGGGATCACTTCAGTAAAGTTAATAGTGCCTTCCAACCATTGATAGAAGGGCTCTCTGTTGTCACTGTGCTGTGTGTCTTGGCTGCTTGGAACTTCACAATGACATTGGAGTGAGGAATCAAACTCCTGCTCCAAAAAACACAAGCCTCTACCATTTCAACTCTAGGACCCTTCCTCTAGTTGGTAGCAGTACAAGTCCTATCAGCATACACACAATTTTCACTCCAGGTAGTATGGGGCAATTGTGGACATGCACACTAGCTGTTATAATATGGAATTGACCATTCCTCCATCAGATGTCAGATACTTCTAGGGGTAAGCTTGACATATAAATAGTTTTTTTTATCCTAATAGGAGACACAAACCTTGGTAGTCTCTGTGCTCATGATCTATAGCCTACCAATGCTGCCTTCTGGAGGAAAAAAAAATCCCTCCACTAAGGGTAACCATGGAATTTCAGTGAGGGAATCGTTCCCTCAATGAACCATTTTTTTTTTTTTTTCAAAGAGCCCAAGTCTCAATGCAAATAGGACTGGAGCATCTAAGGGTATGTCTACACAGCACAGTTATTTCAGCATAACGACTGTTATTTCGGAATAACTGCGAGCGTCTACACAGCAATTCTGTTATTGCGAAATTATTTCAAAATAATGGACGGCTTAGGCCAACTTCTGTGAACCTCATTCTATGAAGAATAACACCTATTCTGAAATAACTATTTCAAAATAAAGCGTGCGTAGATGCTCTGCTTCTGCTATTTTGAAATAGCCCTTCACCAGGGCTATTCTAAGCTATTCCTCCTGGGGCTTTAAATCAAGATAGCACGTCTACATTAGGGAAGCCTGCCTCGGACTCATTTTGAGGCTTCCCTGCAGTATGGATGTGCTGTTTCAGAGTAAGTACTCTGGAAAAGCTTATTCCAAAATAATTGTGCAGTGTAGATGTAGCCTCACTTAGTCTCAGGGAGGTAGCTGTGTTAGTCTGTTTCAGCGAAAACAACAAGAAGTCCTGCAGCACCTTAATGACTAACACATTTATTTGGGCATTAACTTTCGTGGGCTGGAACCCATGGTTTCCCTAACCCAGTGTGTTCCACCCACCAAAGCTAATGCTCAAATAGATGTTAGTTATTTAGATGCCTTGTTGTTTTAAGTTACGTTAGGTCCGTGGTCCCCAACCCGGTGCCTGCGGGCGCCATGGCGCCCGCCGGGCTCTTCACATGCGCCCGCGGAGCAATCTGGGCTGGCCCTGCCCCTGGGCGTGCGGCAGGTGCCTGCCCCGGGCGCATGGCCAGTCCCGCCCCCGGATGCGCCGCGCATGCCCCGGCCCCGCCCCCGGGCGCGCGGTGCTTACGGGGGGGGGGAGTGCCGCCCCGGGCGCACGGCGCTTACGGGGGGGGCGCCGGCCCCGGGCACGTGGCTATGGAGGGGGCCGCCCCTGGGCATGCGGCTGGGGGGGGCCGCCCCCGGGCGGGCAAGTGTCCCCGCCCCCTGGCGCCCGGCGGGCGAACGGCCACGCCCCCTGGCGCCCGACAACCTGAAAAGGTTGGGGACCACTGCTTTAGGTGATCTTGACAACATTATCCTTAGAATTTTATCAAAGCTTACATATTTGCTTTGCCGAGGAAAATAATGTAACAGTTGTATAGCCTCTTAATGGCTTTTCAAATGAATATGATTTCTGCAAGAGGCAGTCTGCTGAGCAACTCTGAGACATGCGCCTGGCGGTGAAATCCATCTGGGAAACAAAAAAGCCACCGCATATTAATATGCAATGTGTACCTCACTATATTTCACTAAATCCGCATAATGTTAGCACTGGGTCTCAGGAGAAGAAAGTGTACTTCATAAAGCAAATCAATAAAATGACTGGGCAAGATTTCTAGATGCTAATATGCATTAGTCTCCAAGCATTTCATGCCAGCCTAACTAATTATTTTGTAATATTGTGGGTAACTTAATGACTTTATACTTCTTTGCTTTTAGTTAATATCCATATTACATTTCAGTCTGTAGGCCAGACTCTGCTCTCATTTATACCAAACCAATCAAAGACAAAGGAACCGCGTGGGATATAAACAAGAGCAGAGTTTTGTCCCATCACCTAGCACTTGTGCCATTCCAGACAACCTGTGTTAAGACACAAAATAATCAAGGTAAAACCCAGGGGTCTCCTTTTCAAAACTGCATGTACATACGTGTGCGATAATGTACAACTATGTTGGGTGCCCATTTGCCATGACTGTGCATGTAGTCATGGCTATTTTGTGGTCAAATGACCTGATAGATCAGGGTGGGCAAATTTTCCAGCCTATGGGTGCTGTGAGGATTGTGCTGAGGGCAGGACACCTAGAAACACATGGCCCCAGCTGCTTTGAGCAGCCTGGCACTGTGGCAGGCAGGGATCCTGTTTGAGGATTCTGGTGCACTCCAGGTCAGATCCAAAGGCTTTGCAGGCTGGAGCTGGCCTGCGGGTTGTATTTTGCCCACACCTGTGTTAGATTAATGTATTGCTGTACATGCAATAGCAATACATGTGCATGCACATTCTGCTTTACATCTGCAACTAAGCACGCCCACGGCTGGCAATTTGGACCAATGCAGTGCCTAGGAAATGAGGACACTAACCGTGTTCCTGACTATGACTCAGCGAAGGCTGACTGAATTTAAGCAAGCCTTTCGTCTCTGAAATACACCTGTGCAAGACGCTGAATAATGCGAGATATGACTGGCTACCGGCCGCCTGTCTGCCCTGTGAATGGTCTCCTTTACTTTTCAGTTTTTTAGAACTAGAGATTTTGCACCCCAAGGAAGGACTCATCAATCTCTGTTTGAGCAGAAAAACCTTTGCAACTGAATGTTAACCCCACAATGAAGCAAATGGTGCTTATTCTCTGCTCAGGCTAATCCAGTTTGCAAACCCGTAGAAACAATTGGGGCTTGATTCTCTGCACGGGGGTAAATCGGTAGTAATTTCTCAGTCAGTGGAGGTGTACATGTATAAAACAGTGGTAGGTAAAGAATCTTGTACCTGTAGTTTGAAAATGATTAATCAGATACTGGTCTTGAACTTAACTTATGTTTTGGGTATTTTGAGAGGTTTTTAATCTTAAAATTATGTAGACGGCCTCTGAACTGTTTCATAATTACATGCTTTTCAGTGGCTCTTGCGTATTGGTATTTTCTCATCACTCCTTATTAAAGAAATCCTTTCCATAATCCTCTTCCTATGTGCCATGTGACTTTTAAACCTTTTAATCTTCAGGATGGTTTGCGCTGCTTTGGCTGTTAAAATCCACTCTGTTCAAAGCCTACCTGGAAAAAAAGGAGCTAAGGTCACCATCAGCACTGTATCTCACTCCTTGCTCTCACTCTAGTATGATTCAAATCCACTTCTTGTATTCCAAATGCTCACTGTTTGTGACTTTATAGCTTGGTACATTTGTAATGTCCAGACTGTCTCTAAAGAGGCAGAGAATTTGGCTGACTAGCTCCAGAAAGCCAAGATGTACATAGCTCGATACATGAATCTTGTTTTTTATATACAGTTTAAGCCACATCCCATAGAAATCAATGGAAGTCTTCCCACTGACATTTGGCTGGATATATATTATTTTCATGAATTACTCATCCAAGCTGCGGCTAGGTGCCCTGTGGGTCATGAGACACAACAAAGGATGCAATACTAGCTGAAATCTTGAAACATCCTTGGAGACTTGCAGGTATACAAAGGAAGAGTTGGTACAGGATCACAAAAGGGTCTAGGACAAAATCACCCATTTTCCAAGTAAGGGAGCTATCTATTATGTGGCCATGATTTGAACATGTTGAATGGAAGGCATCGACTAGAAAGTAGGGGTGGGAAGTTTATTGCAGAAAGAGTTATTCTGCTGCCAGATAGTATAGGAACAAATAACCCCAAATAAACTTAGATAAAGGTGGATGTAGATTTGTAATGCGTGTCTGATATCGGGCACCACAGGCTGTATGAATGTCCTTTCTTATCTGAGCAGGCTGCAAGATTTTCATAATTATGATGGTCTCCCAGGAGAGGGTAGTTTTTCTAATTGTACATGCGTAACTTGAAATAGCAGGATGCACCAATTGAACTGTAGCTGTGTTTTGATTGGCTGCAGAGGGAGCATACAGCTCTGACACACTGTTGTGTGCAATCAGCATGCACCATAGATCACGTACCCTTGCTTTACTACTTTAGTAATACCAGTAATGTGGGTGGAAACTAGCAGAGTCTGGCAACCCTGTGCATGGGCAATAGTAAACCAAATGTCTCTCAGACCACGCACACAGAACCACAGATTGCCCACCACTGGTGTATGTTATAGTAGCCAATAATGTATCCTTGATATGGAGTAAAAATTGCTCATGGGTGTAATCACGGGTGTGACTTCATGCGTGAGCCCTTCCCAGTGGGGATCAATTTAATTCAGTTTGCTGAATTAAATTCTCAATCATGTATGTGTGCAGAAATGGCATAGATGGGGCCCTGCTTCTCTCTGTTCACGAGTGTTGTAGCCAAGATAAAGATGACAACCGGAGGTAGATGGGGCAAATCTAACACCTCTTGTTTGTTTGTTTGTTTGTTTTTGTTCTCTGACATTTATTTAAGTTGCCCATGATGGTTCAGGGAATGGATGTGGATGATCCTGTCTTATGTCACATCTTACTGCTGCTCACAACAACACTTGCAAACAAACCATAGCATCATGCACATGGTGATAATGGCATGTACATACTCACCAAACAGAGTTGTCAGCACTAAGGTTGCTGGTGGGAACTTCCTATCAACACTGTTAATAAAAAGCGAGGAAATAACCCTATAAGGCAACACTCTCCTCTCTTCCATCCATGTGTGGATGTCTTCCATCCATGTGCAGAATAATTTTATGTGCACTGAGATATGTGTGAATGTGCACCACCAACAAAAACACACAGCCTAGCTGTGGACCTTCTGCTAATCAGCTGGAAAGCATTTGAATTTCTCCTGAGTGGCTGCATAAGCACACAGCTTGTAGGGAACTCTGCACGCTTCCCTCTCAACCTAAATTTGCATGCCTCACTACCTGCACATCACACATGTTGTATTCTTCAGTGCTCCAACAAATTCCCTTTTTGTTACATCCACCAAAAATCCTTCTGTCCATTTCCTCAGTATTATGTTCAGAACACAAACTTAGGAAGAATCAGCTGTCTTGCCAAGCCTTCAGTTGCAGAGAGAAAAATTAGACTACTATTTCAATCACATGATACTGATAGAAACAGTATGTTCAATCCAGGTGGAACACAAACAGTATGTCAGTAAGAATTGCTGATGTTTGCACAAGATGAATCCTCAATTCAATATTGAGATTATCATGGTATACAAAAGTATTTAATGCATTAGAATATGTAGGTAGAAATGAGAGTTATTGTAGATGTAGGTAAGAAGGGTGGCCTCATGAGGAGGACACACTGGACTTGATTCAATTCTCTGCTAAGCCAAGTGGCTAGGTCTAGACTGGCATCATTTTCCGCAAATGCTTTTAACGGAAAAGTTTTCTGTTAAAAGCATTTGCGGAAAAGAGTGTCTAGATTGGCACGGACGCTTTTCCGCAAAAGCGCTTTTTGCAGAAAAGTGTCCGTGCCAATCTAGACGTGCTTTTCTGCAAAAAAGCCCCAATCGCCATTTTTCGCGATCGGGGCTTTTTTGCGCAAAGCTTTGCGCAAAAGGACTTTTGCCTGAACGGGAGCAGCATAGTATTTCTATAAGAAGCACTGATTTCAGACAGTAGGAAGTCAGTGTTCTTGTGGAAATTCAAGCGGCCAGTGTAGACTGCTGCCCAGGTCCCTGCCAGAATCAGCAGCTGCTTTTGCAGAAAAACTTGCCAGTCTAGACACAGCCATGGTGTTTCTGCAGAGCTATGGGCAAATCGATTAATCTAGTCTGTGCCTCAGTTCCTCATCTGTAAAATGAGGGTAATCTTTCCCTACCTTGAGGATGTTTGGGTAAAGTCCATTCACTATTGTGAGATGCTCAGATAATACGATGATCAGGCAAATATCTAGAGAGCGGGGAGATAAAATATTGCTAAGCAGTGCACCCTGGCTCTCATTTTGCTCCCAGGTTAACATCATGCAATTCTGAAGAGCCTCTAGAAGGCAGTGGAGTTTATATTAGTGTAGCTGATGGGCGAATCTCTCATTCTCCTCTGGGTACACCTGGTTGCAAGAACAAATGCAATTGCACAGCGATTGACATCTTTTCTTTGCCACAGAACCAGGCCTCCTCTTGGGAGCTCAGTGCCTTCTATGTAAGGTGCTCTGCCAAAGCCCTCTTCCTTTCTGCATTAATATGTTTGCCTTTACACACATGCCATGAAATGGCTGCTTCCCTTCCCATGACACATCTTTGCTTATTTCAATCTTAATTCATCATGTTTTTTTCCTCTTGCAAGGCCCCTTGGGGGTTAGCAGGGGAGACGGCCCTCAGCAGTTGCCGCTGCTCTCACTCTGGGCTTGTATTCGAAGATCTGCCTTGGAAGGGGGGGCTCACCCCTCCCCCCCATCCGAACCAGTTTTTCCCTTGCTGCAGCTCATAATAAAACTGCCTCTGGCTACTTGTTGCTTCCAAACTCAGAGTGAGGACAATGTTTTCTTCCACAACTTGTATGGGACACATGATGTTGAGTACAAGGGTTTAAATCTGGCACTAACAAACTACAGCTAGAGAATGTATAGCTGTTTCCCTATGATCGATATTAACAAAAATTCATCCAAAATTATTAGAGAAAATGTGTGTTCTTCATCTGCAGCTATGGGGCTGCACGATTAATGTGGTCAATACAAAGGAATATCTATAGCTGCAAGAAAATGTTGTTGTTTTTTTTTTTATTGTCAACCAGACCCTTAGTGGATATAAATTGGCAAAGATTTACTGGAGTGCATGAAGGTACATTGATTTACATCAGCTGAACATCTGGTCACGTAAGGCATTAAACCAGTTACTGAACTAATGTTGAACCCATATTTACTAAAACTCTGACAAAGCTGAAGGGTTGTGGTTAAGATTAAGAGACACTGGTGTCTCACAGTGTGTGTCTACACAGCAGCGTTATTTCAGAATAACGGCCATTATTCCGAAATAACAATGCGAGCGTCTGCACAGCAATTCTGTTATTTTGAAATACCTGACCTCTTCTATATCACAGGCCATCAACAGCACTTGGCACCAACACATGAAACCAAACAACCAAAATTAGACCAAAATATTAATACTACAGGAAACTAAACTATTTGCCATAGGCAGAGAATAGGAGGAAGCATGGTGCACCAAAGTATAGGTTCCTGGAATGGGGATTAATTAAGTGAGACCTAATCCCGGCAGGTGACTTGAACACCACACTGCAGAGAAAGGTGGGGGGGAAAAAACCAGGTATTTGACAATTTGACCTGGTGGAAAATTCCTTCCCAGTCCCACATGTGTTGCTCACTAGATCTTGTGCATATGAAAACAAACCAGCTAGCAGAGTACAGGAGAGCAAGAGTATTCTGTGCTACCTCAGAGCATTGGCTGATCCCTACTCTGATGTCCCAACTCCAGCCATGGCCATCTCTGATGCTTCACAGGAAGGGTACCCAACAAAGTCCCAGAATGCATTGCAATCCCTTACTGACCCCTATGAGTGACTAAATACCAACAATACTCTCTTTACAGCTGATTGATAATTTCCAAAAATTTGAGACTGCAAAAAAAATTGCACAGAAATAGTTAAAAATTGCTCCTGGAAAGATGTCTGCAGTTTTTCATAAGCTGCCCTTTGGGGAGAGAAGCCTAGCATCTACATAGCATGTACCATCAAACTAATTCAATGAGGCAATAGTTTATTTCACTATGAACCTATCAGCACCATCCTTAGCGGGGCACAGAACAACCCCTGCTCTGCCCTGGCCCCACCACTGTCCTTCCACTTCCTGTCCCTCCCAACTAGCCCTGCCCTTGTTCTGCCCCACCTGCCCCCAATGCATCCCTCCCTCCAAGACCACTCTGAGCAAAGCAGCTTGGGGGTTACCAGAGTGCCTAGTGGGCCTCCCACACTCACTGCAGCCATGGGAAGTGGAGTTCCCTCGAGTCGGGCTTGCAGCTGTGAGGCTTGAGGGAGAGGAGTGGACTGGGGCCGGGGCACTCTATGTCCTGCCACCACAGTGAAGCAGAGCAACCCAGCAGGCTGGCCTTGGAAATGGCAGCAGAGCAAAGCAGGCTGCTGGGTCATTCCACTGCTGGCCCTCTCACCACCAATATCCTTATTTTAAGAGGGATCTTTTGGAAAAGGCTTTATTTTCCGAAAGATCTGCATCTAGACTGGAGCTTTTTTCCGGCAAAACTCGGTGCTGAAAAAAAGCGGCAGCCATTTTTATGCTAATGAAGCGGAGGAGATTTAAATCCCTGCTTCATTAGCAATTGCGATACATCTAATTTGCATCCCTTTTACGAAAAAGGGATGCAATCTAGACGTAACCCTACAGAATGGGAAATGACCATCTAGGAAGGAGTACGGCAGAAAGGGATCTAGGGGTTATAGTGGACCACAAGCTGAATATGAGTCAACAGTGTGATGCTGTTGCGAAAAAAGCAAACATGATTCTGGGATGCATTAACAAGTGTGTTGTGGGGAAGACATGAGAAGCCATTCTTCTGCTCTACTCTGCGCTGGTTAGGCCTCAATTGGAGTATCGTGTCCAGTTCTGGGCACCGCATTTCAAGAAAGATATGGTGAAATTGGAGAGGGTCCAGAGAAGAGCAACAAGAATGATTAAAGGCCTAGAGAACATGACCTATGAAGGAAGGCTGAAAGAATTGGGTTTGTTTAGTTTAGAAAAGAGAAGATTGAGGGGGGAGATGATAGCCGTTTTCAGGTAACTAAAGGGGTGTCATAAGGAGGAGGGGGAAAACTTGTTCATCTTGGCCTCTGAGGGTAGAACAAGAAGCAATGGGCTTAAACTGCAGCAAGAGGGGTTTAGGTTGGACATTAGGAAAAAGTTCCTAAGTGTCAGGGTGGTCAAACACTGGAATAAATTGCCCGGGGAGGTTGTGGAATCCCCATCTCTGGAGATATTTAAGAGCAGGTTAGATAAATGTCCATCAGGGATGGTCTAGACAGTATTTGGTCCTGCCATGAGGTCAGGGGACTGGACTCGAGAGGTCCCTTCCAGTCCTAGTATTCAATGATTATACCTTTTGTTGGGCAAAAGGGGTTGGGAGACAGAGGCGGATGCACACTGTGCCTGTGGCAATGAATACCAAAGCCTCTGAAATAATCATTCAGCCCACCTTTCTGTGCTGGTCCTCATCCCTAGTCTGAGCTTTCACTGAAGGTGGGGTTACCAGGGCAGAGTCCTTAGCTAGAGAGTCTACAATGCACCTGCTTTATCAAGGAGACAGAAGCGGGGACTCAGCGCCAGGGAGCAGCAGCTCAGTGCTCTGCCTGAGGAGCCGAGATTGCACCTCCAATTTATCATCCAAGATCCGCTGCTGCCAGGCCCTTGAATCCCTGGTCTGTTCTGACTCGCCATGGGCCTCTCAGAAAGATGTAGAGGAGGCCTCGTGAAGGTAACCTCACCCAGGTTCACGGTGCCACCCTAGCTCAGGGGAGTTTCCTCTCTCATTCAGCACAGGCCTCAGTGCTGTGTGACTTGTTCCCTCTCTAATGCAGGTTTCCCAACAAGCCAGGCAAATCCTTTCTCCTCCTGCAGACGAAGCCTCCTCCTTACTGGCGCACAGTACCCAGGGTCCATATTAGATTCCCCCAAGCTAAACCCACCATGGAGAAGCACTGCACACAGCAGCAGCATCACAGACGCACGTCCTGTTGCCGTGACAACAAGCGGGTCGGGAGGAATCATTCCTCCTTAGAATCACAGTTCAAAGCTTAAAGCAACAATGTTGCCTCCAATTGCCTATTAGTAGCGTGTACAAACACTGCTGGGCTATGGCCCTGGGGGGAAAAAAGATCATGCCCTATTATTCGCCAGTTATTTTCCCTTCGCCGCTAACACTTAATGCAATCAATGGAGAATGATCCCTCTTCTTGTTCCCCAGTCCCACACAAAAGGAATACTGCTGATAATGAATGATTAATTTAAAATGCCTTGCCCACACTGCTGGAATTGATTCTTTAATGAAAACTGATTTAAAAAAAACACACACACAATCCTTGACGTAGGAATAAAAGAGACTGGTACCGAAATCAGAGGGAGCGGATGAATTTCTGCTCTGACACACTCTGCTCCACAGGGGAAGCCGCTAACAAAAGACGATGATCTCTTCACCCTGGCGCTGCCATGCTTTACATAAAGGTAATCCATCTGGAAGATTATACAGCCACACACACCAAGAGCGTTATCAATGGCGTGGATCCTGGCTCCTTCTCCAGTCCCTGTGTGCCAATTCATTGGCACAAGAGGAGCTGAAATGGACTGTGTCCTCCAACGTAGTCCAGTCTGCTGAGGCTGTTGAACTGTTACAGCCGATTCCTATAGCTATTCATCCTCCCCCTGCCAAAAATCACATGATTGACTTTCTCATGAGATTTTTTTAAGACAGCAAGGGGTGAGTGGTTTTTACTTGCCTTCTGGTTTTTTGAGCCTTTAGGGACTATGTTTTCAAGCTCTTTTGCATAGGCATGAGGGCTAGAGACTTGTAATGAAACCTGTGATTCTCATATTATCACATGATTCCAGGAGATGGGGCTTTAAGAAAAAACTCAAAATGAAGCTGGAAACACTGATCCTCGGGCATCGGGAGTATGTCAGGAGCATGCTAGAGGGGAAAGGGGCCTGGTCATAGTAAAGTGCATTCCAGCTATCCCCAGCTAATGGATATCTCTTTGGAAGTGGCTACCAGCTGGTGTTCTTTAGAGCAGTCTAAAGGCTGCTCTAAACAAAGTGGGGACTAGCGATGGTGTAAACTGGTCTGAGGAGGAGGGAGCTGTAACTGAGTAAAGCGGAAGATTTGTGTCACACTCAGGGACGGCTTTAGGAAGTGTGGAGCCCAATTCGAACAGTTTCAACAGGGCCTCTGCAGCCGAGATTTTTTTGTTAAGCTTCTCTGGAGCTGATGCCTCCTCCCGCAGCACACCCGGCATGCCAGCACACTTCCGGCTTTAGGGCACGGGGCCCTCTTAGGCACGGGGGATTCGGTTGAATTCGGGGGATTCGGTTGAATCGGCCTGAAGCCGGCCCTGAGTCACAGTGCACGAGAGCCTCAGGAACTATACACATCTGCAAGATAATGGAGAGTCAGGTCCAGAGTCTGCAAAGGGCTTTGAAATGTCAAGTAGTAGACAGTAGCAGCACATCAAATTCTGTGGTTTCAGGATACTGTCTTCAGTTTTTGTAAATAACCTACATTCCATCTGGAGTATAAGTAAATCCTCTTGTTCATTTCAGTGTCACCATAAAGGAATTTTTGGAAACTCTTCACATCCCATCACTAACTCTAAGCACTCATCTGACCTTCCAATGATCTGCCATGCACCATTCAGCCATGTCCGTGCTGGCCATCCCCAGCAACAATGACCCTCCACAATTCCTTCCAAGATAGCTTTCTCAAGAGGTTAGCTAACTCAGATAGTTCTCTCCCTAGAGGAAACAAATCTGATAAGTACTGAATTTTAGTTAACTAGCTGGGCCAAAGGGCAACAATATCAATGAAAAGAGATTCACTTTCCAAGACTGCAGAGCCATGCTAAATTGCAAAAATAAAAACAATCAAAAATGATCATGTGTGCAAATTCTGTAGGAAGCTATTTGGTTAAAAGATCCCAAATCCTGCCGTTTAGCCTAGGTACAATTTTCGTCTATGAAAACCACTCCAGCAAAACTTGCACACAGTTTGTTCATATATCTAATCCAAGATAGATATTTATCGCATCTCTAGCATATTTCCAGTGGAAAATCCTTAGAGGAAAATAGACCATATTGGATTTTCCAATTGCCTCTCAGGTTTCCACAGTACAACACATAAATTCAGCAGACACTGCATTCACCTGTCCGATGGCAGCAGTCTCAAACTACGTCTAGACTGCATGCATTTTTCGACAGAGGCTTTGTCGACAGATGGGGTACGTCTAAACTACATGGCTCCAATGACGGAGCCATGTAGATTTGTTTGTTTGGCAAAGGGAAATGATGCCGCGATTTAAATAATCACGGCTACATTTAAATTTACATGGCTGCCGCGCTGAGCCAACAAACAGCTGATCAACTGTTTGTCGGCTCAGCGCGCTAGTCTGGATGCTCCCCTGTCGACATGAAAGCCTTCTATCGACCTCCCTGGTAAACTTCATCCTATGAGGCATAATGATTATTTAAATCGCTGCTTCATTTCCCTCTGCCGATCAGCCTAATCTACATGGCTCCATCGATGGAGCCATGTAGTTTAGACATACCCATACTGTCAACAAAGTCTCTGTCAAAAAAGAGTGTCTAGACTACAACCAGTTCTATCAAAAAAGCAAGCTGCTTTTTCAAAAGAGAGTGTAGCCGCTCTTTCGAAAAAGCACAGTTTGCATGCAATAGCACCTTTTTTCAAGAGTACTTTCGAAAAAAGGTGGTATTCCTCGTAAAACGAGGTTTACCGCCATTGACAAAACTGCCAAGTTCTGTTGACTTACCGTCAACAGAACGCGGAGGTAGTGTAGACACAGGTATAGTTTTGTCGACAAAAGGCAACTTTTGTCAATAAAACCCTGTAGTCTAGACACACCCAAATTGAGCAGGTATCATCTATGTGATAAATTCGCCATCTATAAAATACATTTCATTAATGACTTGGACAGTAATTTGTTGCAGTAAAGTTTGTGTGAGTGTGTGATTTTTTTTTCAGGCTGAAAACAACAGAGTCCATATAAAGTATAAAACCACTCTCAGGACTGTCCTGCAGAGTATATTTATTCTACATATAAAGAAACAGATGCACAGAGGGTATGAGATTTTTGCTCCACTTTGACCTCTGCTCTCCTTAAAGTCAGCGGTGCAGAGTTAGGTCAACAAGGAGCACTTTTGAAAATCCCATCCCACCATTTTTGGTCCATAGTGCATTCATATGTGGACTCATAGACTGGATACTCTTTCTAGCTCACAGCTATTTTGTAGTCATGTTAGTGAGATGTTAGTGAAGGGAGAAAACACTAAAAGACTCCAGAGATTTTGGAAGAAACCTTGAATATAAAGTTCCATTTTGGTACTTGTGTTCTGTACTTGCTTGGAAAATAGGATCTCATTTTGTTCATTTGCTCCAGTTATGGGCTATGTCTAGACTATAGCCTTTTTTCAGAAAAAAGCTAGACAAATTGCGCAGCGCAATTTGCGTAGTTTTTTCCAATTGCTTTTCCGGAAGAGGCTTTTCCGCCATTTGGCCCCGTCTAGATGTGGCCAAATGGCAGAAAAGCCTCCTCTTTCGGAGGAGACTTTATTCCTCGTAGAACAAGGTATACAGAGCTCCCCCAAAAAGCATGTCTACTCTTCCACGAAAAAAAGTGGAAAATCAAACGCATTCCCTGGACGCGGTGGAGTTACCTCCAGTACCCTGAAATAGCCCCGCAGTCTAGACATACCCACGGAACAAGATATATAGGGCTTTCCAAAAGAGCACGTCTGCTCTTCGTGAAAAAAAGCGGAAGAGCAAACTTTTCCCCTGGATACGGTGGGGTTTTTCCAGGATATCCGCAGTGTAGACATATCCATGGAGAGCAGTTGATCACTATCCTCTTTATATAGGCTGGGCACATTTTCTATGAAATTAAAGATAAGGAGGCATTTTGGGGAAAGTAGGCAAGCAAGTGGCTTTTCATAATTTGAGTGTGCTGAATCTGGAGAAAAAAAAATATTTACCAAGGTGAATTCTGAATATTTCGCCTTCTCAATCAGAGTTCCTAATTTAAGTAACATTTGAAAAAAGAGGCAATTTCTGTGGGTTTAACTCCTTTACAAACAGTTCCTATAGCTCCTGTGCATGGTTTAGACAAGCATAATTAAACCGTTTCTATATGGACCAACGCACTCCTTGCTTCTACAGGCCTCAATGTAAGCCAGTGTCACATTTCTGCAGCTACAATGTTGTGACCCCCAGCCTTTGACCTATGCATAGGTAATAATTTCTGCACAGCTGTTGGGGATTAGCTCCAGTAACATTAGCTTGGGTACCAATTCTCTCTTGTACTTAATCCAGCCCCTATTCTCTGCTCAGGGTAGTTCAGGATTGTTGAAGTTTGCCTGCCTCCATACCATGGCGCAAAAGTGAGCTTTTCGGATCTGATAGCACAATTAATCACTTGTGGTAGGAGTGTCAGAGTTTAACCAGTTAATGGGTTAATCGATAAGCTGATGCTTATTGGTTCCTGTTAATGGTTAAACTCTGCAATTCTGTTAGGGACCACAGGGCGGGAAATGGGAGAAAGCAGCAACAGCCCCGTGAGGCAGGGAGTCTGGCAGCTCTGTGGGGTTGGGGGTGGAAGCCTGCCTGCAGCCCCATGAGTCCATAGCTGCACAACCCCACAGGGCTGGGAGCTGGCAGGCCTACGGGTCTGGGAGCTGGCAGCCCCACAGAGCTATTAGCTGGCAGCCAGACCGGAGCCTTGTGGGGCTAATAGTCACAGACAGCCATGCAAACAGTCCCATGGGGCCAGAAATTGTCAGCCCTGCAGTTAATCATATAATTGATAGAATTGTTGTTGGTTACATTGTTAATATTTTTACACATTTTTTACATCCCTACTTGTGGGGGACAGTGCTTCTGGTGCTAGTTCATCGAGAGAACAATATCACCCGATTCTTACCACAGCTCTCTTCATCAGGTAAATTGAACACGATGCTGACAAACTTTGCTGTTGAAACAATTCTTTCTTTATGTGGATCATCCTTCCCCAAGTCTCTTTAAACACCATGGCTGTGTCTACACCGGCATGAATTTCCGGAAATGCTTAAAACGGAATACTATTCAGTTTTCAGTTTTTCCGGACAAGGAGCGTCTACATTGGCAGGCTGCTTTTCCGGAAAAGCCCTTTTTCCGGAAAAGCGTCTGTGGCCAATGTAGACATGCTTTTCCGGAAAAGAGCCCCGATCGCCATTTTTGCGATCAGGGCTTTTTTCCGGAAAAGACTACTGGGCTGTCTACACTGCCCCTTTTCCGGAACAGTGTTCCGGAATAAGGACTTATGCCCGAGTGGGAGCAGAATAGTTTTTCCGGAATAGCGGCTGATTTTGTACAGTAGAACATCGTTGCTTTTCCGGAAATTCAAGGGCCAGTGTAGACAGCTCGCAGCTTATTCCGGAAAAGCGGCTGATTTTCCGGAATAAGTGGCCCAGTGTAGACACAGCCCATGTTTCTTCATGAGTATTGTCCAAGCAATTTTTTTGCTATGCCAGCAATATGGGAAACAGTCTGTCAGTGCATGGAAAGAGAGTATTGTTTGCATGTCTGCTTAAGTTCACAGAAATGTATCATTTTTTTAATGTTCCAACCTTCTGTAGCTTATAGGTATTAGCAAGGTAAAGCACAGGCCTAAGTTAAGGGAATAAAGCAATGTAAGCCTTACTATATCCTGTAAGATATTGGCTTAAGCAGTTACCATAAGGCTTTGAGGTCTGTGAATTTTGGCACAAACAAATGGCCCAACAGTCATGTTTTGGGGAACTGGGAAAGGTGTGTTTAGGTGGGAAGTTTAAAGCAGATAGCCTCAAGAGCGTTGAACCGATACCAGCTTTTGGATACATTAGGATAGAAACATCCATAGACATCTGACCACAAGAGGGCCATGGTCATAGACACCTACTCTGTGGGGCACTAAAATACTATAATGATGTCATTTGATTTTAATGTTACTAATATGACATGTTAATCTGGGCTAATCCTTTTTGCTGTTGAAAAATGACTGACACTCTATGGCTACGTCTACACTGGCCCCTTTTCCGGAAGGGGCATGTAAATTTCACCTATCGTAGTAGGGAAATCCGCGGGGGATTTAAATATCCCCCGCGGCATTTAAATAAAAATGTCCGCCGCTTTTTTCCGGCTTTTAAAAAAGCCGGAAAAGAGCGTCTACACTGGCCCCGATCCTCCGGAAAAAGCGCCCTTTTCCGGAGGCTCTTACTTCGAAGTAGGAATAAGAGCCTCCGGAAAAGGGCGCTTTTTCCGGAGGATCGGGGCCAGTGTAGACGCTCTTTTCCGGCTTTTTTAAAAGCCGGAAAAAAGCGGCGGACATTTTTATTTAAATGCCGCGGGGGATATTTAAATCCCCCGCGGATTTCCCTACTACGATAGGTGAAATTTACATGCCCCTTTCGGAAAAGGGGCCAGTGTAGACGAGCCCTATGGGTATGTCTACACTACCCTCCTAGTTCGAGCTAGGAGGGTAATGTAGGCATACCGCACTTGCAAATGAAACCCGGGATTTGAATTTCCCGGGCTTCATTTGCATAAGCGGGGCACCGCCATTTTTAAAACCCCGCTTGTTCGAACCCCGTGCAGCGCGGCTACACGGGGCACGAACTAGGTAGTTCGAACTAGGCTTCCTAGTTCGAACTACCGTTACTCCTCGTGGAATGAGGTTTACTGGGACGTTGGAATAGGGTGCCCATTATTTCGATTACATTTTGAAATAACGAGTGCACTGTCAAGACACAGAAAACGCTATTGTGGGATACTGGAAATAACCCTAAATAGTGTTACAGGGTAGACGTACCCATAGTCTTTAAAGTGCCACAGGACTCCCGGTTGTGTTTATTCATCATTTAGCCATCTTCTCAGATCAGGAAGTGGACTGGTTCATACCATCTCTGAAATGGGGTCAATGCTTGAGTCACATTCCTAAATCATATCAGCCTCCATTAGAAAACCACCACACAACAGAAGAACATAGAACATAAGAACGGCCCATCCTGGGTCAGACCAATGGTCCATCTAGCCCAGTATCCTGTCTGCCGACAGTGGCCAATACCAGATGCCCCAGAGGGAGGGAACACAACAGGTAATCCTCACTTGATCCCTCCCGTGTCACCCATTTCCAGACAAACAGAGGCTAGGAACTCCATTCTTACCCATCCTGGCTAATAGCCATTGATGGATCTAACCTCCATGAATCTATCTAGCTCTTTTTTAACCCCTGTTAAAGTCCTAGCCTTCATCACAACCTCTGGCAAGGAGTTCTAGAGGCTGACTGTGCGTTTGTCCATCTGTGCTTGCGAGAGATCAGAGCCACACCAGCAGAAGGGCTGCAAGGCATGAATGAGATGCCAGGGCCAAATTGTATGTGTGCAATAACCAAGTAAAACCCCTGCCTGCAGCATGTTCAGCGCTAGTTCTCTTGTGAATTAGTGATCTCCATAGGTCTACCACAATGAATGCACAGAGAAGATATGCCCAAGAACAGCAGATCATATTTAGATTCTGAGGGCCTGAAGGCAGATTGCTCATTGCTGCTCTGCGATAGTTAAAATCCCATTATCTTCTTAGTTATAGTTACCACATTTTTTACACTGAGATTTAATGCTGCTTGAGATGAGCAGGTTAATTGACAGCCCCAGAGATAAGTTTATGACTTATAAATCATCTGTTTGAACATGTCTCCTCCAGCCGTCTACTTCTGTCACTTCTTGAGGTCACCAGGTTGTCCCCAGGCACTTTGCTGACCCAAACGCTTTCTTGGTGACAGTATTTATGCGTTGCTTAGACCAAGGTTAGGTTTGTTTTTAACACCTTTTGCTTTGCTCCAGAGACCATGTTCATTTGTTTGTTTGCAGAGAATAGCCCAGAAAATTCCCCTCACCTCCAAAGGACTTGACATGAATTCACACTTCGGATATGTCTACACTACAGCTGAAGGTGTGATTGCAGTGTAGCCATACCCATGCTAGCTTTAATCTAGCTAGCATGGCGAAAAATAGCTGCACTGATGTCTCAGCATGGGTTTCAGCATGGGTTAGACAAGCCAGTCCTATGCCTTTGGGTATCTATTTGTACAGGCAGTCCCCGGGTTATGTACAAGATAGGGACTGTAGGTTTGTTCTTAAGTTGAATCTGTATGTAAGTCGGAACTGGCATCCAGATTCAGCCGCTGCTGAAACTGATCAGTTTCAACAGCGGCTGAATCTGGACACCAGTTCTGACTTACATACAGATTCAGCTTAAGAACCCCAGGCGTCCCCAAATCAGCTGCTGCTGAAACTGATCAGCAGCTGATTCCAGGAAGCCCGGGGCAGAGCAACTCTGCCTCGGGCTTCCTGCAGTCAGCCGCTGGTCAGTTTCAGCAGCGGCTAAGTTGGGGATGCCTGGGGCAGAGCAGCTCGGGTGCTGCTGGGTTGGTCCAGTAGCGCGGCCGCTCCTCGGCGCTACTGGACCAACCCAGCAGCACCCCAGCTGCTCTGCCCCAGGCGTCCTGATTCAGCCACTGCTGAAACTGATCAGCAGCGGCTGAATCAGGACTCCTGGGGCAGAGCAGCTGGGGTGCTGCTGGGTTGGTCCAGTAGCACCAAGGAGCGGTGCTGCGGAACCAACCGGCAGCGCCCCACCTGCTCTACCACAGGCCCCGGGCTTTGCTCCCCGTCTCCCTGGTCTGCTGGCTCGCCCAGCAGACCAGGGAGACGGGGAGCAGCTTTTCTCGACCCAGAGGAGGCGGGCGGCGGGACCAGGCATCCCACCGCTCCTGTCCTCCGGGGCAAGAAAATCCCCGTTCGTAACTGCGGATCCGACATAAGTCGGATCCGCGTAACTCGGGGACTGCCTGTATTGACAGCCTATGCCAAAACTCATGCCACTGCAGCATCACTGCTATTTTTTAGTCATGCAAGCTAGACTACAACTAGTATAGGTATTTCTAGGCAAGATATAGTCACACCTCAGATTGCAGACTAGACAAATCCAAGGCTGTTTTATACCTTTTGGGCCATGCAAAAGGTCTTAAAGAGGATATTAAATAATGACCATAACTTTACCACCTCTTTAACATGACTGTGTTGGAAAGTGACCTTTGTGTAAATGAGAATGAGTGCCAAAGTGTATGACGACAAGGAGTCCTGTGGCACCTTATAGAGTAACAGATGTGTTGGAGCACAGGCTTTCGAGGGCAAAGACCCACTTTGTCAGATGCATGTAGTGGAAATTTTCAGAGGCAAGTAAAAATATGCAGGCCAGAAT